>NC_054485.1:1467379-1789879 GCF_017639515.1 Carcharodon carcharias
CCCTGCCTGTGTGTGGGTGGGGGAGGAGGGTAAGCGTGAACTCTGTGCATGTGGGCGGGTGTGCACTGGAAAAGCTCCCTGAGGCACAGAGCTGCCTCGGGGAGATGAAGATGTAAAAAATTAAAAGTAGACTTTTAAAATTAAAAAAAAAACATGTCCCCTCATGTGGCTCTGTCACATGAGCAGGGACGTGTTATTAAAGAAATATTTACATGTTTATTTTATTGTTATTTGCTGTTGGAAACCTCATACCACCCGTAAGGTTAGACGGGCAGTGAAAAATTTAACTCAGTTATAACTTTAGTGGCCTTAGTAGGCCTTTTAATCGTCGGTGAGCACTTTGCTGACTGTTGCTGACCGAAATATCACCCGATTGCGCAATGATGTTGGGACACTGGTCCGGAGTCCTCATGTGTCACTTTACAATTGTTCTGATCGGGTGCGCACTCGCCTGATGGGGTAAAAATTCTGGCCTGTAATTCAATCCCAGATGTAGATTACCCTTTGTGCTAAGAGTTATTTCCATTTATTGGTTCTAAATTTAGGTTTTAATTGTTTGAATCTGTATCCCCTTGTTTTACTCTTACAATTTAATAAGGTGTAAGTGTTGGGGGAATGAGGTGCAGGTCTGTGGACTATACCAGTGTGAAGATTAGGTTCAGGGAGGATGTTCAACAACTACAAACAGCTTTAGACATGCTCAGTTTTTGGCAATTGATGTTTAACTTAAAAAAGTGCAGCGCTTTGCTTGTCGGTAGGTAAAATGCCAGATACACATACATCGTACAAGAAAATGAATTGGAGCCAGTTGTGATGAAGTGAGATCTGGGCATATTAATGCACAATCTTTTATAATTCACGGTGAATGTTGTGGAGCTTTAGCGAAAACAAACAAGGGTATAACGTACCAGGACAATTCACTGTAGAGTGTATCATTCCAACCTTGTACAAGACTCTGTAAGTTTTAGTGCTATTTTTGATATCTGAGGTGATATTGAGGCTTTGCAAAGGACGACTACATGATTAATTCACAATTTAAAACACAATGGGCTCAATGAGCAGACAGCTTACACTTTGGAGAAGGATATTTTAGGGGTGACTGGATGGAGATTTATTCACAGAATCACAGAATGCAGAAGAGGCCTTTCAGCCCATCGAGTCTGCATTGACACGTGAGAAACACGTGATCTACCTACCTAATCCCATTTATCAGCACTTGGCCCATAGCCTTGAATGTCATGATGTGCCAAGTGCTCATCCAGGTACTTTTTAAAGGATGTGAGGCAACCCGCCTCCACCACCCTCCCAGGCAGCGCATTCCAGACCATCACCATCCTTTCTATAATGTGGCGACCAGAACTACACACGGTACTCCAACTGTGGCCTCACCAAGGTTCTATACAACTCCAACATGACCTCTCTACTTTTGTAATCTAGGCCTCGATTGATAAAGGCAAGTGTCCCATATGCCTTTTTCACCACCCCACTAACACCCTCACCACCCTCTAAACCTCCTGCCCCTCACCTTGAATTTATGCCCCCTTGTGACTGACCCTGTCAGAACAGCTGCTCCCTACCCACCCTGTCCATGCCCCTCATAATCTGTACACCTCAATCAGGTCTCCCCTCAGTCTTCTCTGCTCCAACGAAAACAACCCAAGTCTATTCAACCTCTCTTCATAACTTAAATGTTTCATCCCAGGCAACATCCTGGTGAATCTCCTCTGCACCCCCTCCAGTGCAATCACATCCTTCTTATAATGTGGCTACCAGAACTGCATACAGTACTCCAGCTGTGGCCTCACCAAGGTTCTATACAACTCCAACATGACCTCCCTACATTTGTAATCTATGCCTCGATTGATAAAGGCAAGTGTCCCATATGCCTTTTTCACCACCCCATTAACATGCCCCTCCGCCTTCAGAGATCTATGGACACACACGCCAAGGTCCCTTTGTTCCTCAGAACATCCTAGTGTCATGCTGTTCATTGAATACTTCCTTGTCAAATTACTCCTTCCAAAGTGTATCACCTCACACTTTTCAGGGTTAAATTCCATCTGCCACTTATCTGCCCATTTGACCATCCCGTCTATATGTTCGTGTAGCCCAAAACACTCAACCTTACTGTTAACCAATCTTTGTGTCAACCACAAACTTACTAATCCTACCCCCCACATAGTCATCTATGTCGTTTATATAAATGACAAATAATAGGGGACCCAGCACAGATCCCTGTGGTACGCCAGTGGACACTGGCTTCCAGTCACTAAAGCATCCTTCTGACATCATCCTTGTCTCCTACAACTAAGCCAATTTTGAATCCACCTTATCAAATTACCCTGTATCCCATGTGCATTTGCCTTCTTTATAAGTCTCCCATGTGGGACCTTGTCAAAGGCTTTGCTGAAATCCATATAAACTACATCAACTGCACTCCCCTCATCTACACACCTGGTCACCTCCTCAAAACATTCAATCACATTTGTTAGGCATGACCTCCTTCTGACAAAGCCATGCTGACTATCCCTGATCAAACCTTGCCTCTCCAAGTGGAGATAGATTCTCTCCTTCAGAAATTTCTCCAATAGCTTCCCTACCACTGACGTGAGACGCACTGGCCTGTAGTTCCCTGGCTTCTCTCTACAACCCTTCTTAAAGAGCGGAACCACATTAGCTGTTCTCCAGTCCTCTGGCACCTCCCCCGTGGCCAGAGAGGAATTAAAAATTTGGGTCAAGTCCCCGCGATCTCCTCGCTTGCCTCCCTCAGCAGTCTGGGACACAAGTCATCCGGACCTGGATATTTGTCCACTTTTAAGCCTGCCAACACCTCCAATACCTTGTCACTCCCTATATCAATTTGCTTAAGAACCTCACAGTCTCTCTCCCCAAGTTCGATACCTTCATCCTCATTTTCATGGGTGAAGATGGATGTGAAGTATTCATTCAACACTCTACTGATGTCCTCTGGCTCCACCCATAGATTGCCCTCTTAGTCCCTGCTCTTTCCCTGGTTATCCTCTTCCCATTGATATAATTATGGAATATCTTGGGATTTTCCCTATTTTTACCAGCCAGAGCTTTCTTATATCCCTTCTTTCCTCTCCTAGTTGCTTTCTTAAGCTCCACCCTGCACTGTCTGTACTCCACTAATGCCTCTGCTGATTTGCTTCCCTTGTACCTGCTAAAAGCCTCTCGTTTCCTGCTCATCATAATCTGAATATCTCTGGTCATCCATGGTTCTCTGGGCTTGTTACTCCTTCCTATCACCCCAGAGGGAACATGTTGAGCCTGTACCCTCCCCATTTCCTTTTTGAACATCCCCCACTGTTCCTCTGTAGATTTCCCCACAAGTAGCTGTTCCTAGTCTACCTTGGCCAGATCCTGCCTTATTTTACTAAAATCCACTCTCCCCCAATCCAAAACATTTTTTTGCAACTTGTCTATTTCTTTGTCCATAACAAGCTTAAACTGTACCATGTTGTGATCGCTATCACTAAAATGCTCCCCCACCAGCACCTCAGCCACCTGTCCGGTTTCATTCCCCAGAATTAGGTCCAGCAATGCGCCGTCCCTTG
The DNA here is from genome assembly GCF_017639515.1 of Carcharodon carcharias. Classification (NCBI taxonomy): domain Eukaryota; kingdom Metazoa; phylum Chordata; class Chondrichthyes; order Lamniformes; family Lamnidae; genus Carcharodon; species Carcharodon carcharias. The sequence continues at coordinate 1,470,958 of NC_054485.1, forward strand.
TTGGACCCTCTACATATTGACCTAAAAAGTTCTCCTGTACACATTTCAAGAAATCCACTCCATCCAAGCCCTTAACACTATGTCTATCCCAATTAATGTTGGGAAAGTTGAAATCACCTTATATAATTACCCCATTGTTATTGTTTTTACACACCTCCACAAATTGTGCACATTATTTGCTCCTCAATTTCCTGTTGACTATCTGGGGGTCTATAATAAACACCTAATAATGTGGTTGACCCTTTTTTATTCCTAAGCTCTACCCACAAAGCTTCATTCGATGCCCCCTCCAAGATATCATCTCTCCTTACTGCAGTAACGGACTCCTTAACTAATAATGCAACGCCTCCTCCTTTTTTACCCCCTCCCCTGTCTCGCCTGCAGATTCTATATCCCAGAATGTTGAGCTGCCAATCCTGCCCTTCCCTCAACCACATCTCAGTGATGGCTACTATAGCACAATTCCGCAATTTATTGGGCTATAACTTCTGAGCTCCAGGGCATTGCATCTGGGGTGGGGGGTATCCCAAAGATGCACTGGGTAACCACCCCCCCCGTGAAGTTCCTAGGTAAGGATTGCATGCCAATCGCCTGGGCAGTGGAAACCTCCCATGGGCAATTGTCCTGCAATGGGAAACATCCTAAAATTGCAATTTAAATTGTAAAGTATGAATGGTCCTGACTGTCTTACAGCGAAGTTACCCAGAAAAAGTTAGAAGAATTAAAATAACTTCTAGCTTCTGGTTAACTATAGTACAGACCCACACTAGCCCCGCTCGGGACCTTCCCCACACCCCAGGTGACTCCCACCACACCACCCTCCACCCCCCCCGACTACCCCGCCACATGGGGCTCCGTCTCCCACCCCAACTACCCCACCACAGAACATCCCAGAGGACTACCCCCAACCCCTGACCACCACGCCCTGCTGACTGCACAATGCCCCCACCCCCTCTAACTGGCTCCCACTGCCTTCAGCCGCTCCGACTGGCTGACACACCCCTCCCATTCCCTCCACCCCCGATTGGCCAACACCACCACCCCCCCACCCCCACAACCACCTCCCTGAGTGGCCATCCCCGTCCCCCACCTCCCACCTCCCACCTCCAACTGGCTGACCCTAGACCCCTGACTGGCCGACTGCCTTACCCCAAATTCTAACCGCTTTCCTTACAAATCTACCTCGTCCCTGGCTTGAAAGTGGCTGGACCTTTAAATTCACCCGATTTACTGCAGCTAATGGTGTAAAAAGAAGGAAGCATGGTCTCTGTCCGATTCAGGTGTGCCCTGCCCTGTACTGTACTCACCCTACCTGAGAGGCAAAGTCGGGAAAGACAGCATAGAAAAGATTTTAAGGTCAGGAAGTAGGAGCGGAGTGGAGGTCCGACTCTGATTGCCAGTCTGTGGAAGCTCCTGTCCATGGTGAAGGGCCTAAATGGTATTTACGTAGATGAATCATTTCAGAAGGTGGCCTTGTGGTGCAGTAGGTAGTCCCTCTGCCCCTGTCTCTGGAGCAGAAGCTCCTGGTTCACGATCCACTCCAGGACTTGATGGCCAAGGAAGTTGATTATCAGTTTGTAAATCCTCCCAATGTGCCTGACGCCAGGTGCTGCGAGTGGGAGGGTTTCCTAATCAGTCAAGTATAATCACGGACTAATCCAGTGGAAGCCCATTGTCACCAATGGCCTCTAAGGGTGTGACACCTGAAGGAGGAATTATTTCAACTGAATATGATAGGGAGAACTGTTGTCACATTTACAAACATCCACAGTAATTTGCGTTTGTCAGATGGATGTTAGGTATTTCTTCTCTTTCCAAGGAATAGTCAACCTATTGGAATAGACACTGCCTCATGCAGTAAATGCTGATTCTTCTATTCCTTCAAGCAAGAGGTAGATTTGTTTCTGGGGAAGAGAGCATGTTGAAGTCTTGTAATATAAATTAGAGTAAATGTAATCTCTTGGAATAGTTTAAATTTTTTGACTCAGTCATGGGATATAGGTGTCATTGGCTAGGCCAGCATTTATTGCCCATCCCTGATTGTCCTTGAGAAGGTGGTGGTGAGCCGTCTTCATGAACCTCTGCAATGCATTGCAGTGCCCCTTCTATCTGTTTTTGTTCACTCTCTTCCAGGCGATTGCCTGAATCTGGGTTGGGTGGACAGCTTTTGCATACATCACTAAATTGTGAGTCCGGCTGAATAGACCAGCAGATCTTTTCTGTTCTTTTTTGTATGTTTGTTATTTTTTCTATTTCCATTTCTGCATTATTGTAATGATTATAATGTAGGGCTGTAGCTTTAAGAATGATCCTGCGTTGGAAGATCACATGATCTGTGTAAACAGATGAGTTAGCTGTGCAGAAACCCCTAAGAGAGAGCTCTTCTGTAGTTATAGAGTTAGATGCACACACGTAGCTGCTGCTACTGCCTAGTAAATAAAGTTCAGTGTTTCCACCAAGAAAAGTTGTCTGGGCAATGAACTCTATAACAATTATATCCTTCAGCAAGGTTACATCTCAGTTGCCCCTCCTTTTAGCTCTATTCAACACTCTCTTGTCTGTACATCAGCAACCAGAAGCAGACCCTTGGCTGCAATCAACAATTTTGGCACAAATTGCGCTCCTTTGAAAAATGTACTTTTCCCTGGAGTTCCCACTCTCATCACCAGCTTCAAAATCTGTCATGAGCCAACACAATTGGACAGTGTTTCAGAATTGTAACTTCCTAAAAACAAAATTTGATATAAAAAATTTCCTTTGTGCATTTAAGAGTGGTAACTTGACACAGTTTGATGAATTCGGCTGGAAATGTGTTTATCACAAAAAGAGAACATTTGGAACGTGAGTACTGCACCCACTGCTTGTGAATAACCCAATTTTAAATAACTGAAAATGACTTTAAAAGAAGACATGGGCCGGGATTTCCTGGCCCCATTGTGGCTGGGACCCGCTGCAGGCGATGTGGTGCCCCAGCCAGAAATCCATTGACGTGTGGCGGGTGTGGAGAATCCTGCCATAGGAACCATTTTCCACTTATACTGGGGGCGCAGTAGTCGTTGCTTTAATCACGGTGAAAAGTCTTGAAAACATTTCTATTCGTGTCCTTGCACCCGCAAGCTGCAGTTTAATTTTTGGAGCTGCCTCGACGAACCGGGAACCGGCTGCAATTACACAAAAGTCCCCCTGATGGAGGAGCCAATTTGGGGTGGGGAATCTTCCAGCAAACTAAGATGAAAGGTCATGGAAACTTGAGTTGTGCTGAGCGCAACTTGCGCTTCAAATTCCACAATCCTTGGTGCCAGCTATGCCACTATCAGGGGGAACGCTCGGAATAAAAGCACCACAACTGTGTAAAACACCAGGTCAGTATTCTCTGCAAAAGGGATAAGGGGCTGATCATAAAACTTGATCACAAATTCCTCTGACTTGGGACTCTTTTGACTTTTGAGTTCAACATTATATCAGTTTGGTTGATTGCTCCTCTGCAATGGTTGGATATGATTAGCATCCAAAACTCTTGGGTCTCTTTTATCTTCAGCCTTACTATTATCATATGATTCGTGGAATATGTGTGTTGTGGATTTTGTCCCCTGATGCTGAAATTAAGATAAAGGAATGTTAGCTGCATGGTAAAGAAGCTATCGAGGCCTGAGAGGCAGTGCAGAGAAAATCAAAGCTGATACCAGTGTCAGGAGGAATTATACAAATGAGAATTAAACACCAATAAGTAATCCAGAGATAATATCAGTTGACAGCACACCCCCTTTTACTTTTGTCTAATATTTTGCTAAATTTAAGAAAGGAATATTTGGCCTGTTTTGATTAATGAATGTAAATCTATCCCCACACGCTATAGTAATGTGAAATAGTGAGAATTGGTCTTTTCTCTTGTGTGGGTTGAACACACTTTGCTATTAATCTTCCCCACTGTTGATGACAGATTAAATTTTCTTTTCTGCTTCAGATGAATGCATCGCAATTCACTCCATAAATGACTCTAAGTGACTCTCTGACTCTGTGACTCATGCAGGATAATTCAATTTTTATATTGACAGGATATAAACCTAAACCCTACCATCTGATACATCGTGGGTAACTTGTGTAAGATCCTGTGCTGCTGTCAGAGGTTGGCAGATTACAGAGGACAGAAATGTAGGCAGCACACATGCGATTATTCCCAAATATGTGCTGGCTGTGCCTGACATCTAGGCATTTAAAGGATGTACAAGTCAGATCTGTACTTACCGTTATTTACATAACACAGGCACTTGTCAAAGTCTTACCCTGCTGGCTCTGACTAAAATCTAGTCCGTTTCAAACTGTAATTATCCGCTATGAATTGGTCACTTTTTTAATCCATGTTATGGCCTTTTAATGCACCAAATTATTGACTTTAATTATTAGTAATTCCAGCTGTCTAACAGAGTCAACGTTCAGACTCAATTATCACATTATGTGTGACAATGAACAAGTGGCCATCTATGCTAGAGACCTACCTCTTTTGAAAAACATGTATATATTTTCAGTCCTCAATTTCTGATATCGCAAAACAATTCTGCTGTTGAATTAATTTAACATGATTGTTTCATCAATAAATTTGAGATAAATATCAATTGTTTCCATCTTTTGCTTCAATGACAGCTGTTTTCTGATCTCTTCATGATTGGATTCTAATGCACGAGCAGAGCAACAGCAAAGGTTTCCTAACTGTGATCAAATTAGTTCGAAATTACCAACTAATTAATGAAAAATGATGAACAATGATATGAATTTTTGCTACTAAAGATTGAGTAATGACTCCTTCCAGTCTGGCAAAGCTGTGTTTTTATTATTATGTTTTTATCTCTCACAGAAAGGAATTTGGCTTTCCCCTGGTAAAATGCTTGTGTTTAAAACAATGTGAATTACCAAAGGTTGTGTAAATTTGGAGGGTGCGTATTAAAGTGAGTCTTTGAAGCTGTTATGTTATCTCAGATGATTCCAGCAAACATTCAGAATTTAGGACAAAAACAAAAATACCTGGAAAAACTCAGCAGCTCTGACAGCACCTGCGGAGAGGAACACAGTTAATGTTTCGAGTCCAAATGACCCTTCAACTGAACTAAGTAAAACTAGAAGAGATTGAGTTTTTCCAGGTATTTTTGATTTTGTTTTGGATTTCCAGCATCCTCAGTTTTTTGCTTTTATTCAGAATTTAGGGATTGGAATACTCTTCCCTGTTGAGCTTTGCGATCAGCCACTTTCAGGCTTGATTGGCAGTTCCTTTGGCCAATCACCAGAAAAAGGCGAGGTCAGGATCCAATTCCCCCAATTTCATGTGGTGCAGGATGAAAGAATGTTGGTTGCCAGGTCCAACAAAGAGCAAATTCAGTCAGGTTTCAAATAAAAAGCTGGAGGGATAAGAGGCCAGTGAAGCTTGAGTCCCATTCTGCTGCTCTGCCTAGGATGTGAAGCAGAATCCAGGCAGGCAATTAGACACCTGTAAATTATGTCCAATTTGGCTGGTCCTTAGGATAATCTAAGAGACAAATTAGATGCTTGTTGTAACCATGTGAGGAGGGGTGAAAATTGACTCCCCCAATTTATCAATGCAGGTCTGATTGTTGTGAATTTAGCGAGGATGTGGTGTGCTGATACTGCAGGAGTCCCACTCTGTACACTGTCAGGTTATAAAGAATTAATTAACATTCTGTGTTTAATTCAAGGAACAAGATACATTTATTGCCCTTACTTCGCGAATTAAATTGCAACCACTATTCATATGTCACACACATTGCCTGGGCCCCACACACACAGTAGCACAGATGGTAGAATCAGAGGTAAGACTTAAAGATTATTTTGCAGATTGTGAAGAAAATAAACAATCAAAAAAACATGCAGTTAACTGCCCTTTAGCTGGTCTCAAAGCAGTGATTCCACGTTGTAACTGTTTTGTCCAGCTGTCTCTGTGGATTTCTACATTTACCCCCAAAAGATCTTGGTTTTCAGTGGATTCCTCTTCTCAGGGTGATTACTCTGCAACGTCCGTGCATAATTCCGATAGAGAGAAAGATAGTTCTTTGCTCTCAAAGTCTACTTTTGGTTTCAAAGTCCATTCTTGTGAATTCTTGCACATCTGACCTGCTTTATCCCCTGGCCCTTGTTATAGTGTTAAACGTAATGTAGAGCTGGGAGGTGGAAAGTGTTGATTGGCCTGGACTGCACTGGACTGAGAGGTGTTGATGTTGTTGTGTTTCACAAGATGGAAATATATTAAACTTCTTAGGCTGGAGTGGGATATCAAAAATTCCACTGAAATGTTGGTTTTAACCATGTCTGAAATTTACTACAACATCATCACTATTGGCAAATAACTGTAATAGTATCTGGATCAAGACTGTGATCAGTTTAATATTAAAAGGATATTTTCAGCCAGTTTGTAGTTGTTAAGATTGCAAATAAAGTGAGATAAATGTTCTTGGTAGGAAAGTAAAATAGTTTTATTTATTTTAATGAGCTTGCAGAGAGAACAGCAGGACAGAAAAACAGAGTGTCACAGGGTGTTTAACGTTCTCAAAATGCGTTTAGAGGCCAGTGAAGCTTGAGTCCAATTACAAATTGAATGATGATTAGAAACGGATTTGTATGAATGAAATAATGGGCAGACTTCTCTTTGAGTTTTGGCTTAAATCCAGTTTATTTTTCAGTATGTGAAATATTTGCAGCTCTGAAGTGATAAAGTTCAGTCATAAGCAAGCAGGGTGGATATTAACCAGGATTTTAGGGATTTGCAGTCTTGGATCATAGACTGCTGACAGCACCAAGGGATCGAGGCTGATAGTCCATCTGTGCTGCTCACTGTGAGACCAACTCAGCAAATCTCACTTCCCAACCTTTCCCTGCTACCCTGAATTTTTTTTCTTCAGACAATTATCCAATTTCCTTTCTGAAAGTCACAATTGAATCTGCCTCCACCATACTCTCAGATCCTAACCACTTGCTGCAAAAAACAATTGTTTCTCATGTCACCTCTGGAGCCTCTGCTCCCTATCTAAACTGCCCAGACTCCTCATGATTTGGAACATGTCTATCAAATCTCCTCTCAACCTTCTTTGGAGAAGCTGGGGCTGTATTTCTCAATCTATCGCTGTAACTGAAGTCCATCATCCCTGGAATCATTTCCATGAATCTTTGCTGCACTCTCTCCAATGCCTTCACATCCTTCCTAAAGTGTTGTGCGCAGGAAAGGACACAATACTCTTGTTCAGGCCCCATCAAAGGTTCACCATAACTCTCCCACTGCTGTATCTCTAAGCCTCTATTTATAAAACCCAGGATCCTGTATACATTTTTAACCACTTTCTCAACACTTTCTCAACCTCTCCCACCTTCACTGATTTGTGCTCATATACCCCCAGGTCCCTCTGCTCCTGCACCCCTTTCAGAATTGTGCCCTTTATTTATATTGCCTCCCCTCATTCTTCCTACCAAACAATTTCTGAATTAAATTTCATTAAATTGCCCCCCATTCCACCAGCCTGTCCATGTCCTCTTGATGTTGATCACTATTCACATCACCGTTCGCCACACCTTGCAAGTTTTGTGTCATCTGCAAATTTTGAAATTGTGTCCAGCACAGCCAAGTCTAGCTCATTAACATAGATCAGGAGAAACAGTGGGTTCCTAATTCCGATCCCTGGGGAACTCCACTGTCTTTCTTCCTCTGGTCCGAGAGAGTCCTGTCCCTCCGCTGGTTTTGTATCCATGCTGCTGCTGTCATCTTTTTCCCATGGACTTTAACTTCGCTGACAAACTGTTATGTGGCATTTTATACAATGCTTTTTACATGTTCGTGTAACCCACATTACTCTATCAACCCTCTCTGTTACTTCATTAAAAAGCTCAAAAATATTCATCATGAGTATATTTGCATTGAAGAACTAAGAAATAAACAGAAACAAAATGTTTGTCCCGCGTTAGTATTGTTCAAATCTGGACACCAAATATGGTTTGCAACTTAACTTTTATTGTAGTTGACCAATTTTTTGAGACACAATGGGTGGAATTTTGTTCAGGCGTTGAGGGTCTCGCCTGCTGACTGGAAAGCCGGGAAGAGATTCTCGCTGCCTCTTCCTGGAATGTCTGCTGACCCACAAGCCAACTGGGCAGTGGCGAGGCTCGTGGCGAGGCCAGTAGGCAGTGGCCAATAGCCAGTGGTGTGCCTTTCCCCTGGAGTCAAGACCTCGGGGGCAGAAGTCTTGCCTACCGACGGCTGCTGGCCAATCAGAGGCCAGCAGCTCTTGTGCTTAGCAGCACCACAGGGGTGGCCTTGGCTACTGCCGGAGTCCCAGGATCACGGAGTGACCTAGGTCACAGGTAAGTAATGTTATAGGGAGGGGGTTTCAGGCAGTGGGAGCTGAGGGGAGAGGCTGTAGGAGTCAGCAGCAAGGGTGGGTGAGTGGTTCTCAGCAGCCCACCCCCAATGTCGAGTCCCTCGATTGGGCCCTGAGTGTCTTTGATCAAGGGAACCCTACCCAATGTAGGTGACAAGCTGCCTGCACAGTCTTACCTGTCACATATGTTGCATGGTGACATGTCCACCTGCAGCTGGGTTAATGCCAGCAGCAGTGGGATGCGGCCCTTATGTGGTCATTAATTAACCGCTCAAGGGGCTCAATTGGCAGCAGGGTGAGAAGGTTGACTATGGGCCTTACTGCCCAGAACTTAACTCTGGTGGAGGTGGGACGGTGGGCAGAGTTCTGGTACACCACCAACCCAGCTAATTACACGCCCTCCCCTCCTCCAAGCTCCCAACAGTGAGGGCACAAGATTCTGCCCACCCTCTCTGTCTCTAAGTGGTAGACATGCAGAAAAACAATTTTCCCTCTGCCTAAAGATGTAACCTTCATCGAATCTTTGAATCCTGACTTTCTCTGCAAATTGTGAAGACAAACTTAAGATCCTTATGTGCCTCTAGTCATTACATACAATCCTTGGTGAGTCTTTATACCCTGCTAACAATTATTGTGAGTAAGATCCTGCAGAAATAAAGCAATTCTTGTCAAACCCCCAGGCATCAACTTGCTTCTCATCTAGCATGTAAATAATCAAGTTACAATTTCTTACCTCAAAACTATCTTAGCTTTCTCTCCACAGATGCTGCCAGACCTGTTGAGTTTTCCCAGCATTTTCTGTTTTTATTACAATCTCAGCAATCTGGTTTCACAATGTGGTGACTAAAAGCATGAATTGCAAACCTTCATTTCAACAGCACAGTTAGCTAAATTATAAACAGATACATTGAATCCTGAAGCATTCTAGGAATGAATTAATAAACTATTTAATGATATTGTTATTTCTAGTCTATGAAGTAAAAAAGAAAGCAACAAGCTTAATGATGAGATTAAAGCAAATCCTAATTCTTAACAAGTATAGGATTCTTAGGCAAATAGGATTCTTCCTGTGATGGTACTACTGATTGTGGCAGTTTGGTTTGGATGTCAGTCTATAATGTCGGTGTGGTAGCTGAAGGTATAGCCTCTCCTGTTGTCTATCAGGGGTCACATGATGTTCTTGGCAGCTCTGAACAATAAGCCCTGAGTGTGGGCAATCTGGGGGGAGGGGGGGAGGGGGGTGGGTCTTCCTGACGAGAGTCCTGATTGAGCCTGTAGCATCTGAAGGGCTTTCTGTAAGAAAGTTTCTCTGTTTCTTGTTGAAACCTGTCTCCTCTGTCAGGTCACTACATTTGGTGACGAGGGTAAAGTAGCTCCCATGAAGCGCCTCACCTTGTTAATGTCAGTACATCGAATCTGAAGTAAAAAGTAAAGACTACTCACCAGTAATGCCAACTCCTCGGCAAAATCGATCCTTGTGACATGACTATGGAAGACTGGAGCCAGTATGTAGAACACCTTGGTTTTAATTTCATTGGGAATGGAATTACCTCGGAGGAAAAGCAGAAAGCCATCCTTCTGAGTGTGTGTGGTAGCAAGACACACAATCCCATCTGCAGCCTGACCGTCCAAACACACCCAATTCTAAATCCTTTAGTGAATGAGTGGACCGGGTGAAAATGCTGAAACCTCTGTAATAATGCAACGGTTTAAATTTAATTCCAGAGTTAGGGCACCAGGAGTATCTATCACATTTATGTAGTTAGGGTCCCGGGAGAATCTATCACATATAATGTAGTGAAGCTGACACAGTTGACAGAACTTGGACTGTGACTTCGGGGCCACACCAAACGTTCCGCTGCGGGGCTGACTAGTTTGTGGGGTTCACGACGATGCTATTCAGCGCCGTTTACTCGCAGAGGTTGACATCGATTTGAAATGCACCCTGGAAATAACACTCACCATGGAAAGTGCTGCAAGAGACTCACAGGCTTTGCAACACACACAACATGGCTCTGTTTGTTGTGTGGAGCAGGAACCCACTGCTGGGTGTAGCATGAAAACCAGACCACAACATCGAAGCAAGAGGCAACATTCGCTGTTAGAAACATGAGAAGGCCAAGTAGAAACGCTTCAGCTCTGACTCCAATGTCAAATTGTTAAAGATGTGGGGGTGACCATGGACCAGACACCTGTAAATTCAAAGAGGCAGAATGCCATTACTGCCATAAGAAAGGTCACAAAGTAAGGCAATGCAGGACAAAGTTGAAACAGCCCATAAAGTAGCAAAGCAACATGATTGAATTGGAAATACAGCAGAACCTGAAGCTGCCGATAGCGACATCTATTCCCTGTATAACATCACCGCTGTAAATACCGAACCTATCACTGTCACAATCCAAGTTATTGAGAAGCCACTAATAATGGAGGTGGATGTGGGAGCCTCAGCCACAGTAGTGGGCGAGCACACATTTAAATACCTAAATGAAGGTATCCAGCCACTGAGTCTGGAACAGGCAACCTCTAAATTAAAGACATGCACTGGAGAATCTATACAGGTAAAGAGCATCGCCACAGTGCCAGTGTCTTATAGGCAACAGACAGCCCAGCTTCCAGTGATCATAGTGAAAGGGGAAGGGCCCAGTCTCCTGGGCCAAGACTGGTTACAGAAATTCAAACTTGACTGGTCGGAAATTTTTCACCTCAAATCAGGAGGAGTTCCTGATTTGCTAGGGAAATACGACAGTGTATTTTGGATTGAATTAGGGAAGTTAAAAGGCTTGCAAGCAAAAATATATGTGGATCCTCAGGTGACACCACATTTCTTTAAGGCCAGACCTGATGCCTTAAGGGAGAAAGTGGATGCAGAACTGTGCCAGTTAGAAAAGCTGGCATCATCCAACCTGCCCATTCTAGGAATAGGCAGTGCCCATCGTTCCAGTGGTTAAACCTGACCAAGCCATATGCATTTGTGGGGACTATAAATGGACCAAAAACAAGGCAGCAAAACTAGATAAGTACCCCATTCAAGGATAGACGACTTATATGCAAAGCTAGCTGGAGACACATCCTATACAAAACTGGATATGAGCCGTGCTTACCAACAATTACAGCTGGATAGCACGTCAAGAGAATGCGTGACTATTACCACACACAAGGGTCTTTATCAATGTTCTCGCTGACCATTTGGCACATTGTCTGCATGTGCAATCTTTCAAAGGACAATGGAGAATCTTTTGCAAGGACTTCCCCGAGTGGCAGTTTACCCTAGATGATGTTCTAATCACTGGGTCAACTTAGACCAAACATTTAGCCAACCTGGGAGAAGTGCTAAGAAGATTCTTGGAAGCTGGTGTATGATTAAAGAAAGAGAAATGTACATTCCAAGCACCAGAAGTTACTTATCTGGGTCACAGGGTGGATGCCACGGTTTGCATCTGATGGAAGAGAAAGTTTGGGCAATAAAAGATGCAGCCTCACTGTCCAATGTAACCGAACTCAAGTCTCTCCTGGGTATGATTAACTACTATAGCTGCTTCTTGCCAAAATTGTGAAATTTGTTGGCATCATTACACTTGTTGTTAAAAAAGAATCACCGTTGGTTGTAGAATTCACAACAGGAAGAAGCCTTTGTGAAAGTAAAGAAACTATTGCAATTGTCATGTTTATTGGTGCACTACGACCCATTGAAAGATTTGTTATTAACATGTGATGCCTCTCCTCATGGTGTAGGAGCTGTGTTGTCACATAGAATGGAAAAGGGATCAGAAAGGCCCATTGACTATGTCTCGGGAACCCTCTCCATGGCCAAGAAGGGTTATTCCCAGTTAGAAATGGAAGGTTTACCGATGATATTTGGAGTGAAGAAATTCCACCAATATCTACATGAGCGACATTTCACCATAATGTCAGACCATAAACAATTAATGGGCTTATTCAGTGAGACTAAGGCCATTCTGCCAATAACATCAGCAAGAATTCAACATTGGGCTTTGATGTTATCTGTGTATGAGTATATCTTTATATATGTCCCTGGCTTACACATAGCAAATATGGACGCACTCAGTCATCTCCCATTACCAGATAGCATTGTACATGCTCCTGTTCCACAAGAAGTTTGCTATTACTGAATTTCTTGGACTCTTTGCCTCTGTGTGCGAAACAAATTAGAAATTGGACAGAGATCCAATATTGTCAAAAGTCAGAGACCTTGTTTTGCAAGGATGGTCAAATGCGCCTGCATATGAAGAGATCAGACCATTCCATGCCTGAGAAACAGAGTTAAGTTGTCAAGATGGAATCTTGTTGTGGGGATTAAGAGTTGTCGTCCCATCACAAGGTAGAGAAACACGCTTGACAGAGCTTCACTGTGCGCATCCAGACATATCGAAGATGAAAGTACTTGTGTAGAGTTATGTTTGGTGGCCAGGCATTGACAGTGACATTGAAAGCATGATCAAGCACTGTCTCTATTGTCAGCAACAACAGAAGTTGCCTCTTTCAGCTCCCCTACATCTGTGGGAGTGGCCTGGTTGACCCTGGTTTAGATTATACATTGATTATGTTGGACCATTCTTAGGTTCCATGTTTTTGTTGATCATAAATGCACATTCTAAATGGATGGATGTATACAAAGTCAGATTGCCGACATCAAGCACAGCTATCGAGAAGCTGTGTCATTGTTTTAGTATCCATGGCCCACCGGAAATCATCGTTTCTGATGATTTAATCTTTAATCACCTGAAGTTGTATGTATGTATATTTTGTTGGATATTCAAATGTTCTCTGTAAATAGAAACTGTAAAAAACTAAAGGGGGAAGAAATGTAGTCTTTACAGTACAGAGTTTCAACGATTCATGAACTTAAATGCAATCCGACATATTAAAACAGCCCCTTACCATCCCTCATCAAATGGTTTAGCTGCGAGAGCTGTGCAAACTTTCAAACCTGGAATGAAGAGGTTACTGGAATGTTCTCTAGAAACTCAACTTTCCCGCTTTCTTCTCTGTTATCGGACACGCCACATTCAACTATGGGCTCAAGACCATCTGAATTATTGATGAAACACCACCAACATACAAGGTTCAGTCTGGTGTTTCCAAAGTTAGAGGGGAAGGTAGAGAGTAATCAGAGTAATCAAAAATTGAATCACAATATTCATAGCAAAGCTCACACATTCACTGTAGGAGACACGGTTTTCATGTGGAATTTCGCAATGGACCTTGTTGGGTTCTTGGAACCATTGTCTCAGAAACTGGTCCCTTATCCTTCCAGATGTAAGTGGAAGACAGAATTGTTCGAAAGCATTTGGACCATATTTGTGACAGAGAAACATTCCAACAGCCAACTGTTCCGCCTGCTTAATGTCGAACCATTAATCCCTGACGTGACAGACCGAGCTAGATTAGACATGTCTGATGTCTCTGTAGAGTTCCCAAACCCTGAGCTGCCACTTTCTAAGGATATAACTCATGCTGCAGTCCCTGATCATGTCATTCCTGTGGAGGAACCTCAAGTGACAGAGCTACGCCACTTTAACTGAATAAGGAGAGCACCTCAGAGACTTACTCTTTAATCACCTGAAGTTGAATATGTTTATGTTGTTGGATATTCAAATATTCTCTGTAAATAGAAACTGTAAAAAGCTAAAGGGGGAGGAAATGTAATAACTGAAGGTATAGTCTCTCCTGCTGTCTGTCAAGGGTCACGTGATGTTCTTGCAGGCTCCAACCAATCAGCTCTAAGTGAAGGTAATTGGGGGTGGGGTTTCCTGAAGAAAGTCTAGAGCGAGTATGGAGCATCTGAAAAAGCTCCCTGTAATAAAGTTTATTTGTTTCTTGTTAAAACCTTTGTAGTCCATCAAGCATTACAGTAGGGTAATGTAGAGTGCCATTGCGGTAATTACAGTAGGGTAATGTAGAGTGCCATTGTGGTAATTACAGTAGGGTAATGTAGAGTGCCAATACGATACTTACAGTAGGGTAATGTAGAGTGCCATTGCAGTAATTACAGTAGGGTAATGTAGAGTGTCATTGCAGTAATTACAGTAGGGTAATGTAGAGTGCCATTACAGTAATTACAGTAGGGTACGGTAGAGTGCCCTTAGAGTAATAACTGTAGGGTAATGTAGAGTGCCATTGCAGTAATGACAGTAGGGTAATGTAGAGTGCCATTGCAGTAATTACAATAGGGTAATGTAGAGTGCCATTGCAGTATTAACAGTAGGGTAATGTAGAATGCCAATGTGGTAATTACAGTAGGGTAATGTAGAGTGCCATTGCAGTAATTACAATAGGGTAATGTAAGTGCCATTGCCGTATTTACAGTAGTGTAATGTAGAGTGCCATTACGGTAATTACAGTAGGGTAATGTAGAGTGCCGTTGCGGTAAGTACAGTAGAGTAATGTAGAGTGCCATTGCAGTAATTACAGTAGGGTAATGTAGAGTGCCATTGCGGTAATTACAGTAGGGTACTGTAGAGTGCCATTGCGGTAATTACAGTGGGGTAATGTAGAGTGCCATTGCAGTAATTACAGTAGGGTAATGTAGAGCACCATTACAGTAATTACAGTGGGGTAGTGTAGAGTGCCATTATGGTAATTACAGTAGGATACTGTAGAGTGCCATTGCAGTAATTCAGAAGGGTAGTGTAGAGTGCCATTGCGGTAATTACAGTAGCGTAATGTAGAATGCCATTACAGTAATTACAGTAGGGTAATGTAGAGTGCCATTGCAGTAATTACAGTAGGGTAATGTAGAGTGCCATTACGGTAATTACAGTAGGGTAATGTAGAGTGCCATTGCGGTAACTACAGTAGGGTAATGTAGAGTGCCGTTGAAGTAATTACAGTAGGGTAATGTAGAGTGCCATTGCGGTAATTACAGTAGGGTACTGTAGAGTGCCATTACGGTAATTACAGTAGGGTAATGTAGAGTGCCATTGCAGTAATTACAGTAGGGTAATGTAGAGCGCCATTACAGTAATTGCAGTGGGGTAATGTAGAGTGCCATTACAGTAACTACAGTAGGGTAATGTAGAGTGCCGTTGAAGTAATTACAGTAGGGTAATGTAGAGTGCCATTGCAGTAATTACAGTAGGGTACTGTAGAGTGCCATTGCGGTAATTACAGTAGGGTAATGTAGAGTGTCATTGCAGTAATTACAGTAGGGTAATGTAGAGCGCCATTACAGTAATTACAGTGGGGTAATGTAGAGTGCCATTACAGTAATTACAGTAGGGTAATGTAGAGTGCCATTACAGTAATTACAGTAGGGTAATGTAGAGTGCCATTGCAGTATTTACTGTAGTGTAATGTAGAGTGCCATTACGGTAATTACAGTAGGGTAATGTAGAGTGTCATTGCGGTAACTAAAGTAGGGTAATATAGAGTGCCATTGCAGTAATTACAGTAGGGTACTGTAGCGTGCCATTGCAGTATTTACAGTAGGGTAATGTAGAGTGCCATTACGGTAACTACAGTAGGGTAAGGTAGAGTGCCATTGCGGTAAGTACAGTAGGGTAATGTAGAGTGCCATTGCAGTAATTACAGTAGGGTAATGTAGAGTGCCATTGCGGTAATTACAGTGGGGTAATGTAGAGTGCCATTGAAGTAATTACAGTAGGGTAATGTAGAGTGCCATTGCAGTATTTACAGTAGTGTAATGTAGAGTGCCATTATGGTAATTACAGTAGGGTAATGTAGAGTGCCATTGCGGTAACTACAGTAGGGTAATGCAAAGTGCCATTGAAGTAATTACAGTAGGGTAATGTAGAGTGCCATTGCGGTAATTACAGTAGGGTACTGTAGAGTGCCATTACAGTAATTACAGTAGGGTAATGTAGAGTGCCATTACAGTAATTACAGTAGGGTAATGTAGAGTGCCATTGTGGTAATTACAGTAGGGTAACGTAGAGTGCCATTGCAGTAATTACAGTAGGGTAATGTAGAGTGTCATTGCAGTAATTACAGTAGGGTAATGTAGAGTGCCATTGCAGTAATTAGAGTAGGGTAAAGTAGAGTGCCATTGTGGTAATTACAGTAGGGTACTGTAGAGTGCCATTGTGGTAATTACTGTAGGGTAATGCAGAGTGCCATTGCAGTAATTACAGTAGGGTAATGTAGAGTGCCATTATGGTAATTACAGTAGGGTAATGTAGAGTGCCATTACAGTAATTACAGTAGGGTAATGTAGAGTGCCATTGCAGTATTTACAGTAGTGTAATGTAGAGTGCCATTACGGTAATTACAGTAGGGTAATGTAGAGTGTCATTGCGGTAACTAAAGTAGGGTAATATAGAGTGCCATTGCAGTAATTACAGTAGGGTAATGTAGAGTGCCATTGCGGTAATTACAGTAGGGTACTGTAGATGCCATTACGGTAATTACAGTAGGGTAATGTAGAGTGCCATTGCAGTAATTACAGTAGGGTAATATAGAGCAACATTACAGTAATTACAGTGGGGTAATGTAGAGTGCCATTGCAGTAATTACAGTAGAGTAATGTAGAGTGCCATTACAGTAATTACAGTAGGGTAATGTAGAGTGCCATTACGGTAACTACAGTAGGGTAATGTAGAGTGCCATTACGGTAATTACAGTAGGATACTGTAGAGTGCCATTGCAGTAATTCAGTAGGGTAGTGTAGAGTGCCATTGCGGTAATTACAGTAGCGTAATGTAGAGTGCCATTACAGTAATTACAGTAGGGTAATGTAGAATGCCATTGTGGTAATTACAGTAGGGTAATGTAGAGTGCCATTGCAGTAATTACATTAGGGTAATGTAGAGTGCCATTGCAGTATTTACAGTAGGGTAATGTAGAGTGCCATTACGGTAACTACAGTAGGGTAAGGTAGAGTGCCATTGCGGTAAGTACAGTAGGGTAATGTAGAGTGCCATTGCAGTAATTACAGTAGGGTAATGTAGAGTGCCATTGCGGTAATTACAGTGGGGTAATGTAGAGTGCCATTGAAGTAATTACAGTAGGGTAATGCAGAGTGCCATTGCAGTATTTACAGTAGTGTAATGTAGAGTGCCATTATGGTAATTACAGTAGGGTAATGTAGAGTGCCATTGCGGTAACTACAGTAGGGTAATGCAAAGTGCCATTGAAGTAATTACAGTAGGGTAATGTAGAGTGCCATTGCGGTAATTACAGTAGGGTACTGTAGAGTGCCATTACAGTAATTACAGTAGGGTAATTTAGAGTGCCATTGTGGTAATTACAGTAGGGTAACGTAGAGTGCCATTGCAGTAATTACATAGGGTAATGTAGAGTGTCATTGCAGTAATTACAGTAGGGTAATGTAGAGTGCCATTGCGGTAACTACAATAGGGTAATGTAGAGTGCCATTGCAGTAATTAGAGTAGGGTAAAGTAGAGTGCCATTGTGGTAATTACAGTAGGGTACTGTAGAGTGCCATTGTGGTAATTACTGTAGGGTAATGTAGAGTGCCATTGCAGTAATTACAGTAGGGTAATGTAGAGTGCCATTACGGTAATTACAGTAGGGTAATGTAGAGTGCCATTACAGTAATTACAGTAGGGTAATGTAGAGTGCCATTACGGTAATTACAGTAGGGTAATGCAAAGTGCCATTGTGGTAATTACAGTAGGGTAATGTAGAGTGCCATTGCGGTAACTACAGTAGGGTAATGTTGAGTGCCATTACAGTAATTACAGTAGGGTAATGTAGAGTGCCATTGCGGTAATTACAGTAGGGTAATGTAAAGTGCCATTGCAGTAATTATAGTAGGGTAATGTAGAGTGTCATTACTGTAATTACAGTAGGGTAATGTAGAGTGCCATTACAGTAATTACAGTAGGGTAATGTAGAGTGCCATTACGGTAATTACAGTAGGGTAATGCAAAGTGCCATTGTGGTAATTACAGTAGGGTAATGTAGAGTGCCATTGTGGTAATTACAGTAGGGTAATGTAGAGTGCCATTGCGGTAATTACAGTAGGGTAATGTAAAGTGCCATTGCAGTAATTACAGTAGGGTAATGTAGAGTGCCATTGCAGTATTTACAGTAGTGTAATGTAGAGTGCCATTACGGTAATTACAGTAGGGTAATGTAGAGTGCCATTGCGGTAACTACAGTAGGGTAATGTAGAGTGCCATTGAAGTAATTACAGTAGGGTAATGTAGAGTGCCATTGCAGTAATTACAGTAGGGTAATGTAGACCGCCATTGCAGTAATTACAGTAGGGTAATGTAGAGTGCCATTACGGTAATTACAGTAGGGTAATGTAGAGTGCCATTGCGGTAACTACAGTAGGGTAATGTAGAGTGCCATTGAAGTAATTACAGTAGGGTAATGTAGAGTGCCATTGCGGTAATTACAGTAGGGTACTGTAGCGTGCCATTGAAGTAATTACAGTGGGGTAATGTAGAGTGCCATTGCAGTAATTACAGTAGGGTAATGTAGAGCGCCATTACAGTAATTGCAGTGGGGTAATGTAGAGTGCCATTGCAGTAATTACAGTAGGGTAATGTAGAGTGCCATTACAGTAATTACAGTAGGGTAATGTAGAGTGCCATTACGGTAATTACAGTAGGGTAGTGTAGAGTGCCATTACGGTAATTACAGTAGGATACTGTAGAGTGCCATTGCAGTAATTACAGTAGGGTAGTGTAGAGTGCCATTGCGGTAATTACAGTAGGGTAATGTAGAGTGCCATTACAGTAATTACAGTAGGGTAATGTAGAGTGCCATTGTGGTAATTACAGTAGGGTAATGTAGAGTGCCATTGCAGTAATTACAGTAGGGTAATGTAGAGTGTCATTGCAGTAATTACAGTAGGGTTATGTAGAGTGCCATTGCGGTAACTACAGTAGGGTAATGTAGAGTGCCATTGCAGTAATTACAGTAGGGTAAAGTAGAGTGCCATTGTGGTAATTACAGTAGGGTACTGTAGAGTGCCATTGTGGTAATTACTGTAGGGTAATGCAGAGTGCCATTGCAGTAATTACAGTAGGGTGATGTAGAATGCCATTACAGTAATTACAGTAGGGTAATGTAGAGTGCCATTACAGTAATTACAGTAGGGTGATGTAGAGTGCCGTTACGGTAATTACAGTAGGGTAATGCAAAGTGCTATTGTGGTAATTACAGTAGGGTAATGTAGAGTGCCATTGCGGTAACTACAGTAGGGTAATGTAGAGTGCCATTACAGTAATTACAGTAGGGTAATGTAGAGTGCCATTGTGGTAATTACAGTAGGGTAATGTAGAGCACCATTGCGGTAATTACAGTAGGATAATGTAAAGTGCCATTACAGTAATTACAGTAGGGTAATGTAGAGTGCCATTACAGTAATTACAGTAGGGTAATGTAGAGTGCTATTGTAGTAATTACAGTAGGGTACTGTAGAGATAAAATCAAAAAAACTGCGGATGCTGTGTTTTTCCAGGTAATTCTGTTTTTGTTTATTGTACTGTAGAGTGCCATTACGGTAATTACAGTAGGGTAATGTAGAGTGCCATTTCCGTAATTACAGTAGGGTACTGTAAAGTGCCATTGCGGTAATTACAGTAGGGTAATGTAGAGTGCCATTGCAGTAATTACAGTAGGGTACTGTAAAGTGCCATTGCGGTAATTACAGTAGAGTAATGTAGAGTGCCATTACAGTAATTACAGTAGGGTAATGTAGAGTGCCATTACGGTAACTACAGTAGGGTAATGTAGAGTGCCATTACGGTAATTACAGTAGGGTAATGTAGAGTGCCATTACGGTAACTACAGTAGGGTAATGTAGAGTGCCAGTGCTTTCTATATTGGGACCTTTAAACGTTTGTCGCTGGACAATGTAACGCTAGCAACATTGATTTTAGGACTAATTTGAACCATTCCTTTGCCCCAATGAAGAAAGAAAATTGGATCAAGAGACAAGACAAAATCTACATAGAGGGGATGTGAGGAAAAACTTTTTTACCCAGAGGGTGGTGATGGTCTGGAATGCGCTGCCTGGGAGGGTGGTGGAGACGGGTTGCCTCATATCTTTTAAAAAGTACCTGGATGAGCACTTGGCACGTCATAACATTCAAGGCTATGGGCCAAGTGCTGGTAAATGGGATTAGGTTGGTAGGTCAGGTGTTTCTCACGTGTCGGTGCAGACTCGATGGGCCGAAGGGCCTCTTCTGCACTGTGATTCTGTGATTCTTTCTGTGATACATTTCATTCTTCGACATAAAATAAACCCTTAGCTATATGTTTAAAGTATTCAGTCCCAAGTTGCTTTTACAAGTCCTTGATGTATTTGTGAAAACCCACTGTTCTTATTAATGACATGAGTTTATGATTTTGAGCTGATTGAGTCAGCCACAAAGGCAGGATTTATTCATCTTTAAATGCTACAGATTGCAAGCTGGGCTTTACATGAGCCACAGGGTCTGGTGGTTCTGTAAACTACTGAATTAAAGGAAAGAAAAAATTTCAATTTCATTCTTCCAGGTTATCTATCTCAAACCTTTAGGTGGTGAAATAGTCTATGGACTGTTTACCAAGCAGTGTCAAATAACTGCAGGCAATACTCTACAGTTTGGTTCTGTTTTACACAACTCTGTTGTGTTGGTAAGAATTAGTGAAAATCCTGTGCCAATGATACATTGATTTGGAAAAGTCGATTGTACCTGGTTTAAAGACAATCCATCTGTCTGCACAGCTTTAAGTATAAATGCTGTGCAATTCTAAAGAGGCTGTGACCCTGATGTCCCCTTGAGCTGTTGTCCCATTCTGTAAAATTTGATCATAAATGTAAATTGAGTAGCATATCTATTGTCAACCAGTGAGCTGGAGGTGGGGCTGGACTTGTGGCTGGTGCCACAGCAAGTAGTCTATTTACCCAGCAATCAGGGTTTATTTAAACAGCAAACAGTTTACAGTTTATTTAAAAAATATCTCTACGAGCTAAAGAAAGCAGAGTTCCTGACCAAAACGGGAGCAATATCACCTGATAAAGAGCAAGGATATTTTCCCCAACAAAATAGATTTGTATTTAGAGATATTACCCAATATGTAACTATTCCATAGTGTAATTCCAAGATATAACAATAATTTCCCCCTTCAGGCTGTTATGATCCTAGACCAGTCCCCCAAATGTTTAGTACAATCTGGTTAGGGGCCAGTAACTTTTTAAAAATGTTGACAAAGTTTCAGACTCAAGACACTTGCTAAGAGAACAAAGACACAAGATTCCATGGTTTCTGAACAAACAAAATAAACTTTACTCTGCAAGGTCAGAAAGATAAAGCAATGTACAATATTGATCGTATACTCAGGGTTAAAATGAGGTGCATGTGATTAAAAGATAAACTGTGGTGGGACACACCACACTGCACAATAAGTGGTAGAAGTGACCAAGATGGATTCTGTGGATTTCTCAATAACCCACCCAGAAGTCAGTAAACATTGTGAGTCAACCAATCTCACTGAAACTCTGTTTCTCTCATGATGGATTCTAGTCTTCATCTTCGAAGGTCTCACCTTGGAATTCGCTCCAAAAGTTGCTTCCACTTGGACGACCACTTTGATGGCCCATCTCACAAGGATTCAATCTCATCTCCCAAGACTCTCTTGACCTGGATGCCTGGGTCTATGCTCCAGCAGCAATTACAAGCACAACCTGAGCTCTTTGCTGGTACCGAGCAGAATACTACAGCTCCAAAGGGTTCCCTTTGCCCCAACGGCCCACAACCTTCTGCTGCCTTCTTAGATCTTCAGGGCTTCTCCTTACTGAAAGAATGCTAACTGCAGCCCTTTTTCTGGTCTCTTTTTCTGCTCCTCTCACTTTCTTCTTAACCAGGACCTCTCCCCATTCCCTTCCTGTGGCTTTTCTCCCAAATGGCGTTCCGCTCCCAGTCACATGATCTGGGTTTATGGCCATTTCTTTGTCTTTCCTTCATGCAGGCACCCTGCTGTCAGGAACCCTGCTGTCAGGCACACTGCTGTCAGGTACACTGCTGTCAGGCACACTGCTGTCAGGCACGCTGCTGTCAGGTACACTGCTGTCAGGCACGCTGCTGTCGGGCACACTACTGTCAGGCATGCTGCTGTCAGGCACACTGCTGTCAGGCGTACTGCTGTCAGGCACACTGCTGTCAGGCACGCTGCTGTCAGGCACACTACTGTCAGGTACGCTGCTGTCAGGCACACTACTGTCAGGCATGCTGCTGTCAGGCACACTGCTGTCAGGTGTACTGCTGTCAGGCACACTGCTGTCAGGCACACTGCTGTCAGGCACACTACTGTCAGGTAAGCTGCTGTCAGGCACACTACTGTCAGGCACACTGCTGTCAGGCGTACTGCTGTCAGGCACACTGCTGTCAGGCACGCTGCTGTCAGGCACGCTGCTGTCGGGCACACTACTGTCAGGCATGCTGCTGTCAGGCACACTGCTGTCAGGTACACTGCTGTCAGGCACACTGCTGTCAGGCACGCTGCTGTCAGGTACACTGCTGTCAGGCACGCTGCTGTCGGGCACACTACTGTCAGGCATGCTGCTGTCAGGCACACTGCTGTCAGGCGTACTGCTGTCAGGCACACTGCTGTCAGGCACGCTGCTGTCAGGCACACTACTGTCAGGTACGCTGCTGTCAGGCACACTACTGTCAGGCATGCTGCTGTCAGGCACACTGCTGTCAGGTGTACTGCTGTCAGGCACACTGCTGTCAGGCACGCTGCTGTCAGGCACACTACTGTCAGGTAAGCTGCTGTCAGGCACACTACTGTCAGGCATGCTGCTGTCAGGCACACTGCTGTCAGGTATGCTGCTGTCAGGCACGCTGCTGTCAGGCACTTTGCTGTCAGGCACGTTGCTGACAGGCTTCCTGCTGTCAGGTACGCTGCTGTCAGGCACACTGCTGACGGGCACACTGCTGTCAGGTACGCTGCTGTCAGGTACGCTGCTGTCAGGTATGCTGCTGTCAGGCACACTGCTAACAGGAATGCTGCTGTCAGGCAGACTACTGTCCAGCACACTGCTGACAGGCACATTACTGTCCGGCACACTGCTGTCAGGCAAACTGCTGTCTGGTATGCTGCTATCAGGCACACTGCTGACAGGCACACTGCTGTCAGGTACGCTGCTGTCAGGCACATTGCTGTCATGTACACTGCTGTCAGGCACACTGCTGTCAAGTACACTGCTGTCAGGCACACTGCTGTCAGTCATGTTGCTGACAGGCACACTGCTGTCAGGTACGCTGCTGTCAGCAACACTGCTGACAGGCACACTGCTGTCAGGTAAGCTGCTGTCAGGCACATTGCTGTCAGGTACACTGCTGTCAGGCACACTGCTGTCAGGTATGCTGCTGTCAGGTACGCTGCTGTCAGGTATGCTGCTGTCAGGCACACTGCTAACAGGAATGCTGCTGTCAGGCAGACTACTGTCCAGCACACTGCTGACAGGCACACTACTGTCCGGCACACTGCTGTCAGGCACACTGCTGACAGGCACACTGCTGTCAGGCACACTGCTGTCTGGTATGCTGCTGTCAGGCACACTGCTGACAGGTACGCTACCGTCAGGTACGCTGCTGTCAGGCACGCTGCTGTCAGGTACGCTGCTGTCAGGCACATTGCTGTCAGGTACGCTGCTGTCAGGTACGCTGCTGTCAGGCACATTGCTGTCAGACACACTGCTGTCAGGTACGCTACCGTCAGGTACGCTGCTGTCAGGCACGCTGCTGTCAGGTACGCTGCTGTCAGGCACATTGCTGTCAGGTACGCTGCTGTCAAGCACACTGCTGTCAGGCACACTGCTGTCAGGTACACTGCTGACAGGCACTCTGCTGTCAGGCATGCTGCTGACAGGCTTCCTGCTGTCAGGTACGCTGCTGTCAGGCACACTGCTGTCAGGTACACTGCTGTCAGGCACACTGCTGTCAGGCACACTGTTGACAGGCACTCTGCTGACAGGCACACTGCTGTCAGGTACACTGCTGTCAGGCACACTGCTGTCAGGTACACTGCTGTCAGGCACACTGCTGACAGGCACGCTGCTGTCAGGTACACTGCTGTCAGGTACACTGCTGTCAGGTACGCTTCTGTCAGGCACAGTGCTGTCAGGCACACTGCTGTCAGGTACGCTGCTGTCAGGTACGCTGCTGTCAGGTATGCTGCAGTCAGGCACACTGCTAACAGGAATGCTGCTGACAGGCACACTGCTGACAGGCACACTGCTGACACATACATTGCTGTCAGGCACACTGATGACAGGTATGTCGCTGACAGGCACATTGCTCTCAGGTACACTGTTGACAGGCACACTACTGTCAGGCACACTACTGACAGGCACACTGCTGTCAGGTATGCTGCTGTCATGTTCGCTGCTGTCAGGCACACTGCTGTCAGGCACACTGCTGTCAGGTACACTGCTGTCAGGTACGCTGCTGTCAGGTTCGCTGCTGTCAGGCACACTGCTGTCAGGCACACTGCTGTCAGGTATGCTGCTGTCAGGTATGCTGCTGTCAGGTTCGCTGCTGTCAGGCACACTGCTGTCAGGTACGCTGCTGTCAGGCACACTGCTGTCAGGTACACTGCTGTCAGGTATGCTGCTGTCAGGTATGCTGCTGTCAGGTTCACTGCTGTCAGGTATGCTGCTGTCAGGCACACTGCTGTCAGGTACACTGCTGTCAGGTACGCTGCTGTCAGGTTCGCTGCTGTCAGGCACACTGCTGTCAGGCACACTGCTGTCAGGTATGCTGCTGTCAGGTATGCTGCTGTCAGGTTCGCTGCTGTCAGGCACACTGCTGTCAGGTACGCTGCTGTCAGGCACACTGCTGTCAGGTACACTGTTGTCAGGTACGCTGCTGTCAGGTACGCTGCTGTCAGGCACACTGCTGTCAGGCACACTGCTGTCAGGTACGCTGCTGTCAGGTATGCTGCTGTCAGGTATGCTGCTGTCAGGTTCGCTGCTGTCAGGTTCGCTGCTGTCAGGCACACTGCTATCAGGTACACTGCTGTCAGGTTCGCTGCTGTCAGGTTCGCTGCTGTCAGGCACACTGCTGTCAGGTACGCTGCTGTCAGGCACACTGCTGTCAGGTACGCTGCTGTCAGGCACACTGCTGTCAGGTACGCTGCTGTCAGGCACACTGCTGTCAGGCACACTGCTGTCAGGATGAATGAGCCCTTTAACTGCTGGAGAACAAACTTGGAACAGAACATGTCTGACCAGATGTGCTGCTGCGCTCCGCATATGTGCCAAAACCCGGGGCCTGCTGGGGGTCATAGTCCTCGGAACCCACCCAGTGAGAAGGTAAGTCTAGATTTCTTGACAGGGTCTGAACTGGTATCTGCTTCTGTGGTCCTTTTAATGATGAGTAGAGAATTTTTTGAACAGGACATTATATTTGTTGTGAAACAAACAGCTTACGATCTGTTAAACTCTTACATTTCACACCTGGGTGCAAAGCAGAAGCAGCCGGGAGTCAGGAGCACCATAAATACAGCCTGGGGATTGGAGTGTGGCCTCTCCTCCCTGGGAGCAGATCGGAGACGGTCGGGAGTTGGCACCATATGAACATAAGAACAAAGAGCAGGAATAGGCCAGTTGACCCCTCGAGCCTGCTCTGCCATTTAATAACATCATGGCTGATCTGACAGTAAATTCAAATCTACATCTCGCCTACCCCCCGATAACCTGTCAACCCCTTAGTCAGCCAAGAATTTATCCATCCCTACCTTAAGAATATTCAAAGACTCTGGCCTTAATTTTTAGGTGGGCAGGTGGGAGATCAGGATTGATGGGCCTGGGGTCAGCCGTGGAATGGACCGCTGACCACGATTCGGCCCCCTGGCTGTGATTTCACGCTGGCTGACCAATTAACGGCCAGGCATCGTGAAACAGGCGGTGAGAAGCTCAGCGCTGCCGGGGTTGTGGATGGGAATGTTGGGGGGTGGGGGGGGGGGGGCAGTGGGCGATGATATCAGCGTGGACGTGGGCCAGCGCTGAGAGAGAGCTCCCCGAAGGCAGAGAGCTGAAGGCAGAGAGCTGAAGACAGAGAGCTGAAGACAGAGAGCTGAAGACAGAGAGCTGAAGGCAGAGAACTGAAGACAGAGAGCTGAAGGCAGAGAGCTGAAGACAGAGAGCTGAAGGCAGAGAGCTGAAGACAGAGAGCTGAAGACAGAGAGCTGAAGACAGAGAGCTGAAGACAGAGAGCTGAAGACAGAGAGCTGCCTCTGGGAGCTGAAGACAGAGAGCTGAAGACAGAGAGCTGAAGACAGAGAGCTGAAGGCAGAGAACTGAAGACAGAGAGCTGAAGGCAGAGAGCTGAAGACAGAGAGCTGAAGACAGAGAGCTGAAGACAGAGAGCTGAAGACAGAGAGCTGAAGACAGAGAGCTGAAGACAGAGAGCTGAAGACAGAGAGCTGAAGGCAGAGAGCTGAAGACAGAGAGCTGAAGACAGAGAGCTGAAGGCAGAGAGCTGAAGACAGAGAGCTGAAGACAGAGAGCTGAAGACAGAGAGCTGCCTCTGGGAGCTGAAGGCCCGAAACAACAAAAATAAAGGTTGTGAAAACTGAAAGAAAATTCTGTGCATCAAAATCAGTCACCTGAAAATTTAGCTACTGGAAAATACTGTCTACTGAAATCTATTTATATTTTATTTCCTCACTGAAACCTCATCCTGCCCGTGGATGAGGTTTAGTGAGAAATTCAAAGTCCCCCTGGCTGCTTCACCTGTAAGGTTGGACGGACCACAAGAACTCGGAGTCAATTGCTCTGTTAATGGGCTTAATTACCCCCTCCATTGTCGGCAAACATGGCTGATGCTCTTCTGGCTTTTGCGTGCACCCACCGACTGAAATATTGCGCGAGCGCAGGGACTTTCACCTGACATCATCTCACTCGATTTGATGCCGAATCGGGTTGGGCATGTACCCACCCACCAAGCTAAAAATCCTGCCCTCCCTTCCCACCGTCTTTTGAGGGAGAAAGTCCCAAAGACTCACAACCCTCTAAGTGAAAAGCTAGTGGAATTCCAGATCGGGGTTATTGATTGGAAGCTGAACTGCAGACACTGGGAGGGGGAAGAATGTCTGGAAACTTTGTTCCAGACGATGGTCACACCTCTTAGATTAGAGTCGTCTGTTTTGGTCAGCAGTGAGGGACAGGCGGATGTGACTGTGAGTGAGACAGGTAATGGGACCGAGCAGACAGTAGGGGAGGAGCCTCAGACTTTGCAATTGTCAGACAGGTTTGAGGTGCTCACAACCCGTGTGGACGACAGTGAGGTCTACAGTGTGGATGATAAGGCTGGCCATGACACCATGGCACAGGAGGCCATTCAAGCAGGGGGAGCAAAAAGGTATGTATTGGTGGTAGGGTAAATTACAGTGAGGGCAATTGACACGTCTCTGTAACAAAGAGTGAGAGTCCAGACGGCTGTGTTGCCTGTCTGGTGCCAGGGTTTGGGACATCTGCTCAGGGCTGGAGAGGAACCTGCAGTGGGAGGGGGAGGACCCATGACTGTGGTCCACGTAGGTGCCAACAACATAGACAGGATGAGGAGGAGGTTCTGCGTAGTCAGTATGAGGAGTTAGGCAGCAAATTAAGAAGCAGAACCTCAAAGGTCATAATCCCTGTGCCACATGCAAATTGGCATAGGGCAAATAAGATTAGAGAGATGAAGGTTTGGCTCAAAGACAGGAGTGGGAGAAGTGGGTTCCAGTTCGTGGGGCACTGGCAGTAGTACTGGGGAAAATGGGATCTGTACCATTGGGACAGTCTTCACCTGAACTGTGCTGGGACCAGTGTTCTAGCGAATTGCATAACTAGGGAAGCAGAAGGAGTTTTAAACTAAAAAGCAGGGTCACGGGATGAAATTTGGGAAGATGTAGTAAATGAAAGAGTAGAGACAAACCAACAGAGGAAGGTATTAATGTGGGAAATAATAAACAGACTGTGACAGGAAGGGTCAGAGGGTACAAATCTAAGAGTAAATCAATAGATAAGGCCAGAGGTTATGAAAATAATAAAAGGATGAAACTAAACCTACTGGACACAGTGGAGACCCACTGTGAGGTCTTCTAACCCTGCTCTGGGTGTGGACAGACAAGGTGACAAATCCAGAATGGGAGATGGAGGCAGCATTGCAAAAAGAGGACAGCCACTTAGTGCCGAAAGAGGAGGAATGATCTCCATTTAGCCAGGGTAAGTCACTCTTCTCATCACTCTCAACTCTCACACTCACAAACCCATCACACATCCACAAGGATCTCACTCACTGCTGGTTCAAAGGACAACATCATTCACTCTCTTCATCTCCCCTGCCCATCGTGTCCTCATCCTATCCATGGCACCACTCACCACCCACACGTGCCAAGCATCCTTCTCATCTGGCCTGGCTGGCATCCTGCCTACACTCTCTTTATCTGTCTTCATGCAGGACAAGCTGACACACAACAAAAGGTGGAGGAATTCTCGACATCAAAATCCTCACAAGCTTTGAAAAAAGCATTCAAAACAAAACACATGATCTGATAGTGCAAACTAAGATAAATAAGTGTGAACTGATAACCATTACAGAGACAAGGCTACAGGGTGACATAAATTGGGACCTGAATATTGAAGGGTATATGACATTTAGGCAATTAGGAAAAGGTGGAGGGGCGGCTCTGTTAATTATTGATGGTATTAGCACATTAGAGAGGGATGGCCTAAGTTCAGGAAACCAGGATGTAGAAGCGGTTGGGTAGAGATAAGGAATAATAAAGGCAAGAAGTCACTTGTGGGAGTGGTGTACAGGCAAGAAATAGTGGGAACTTGTCAGCAGGGTATCGTATTTTAATCTACATATAGACTGGAAAAATCAGACAGGCAAAGATAGCATAGATGAGGAATTCATAGAATGTTTTTGGGATAGTTTCTTAGACCAGCAGGTTCTGGCACCAGCCAGAGAACAGGCTATTCTAGACCTTGGGGCAGAATCACCCAGATTTATACAAATGCGGACGTGGGTGGGAAAAAGGATGTTTTACCCACTGGCCGCAATGGCGGGTTTTCACCCCATATCGTCCGATTCTCAGTGAGAATCCAGCAGCGCAACATCCATCAGACAGCCACGCTGTGAGTCAGTTCCCCTGCTCCACAGTCCCTGCCAGGCACTAATTATCTCTCCTTGTTTTCACTGGCACATCTGGGAAGCAGCTGAGGGGTCCACAGGCCAGATCCTCGACTCAGCCCCGAAGACACCTCGGAAGAAGAATCTGATGACTCCCTAATTGAAGACCCATCGCAGCGTCACCCACACCCTCCAACAACGCAGAGACACACACCTCAGTGGGACCTGGCTTTAGAGTAGCCTTGGGATCACAATCTGGTGAGCACATCGCTCTGTCTGATCCACAGCAGGCAGAGGCAGGGACTTCTCAGGTCCCCGGCACTCGGAGGGCTGCTGGAGGCCAGAACGTTGCTGAGTCCGAGTCAGACAAGGAGCCTCTGGACTCGATCATGTCACAGTTGCTGGAGCTGCAAAGGCAAGCTCGGGAACATCAGGAAGGGATGTCCGCTGCACTCCTCAGATTGCAAGGCACGATGGAGGAGTCCATCCACCTTCAGACTGAGGTGATAGCGCCAGCATTGCAACGCACCGAGGTCAACACTAGTAGGATGGCGGCCGCCATAGAGACTTTGGTCCAGGATGTTACTCCTGCACTCTGCTCGGGCTGAACTCTGCCACTGATGCCATAGTTGTTCTCCAACAGTGTCAACATGAGAGGGGTGTGACACAGCTTAATCTCAATCCAGCTTCCCCTTCTCCTCAAGAGTTAGCCAGGGACCCTTGGGCACCCATGGGGAGGAGGATCAGCAGGTGCTCATGCCAGGGCCATGGGCCCACGTGAATCCTGGAGTGCCTGGCCCATCAGACACCCCTCTTCCTGTGACCTCAGCAGCCCCAACTCCACAGGCCAAGGAGGGTGCCACTGCCACACAGCAGGACCCTGAAAGCAGGCCGGAGACCTCCAGGTCTCAGCCCTCCAGAGGACACCCACCAAGGTCATCACAGACAGGGTGTCCCAGTCAGCAGGCTGCCTCCACCTCCGCTGTGGATGTCCAGGGAGCACCAAGATGTAGCAGCACAGCCTGGGCACGGGTGTTAATCACTTGTACATAACGTTCACGATTGTAAATAAACTCCCAAGAATGTCTCTTTGCCTGTGGCTCCTTGTTCTGATGAGCAGTGTTTGTGTCACTCAGATGTGAAACCTTGGTTCCTGCACAAGATAAAGGCAGGTGTCTCAGTTCAAGGCCTCTTCCCTGTCACCTTCAGTCCAAACTGATGGTCCAGTCTCACACTCACTGGACACATTAGTGGTGTTGCACCTCGGCGGTGCTGGTCATTGCTGCCAGAATATCGTGGGCAGGTGTCACAGATCCCCCCATTCGCTCTCAGCACCTTTAAGGTGGGGCTGGCCCCCATCTCTTCAGTATCTGTGACCAGTGACGCTGTGCTCCTGAAGGGGTCAGCTGCTGAAAGTGGACAAAGACCAGGTGCATTTAAAGTTTCACAGCTGCGTCTCCATGTTATGACCCTGATCACAGAGCGCAAGCGAGCTGCCCTCAGCCAGACAGGAGTCAGACATTCACAGAGACTAAGTGAAGATCAATGGAGCATCCTCATTGCATGTCGTCATCCTCCTCCTGGAATCTAGTCATTATTAGGGCATCCACTATGTCTCCATGACATGAGCCTGAGCACTGAGGGTAGGTGCACTGCCATCAGCCACACAGGAGGCAAATGTTCACATTGTAAGGTGAGGATGTCTGGACTATCCTCACTATGTCTTATCCTCATCCTCCATGAATCTGTGTCTGAGGACCTCCCAAGAGGGCCTGCCTCATTTGGCCAGTGCAATGGGCCTCATCACCAGCATCTTCACATTAAAGCACCTCATCATCTTCATCCCCTTCGATAGCCTCCTCAATGGAGGTGCCTGACATCTGTCATGGGGAAAAGGTTAGAAGCTATTATTATAACAGGAAATTTAGATAAATTCAAGGTGGTCAGGCAGAGTCAACTTGGTTTTGTGAAAGGGAAATTATATTTAAGTAATTTATTAGAGTTCTTTGAAGAAGTAACATGTGCTATGGTTAAAGGGGAACCAGTGGATTTCCAGAAGGCATTTGATAAGGTGCCACATCAAAGGTTATTGCGGAAAATAAAAGGTCATGGTGTAGAGGGTAACATATTGGCATAAATAGAAGGTTGGCTAGCTAACAGGAAACAGAGAGTAGGCATAAATGGGTTATTTCCTGGTTGGCAAGGTGTAATAAGTGGTGTGCCACAGGGATCAGTGCTGGGGCCTCAACTGTTTACAATTTATATAAATGACTTGGATGAAGAGTCTAAAGGAATGGTGGCTAAATTTGCTGATGACACAAAGATAGGGAGGAAAGTAACTTGTGAAGAGGACATAAAGAGGCTATGAAAGGATAGAGCTAGGTTAGGTGAGTGGGCAAAAGGAGTATAAGGTGGGAAAAGGTGGAATTGCATATTATAAATAAGCATATTATCTAAATGATGAGAGATTGCAGATCTCTGAGATGCAAAGGGATCTGGGTGTCCTAGTGCATAAAATCGCAAAAGGTTGGTGTGCAGGTACAGAAGGTGATTAGGAAAGCTAATTGAATGTAATTGTTTATTGTGAGGGCAATTGAATACAAAAATTAGGAGGTTATGTTTCAGTTACACATGGCATTTGTGAGACCATATCTGGAGTACTGTGTACAGTATTGGTCTCCTTATCTAAGGAAGGATGTAAATGCATTGGAAGCAGTTCAGATAAAGTTTGCTAGACTAATACCAGGAATGGGTGGGTTGTCTTATGAGGAAAGGTTGGACAGACTAGGCTTGTCTCCACTGGAGTTTAGAAGAGTAAGAGGCGATTTGATTGAAACATATAAGAGCAAAGGATGATACTTCGGAGAGTCAAAATTAATTTCTCCACAGGGTTCCAATCCATGATTGATCTTCTAAATGCTAATTTATTTTTGGAAGTTCATCTTGATGGAGCCAATTTTTGAATTTTCACTAATGTTGCACAGCTTGGCATGACAGGAGTGCAGATCATGAAACAGGCTCCCAGACTTGTGCATGTTGAATACAATATGCTACATTTTGGGTAAAGAACAACAAGGAATTTTAGATGCTGCATCAAGAGTCTATAAAATCACCATCAGAGTATGAAAGAATGAGCCAGCCGTCCACTCTGCAGTTTCGTTATTGCTTTCCATGTGAAATGGGAGTGGCAGCTGTGTGGATCACTCAGCCGACCTTAGTCTGCAGGGGGACAGGATTTCAATTAAGATTAGCACTTTTTAATTTTTGTTTTTTTTGCCTAATGATATCAACGTATTTTAATAAATAATTCATTTTTGTTTCTGATATTTCTTTGATATTAAGTCCAATATTTCCAAATATGTTTCTTATAATTGCTCTTGTTCTCAGCAATTAAAATGACCAAGATGAGAAATCCTTTGATACTTTCAGTGATTCCCCTAAATGTGGAGGAAGATGAGTTTTTAATGGACAGAAAAGCAGCTCTGACTGGATCTTGTGAACCATGTATGTACCGGCCCTTCTCTTAGGATCCACATCACTGACTTAAATCATCCTTCTATGCCTTTGGCAACTTTGGGACTCAAAGAGGCTGCCATAGAGCTATGTTATCTCCTGGAGATTAACCAGCAGGCAGCTTGTCTCTTCACATTGATTCACACCAATCTAGACATCGCTGGTAACATGGTCAAATCAGTCAGTCTGCTCTCCATAGATGGAACAAGCAAATGACAGAAGCAGCGTCTGCACTTGTAACACCTTCATCAGTGTTCTTTTGGAAGAATTCTTGGATGGCAGAACTCACAAGCATACTAACCGACACTTATATACTTCGACTGTAAAGCCTGACAATCACCTCCTGACAGGCAAGAATTAACCGTGTCCATTGAAGAATAGGGTATAAAACAAAATGAAATTTACAGTTAATCTCAGCATGTATCTACATGGTCCCAGTTCTTACAAACCTGATGCAAATTCTTGGTGCAGCTAACTCCAGTGTTGTATAATGTGAAAATAGCAGCGATGCTATGTTGGGCCAGTTGAAGCTCACTTGAATGTAGCTAACACAGCGCTGACGAATAGATAAATCCACCACCTTCCTGGTTTGTATGGCTAGGTAGATGTCAGACAATCATGTGAACCCATTGCTATGCTTAAGAGTCTCGAGCAAATCGGCTGAGTAACCCACAGAGTTTGTGTTTCTGTTAAAGTGCGTGCTCTGTCCAGCTGAGGACACTCTCCATAAAGCCAAAGAGTTTACCCTGACACCCAGATCTTGGCTGCACTGTGTGTATATTCAGGAGTTATTAGGGAATACAGCCGGTTGCATGCCACTTTTTGGTAGTCCCGTTATTTGTTGCTAACCTGAGGCCCATGTGCCCTCAAGAAAAAGCAAAGTGCCATTGGCAGCTCCTGACCTGTTGATTAAATGGTGATTTTAATTTGGTTCCTTTTCACTTGCTGTCCGTAGGGGATGCAGAAACTCTGCAGCATATTTCTGAGGGCTGGAGGAACACAGATGAAGAAAATAATTGGCTCGCTTCCCCAGAATTGCGAAAACTAAATCCTGCTTATTATGCTGTTTAATATATTATCAGTCCCTACCGGATTGAGTTATGACCTATGGGATGAAAAACGTTCATTTTTCAAATTGAAATCCTCTATCCATCATGAGATGGAGACTTTCATCAAATTACATATTTTGCATGTCCTTGTAATTCTTTATTTTTAACACAAATAAGCATAGCCATAAATCTCATCTGGAATTTTATTAGATGTAAGTGACTTCAAAGGGAAGGAGCACCCTCTGAGGGGGCATGCTTGTAGGTTTGGAGAAGATTCACAAAATGTTTTATGATTTAGTTCTGGATATAATGTAATAAAATTGAATTGCTTAACATCCTCTGTCACTTCAAATATTTATAACGTTGATTTATTCCCACCCATGGTTCTTCCCACAATGAAATGCAACTGACAAGATAGAGTACTTTTGATTTCATCCTTGTGTACAGATCTAAAAGAAACCTTTTATAGCATTTTAATTTAGCTGTTGGATTCATCACTTATTTATATAGTTGTTTGCTTACATATTTCCTTCAATAAGCAAATATACAATGAAATGCAACAGTTTTTATGTATTGTTTATAAATACAATACTAGATTAGATTTCTCCCTTTTTTAAACCCATACTCAAAACAGCTTTTTTGGTGAAGCCTAGATTGGGTGTTATGAGGGTAGGTACACTATTAGTAATGCCTGACATTTAGGGTTGATTGTAACTTCCAGGGGCCAAGTGGAACAGGAGTTTAGGCCTTTCATGCCATGGGTCCGCCTAATTGTGAGACATAAGACTGGAAGAAATCGGGGCAGGAGTCTGCCATTCGGCCCATCGAGCCTGCTCTGCCATTCAATATCATCATGGCTGATCTTGGGTTTCAACTCCACGTTCCCTCCCGCTCCCCATATCCCTTAATTCCTTGAGGGATCAAAACATCTGTCCATCCCAGCCTTAAATATATTCAATGATGGAGCATCCACAACCCTCTGAGTGAAGAAATTCCTCCTCATCTCAGTCCTAAATGATCAGCTCCTTATCCTGAGAGTGTGATACTGGATTCTGGAAGCCCCAGCCAGGGGAAACAATCTGGTGTAAGGGTAGCTGAGTTGTACTGTTACTGATAGAGTTGATCTGCAGATATTTCTTGGGTGGAAACTTTTATTTACAATATACTCTGCAGCAGCTACACGTGTGCTTTCAACTTTAACTCTATCTCCTCACTGACTGCTGAGGTAGCCCGCACTACTCTCCTATTGGTTGCTACAGATCATGTGATCTTCCTTAACAAGTATTATCCTTAAATGTTCCACATGTTTACAGATGATCCGGCCTTCCACCTCCACGTGGTAAGATAGAGGTCCAGTTACCGCACTTATTTCACCCGGTAACCACTTTGGTCCTTCTCTGAAGTTTTTCACGTATACCGTCTCTCCCACGGTCAATTTCCTCTTGTGACTATGCCAGCCGTGTCTAGTTTTCTGGCTTCCCTGACTCCTTTCCACCTCTTGTTCTAAATTTGGCATTATTAAGCTGAATCTCATCCTGAGACGGTGTTTCAACAATAACTCCGCAGGTATGACACCTGTTGTTGTGTGAGGGATAGTCCTGTAATGAGAAAGAAAGTGAGCTAGCTTGGTTGCCAAGGAATCTCCAGTTAGCTTTTTCATGCCTGTCTGGAATGTTTGACCCTCCCTTTCCCCAGTCTGTTTGAGAAAGGGCAGGTACGGTGCAGTTTTCACATGAGTGATACCATTGAGGCTGATAAACTGTTGAAACTCAGCACTCTTAAATGCTGTGCCGTTATTGGAAATAACTACCTCTGGTAGTCTGTGAATGGCAAAAACTCTGATGTAGATTCTTAATTGTAGCAGCCGACGCTGGTGACTTCACTTCATATACGCCAAACCATTTTGATTGTTCATTGATAATGAGCAGAAACACTGTTCCCAGGAAAGGTCCAACATAGTCAATGTGTAACTGCACCCAGGGTCTACCTGGCCACCCCCATGGGTGTAATGGAGCTGTCACTGGCAACTTTTGCAGTTGCTGACATTGCACACAGTGCTTTACTAAACTCTCTATTCCACCATCCATCCCTGGCCACCATAGATAGCTGCGTTCTATGGTCTTCATTCAGGAAATTCCTGGATGGGCACTGTGTAGTTCAATTGAAAGTGGGTCCCTTCCCTTTGGAGGATCTATCACTCGTGCTCCCCACAATAATTTGCCATCCTGACTGGTTATTTCATGTCTTCTGTTGAAGTACGGATTCATTTCATCAGATACGGGCTCCTGTGACCAACCATGAAGCACTTGTTCTCATACCTGAGCTAGGACCGGGTCCCGACTTGTCCAGACTCTGATCTGTCGAGCACATATCGACGAGGAATCTAAGAAATTTAACAATAAAACATGTTCCTGTGAAACTGGGACGTGTTCATCATTTTCTTGTAAAGGCAAATGACTAAGTGCATCAGTGTTTGTGATTTGATTTCCAGGCCTGTGTATGAAAGTGTATTTGAACGCTGCCAGGATTAAAGCCCTATTAGTGTTTCTGTATCTTGTTTCTAGCACAGACTCTAATCTCAGCTTTCTTTTTGACTTCACTATTGGCCAGACTTCTCTCAGATACAAGCTCGACATGTCTGAACTCAGTGGCTGAATCTCCCAAAATTTCAATATCGGTCTTGGGAAATTCTGCAATTTTCGCTTCCAAAGCCTTTTTGGTTTCATTTAGCTGATGCTTCAGCTCTTCTGTCTCTTTTTTGTGTTTGTTTGCTGCCTCCTGGAAAATTGAACATTGTTGTCTCTTCTCTGCCAACTCATCCTCCAGTTTGTTCAGAGAGGTGCTGAATTCTTTCTGTTTCTCTTCATACTTTTCCAGAGGTAGAAACTCTGACTTCAGGGAATCTTGTCGTGTGTGAAGGTCTTTCAACAGGTTTTCTTTTTCCCTGCGAGGGTTGCTCACCTCATCTTGAACTTTCATCAGTCAGGATCCCTTCGAGTTTCTTCTGCTGTTCTTTAAGACAGTCTGTATTTCTTCAGGCTGTTAAGTCCTTACACACTCCTTTTTCAAAACAGAAACGCCTCCAGCTTCCTTTTGGAATCTCAGTGGCCAATCAAGGTTGATTTACCTTAGTCAATTTCACCCTAGAAGGCTTGGTCCTCTGCCTCTCAATACCAACACTGGTAGCTTTGCCGATTGGCTTCCATGTTAATCTTGCTTATGCCTTTTATTTGAATGTCTTCACCCGTATTTGTTTTTAGTTTGGCAGCTGTTTCTTTTAAAGTTAATTGATGTTCACCATTATTCTGATATCTGAAGGTATGTTCCCCAATTACTGTAGTGGAAGCTCCAGTGTCCACTTCTATTCTAACAGGTTTGCCATTTACTTTCACTGTAACAAATATTGGTTCTGTCTTTCCAACTTTCAGATTAAACAATGAGTAAATGTCTGAATTAGTTTTTTCAGGCTGTTCTGTGTTGTAGTTTTCACTGGGCTTCTTCTTTTGTTTATAATCCTGCTTGAATCTTTCTTTGCGCTGTCTCATTATATGTACATTTCTGTAATAATAGTAACATTCAATTTTTTTAAGCTGCCAATCGCTAAAAGACTGATTGTTTCCACCTTTATTAAAATTATTCTTTGATTTCGCTGCTGGCAATTGTCTCACCCGGGCCTCTATTTCGTGAATTAAACCTGAACCTCTGCATCATGACTGAGGGCTTGGGTTGAAAATGACCCATCATGAGATCTACCAATTCATTGAAATTTTTTGAACCTGGGACTCTGGGTGCTGTCAAACTTTGAATCAAACTGTGGGTTTTACTCCCACAAGTACTCAAGAGGATCACTCGCCTCTTCTCTTCCCCCATAATCTTGTTCGCTTGTAAAAAGAATGTGAGGCGTTCTATGTAACAAGACCAATCATCTGTGGATGGTTCAAAAGGATCAAGTCTCCCAAATTGTGACATTTTGAGAGGGGATAACTTCTTCAATCCTAAAGGAGCTTGCTATTTACAATCATTGGGTGAGGTACAGTGCCGATTTCTTTCTAATTTGATTTCTTCTGTTTGATCCTGTTTTATTCTTGTCGCCAGTTTGTTGTAGGGTGACTGAGTTGTACTGTTAATGATAAAATTGATCTGCAGACACTTCTTGGGTGGAAACATTAAGTTTATTTACAATATACTTAGCAGCAACTACACATCTGCTTTCAACTCCAACTCTATCTCTACACTGACTGCTGAGGTAGCTCACGCTACTCTCCTATTGGCTATGGCAGATCATGTGATCTTACTTAACAAGTTGTATTCTTAAAGGTACATTACACACTAAATAAAAACATTATTATTATGCCATCTCTCAGCATCTACCCTGTCAACCCCTCTTCAGGATCTGCATGTGTCAATGAGATCACCTCTCATCCTTCTAACCCCAGAGAATATAGACTCAATTTACTCAGCCTCTCATCATAGGACATCCCTCTTATCCCAGGGACCAATAT
Organism: Carcharodon carcharias; assembly: GCF_017639515.1. Classification (NCBI taxonomy): domain Eukaryota; kingdom Metazoa; phylum Chordata; class Chondrichthyes; order Lamniformes; family Lamnidae; genus Carcharodon; species Carcharodon carcharias. The sequence continues at coordinate 1,509,459 of NC_054485.1, forward strand.
AGTGAACATTCACTGTACCACCTCCAATGCAGCTATATCCTTCCTTAAATATGGAGACAAAATTGCACAACTCTGTACAACTGTAGCAAGACTTCTTTATTCCTGTACTCCCAATCCCCTTGCAATAAAGGCCATTTGCCTTCCTAATCGCTTGCTGTGCCTGAGTGCTGATTTTCTGCATTCCTTGTACAAGTACACCCGTGTCCCTCTGAACATGAGCATTTACAAGTTTCACACCTTTTAAAAAATATTCTGCTTTTCCATTCTTAAGACAAAAATGTAACATTGCACTTCCCCACATTATATTAGATTTGCCATATTGTTCTCACTCACCTAACCTCTCCATATCTCTCTGAAGCCTATTTGTGTTCTCCTCACAGTTTACATTCTCATCTAGCTTTGCATCATCAGCAAACTTGGATACATTCTCCTCAGTCTCTTTGTCTAAGTTAATAATATAAATTGTAAATAGCTGAGGCCCCAACACTAATCCTTGTGGCACTCCACTAGTTCCATCTGCTAAATTGAAAATGCCGTTTTATCCCTACTCTGTTTTCTATCCATTAACCAATTCTTTATCCATGCTAATACATTATCCCAAACTCCATGAGCCCTAATCTTGCATATTAACCTTTTGTATGTCACCTTATCGAATGCCTTCGGAAATCTAAGTATACTACATCTACTGCTTCCCCAGCCAATCCCAATATTTACCCGGTCTCACTGACTGAAAGACATGATCGGCTTAAATTTCTATAGCTCCTTTCATCACCTTAGGACATTTCAAATTAGTTTATGGCCATGAAGCACTTTAGAAATGTAGTCACTGTTGTAATGTTGGAAACATTTGACAGTGTCTTTCAGGTGTACAATGATACCTCTCGGCCTGGGACAAGTGGGAAAATTGGTTTGCAGGATTTAGATGAGTTTCTCTGAGTTAAAATATCAGGCCCCATTTATGGAGCAATGGTTGAGTGGCTAACTCACCTGTTCTTCTGCAATTCCATTAGCATATTGCATCGAAATTACCAACATCTGGGGGCTAGTGCCAAAATTTGGAGAGCTGTCTCACAGACTAGTCAAGCAACAACCTGACATAGTCATCCTCACGGAATCATACCTTACAGATAATGTCCCAGACACCACCATCACCATCCCTGGGTATGTCCTGTCCCACCGGCAGGACACACCCAGCAGAGGTGGAGGCACAGTGGTATACAGTCAGGAGGGAGTTGACCTGGGAGTCCTCAACATCGACTCCAGACCCCATGAAGCCTCATGGCATCAGGTGAAACATGGGCAAGGAAATCTCCTGCTGACTACCACGTACCATCTCCCTCCCCCAGCCCCCAACAGCTGATGACTCAGTGCTCTCCGTGTTGAACATCACTTGAAGGAAGCACTGAGGGTGGCAGGGGCGCAGAATGTACTCTGGGCTGGTTCGATGGGTCGTAGCACCACTACTGACTGAGCTGAGCGAGACCTAATGGATATATCTGCGAGATTGCGACTGTGGTAGTTGGTGAGGGAACCAACAAGAGGGAAAAACATATTTGACCTGATTCTGGCCAACCTGCCTGCCACAGATGCATCTGCCCATGACATATCAGTAGGAGTGACCACAGCACAGTCATTGTGGAGATGAGGTCCCATCTTCACACTGAGGATACCCTCCATCATGTTGTTTGGCACTACCACCGTGCTAAATGGGATAGATTTTGAACAGGTCTAGCAACTCAAGACTGACCATCCATGACGTGCTGTGGGCCATCAGCAGCAGCAGAATTGTACTCAAACACAATCTGTAACCTCATGGCCCAGCATATCCCCCACTCTACCATTACCATCAAGCCAGCAGATCAACCCTGGTTCAATGAAGAGTGCAGGAGGGCATGTCAGGAGCAGCACCAGGCATACCTAAAAATGAGGTGTCAACCTGGTGAAGATATAACACAGAACTACTTGTGTGCCAAACAGCATAAGCAGCAAGTGATAGAAAGGGCTTAGTGCTCCCACAACCAACAGATCAGATCTAAGCTCTGCAGTTCTGTCACATCCAGTTGTGAATGGTGGTGGACAATTAAACAACTCACTGTAGGAGGAGGATCCACAAATATCCCCATCCTCAATGATGGGGGAGCCCAGCACATCAGTGCAAAAGATAAGGCTGAAGCATTTGCTACAATCTTCAGCCAAAAATGACGAGTGGATGAGCCATCTCGGCCTCCTCCAGAGGTTCCCAGCATCACAGATGCCAGTCTTCAGCCAATTTGATTCACTCCACATCATGTCAAGTAACAGCTGAAGGCACTGGATACTGCAAAGGTTATGGGCCCTGACAATATTCCGGCAATAGTAGTGAAGACTTGTGTTCCAGAAGTTGCCATGCCCCTAGCCAAGCTGTTCCAGTACAGCTACAACACTGGCATCTTCCCGGCTATGTGGAAAATTGCCCAAGTATGACCTGTACCGAGAAAGCAGGACAAATCCAACCCGGCCAATTATCACCCCATCAGTCTACTCTCCATCATCAGTAAAGTAAAGGAAGAGATCATCAACAGTGCTATCAAGTGGCACTTGCTTAGCAATAATCTGCTTACTGATGCTCAGTTTGGGTTCTGCCAGTGTCACCCAGCTCCGGACTCTGCTGGTTGGAGTCATACCTAGCAGAAATGAAAATGGTTGTGGTTGTTGGAGGTAAATCATCTCAGTCCCAGGACATCACTGCAGGAGTTCCTCAGGGTAGTGTCCTTGGCTCAACCATCTTCAGCTGCTTCATCAATGGCCCTCCTTCCATCATAAGGTCAGAAGTGGGGATGTTCGCTGATGATACAATGTTCAGCACCATTCGCAACTCCTCAAATACTGAAGCAGTCCTTGCCCAAATGTAGCCAGACCAGGACAATATCCAGACTTGGGCTGACAAGTGGCAAGTAACATTCACACCACTCAAGCGCCAGGCAATGACCATCTCCAACAGGAGAGAATCTAACCATCGCCCCTCGACATTCATCAACCAGAAATTGAATTGGACCAGCCATATAAATACTGTGGCTACAAGAGCTGGTCAGAGGCTAGAAATCCTGTGGCGAATACCTCACCTCCTGACTCCCCACAGCCTTTCCACTAGCTACAAGGCACAAGCCAGGAGTGTGATGGAATACTCCCCACTTGCCTGGATGAGTGCAGCTCCCACAACACTCAAGAAGCTGGACACTGTCCAGGATAAATCAGACCACTTGATTGGCACCACATCCACAAACCTTCACTCCCTCCGCCACCGGCGTACAGTAGCAGCAGTGTATACCATCTACCAGATACATTGCAGGTGTTCACCAAGTCTCCTTAGACAGCACCTTCCAAACCCATGACCACTACCATCTAGAAGGACAAGGGCAGCAGATAGATGGGAACACCACCACCTGGAAGTTCCCCTCTAAGTCACTCACCATCCTGACTTGAGAATATATCACCGTTCCTTCACTGTCGCTGGGTTAAAATCCTGGAATTCCGTCCCTAACAGCACTGTGGGTGTACCTACACCACATGGAGAGCAGCGGTTCAAGAAGGCAGCTCACCACCACCTTCTCAAGGGCAATTAGGGATGGGTAATAAATGCTGGCCCAGCCAGCGACACCCACATCCCGTGAGTGAGTAAATAAAGTTGTTCCTGGCCCACGTTGGGCTGAGCAGTGAGAACTTGCCCAGAGAAAGAAATCACATGATCACCCTGCTGCAGAGGGGAGAGAGAGACAGACAAACTCCCAATTCCCTTTCCCTTTTGTCCATATTCAGGGTAGTTTCATTTTGATAAGGCTGACATGGGTTCCCAAACTCTCTGTTAGTATGTGGTCAATTTAAGAGACAAGCAGCAGACTTCCATGGATTTAAACAAGGAGAATTATTTATTCAGGAAGTCACCTCACGAAGTCTATGCTACGTTAATTACACAACATACACCCAGGAAAGATACAATTAAAGAAGGTAGTGCACTCCCAAACAGAATAGTTAACAGTTCATGTGTCTTGGAGAGACTCCAGTGAAAGAGAGAGCTTTTCCCATTCTGGAATTGAAGTTCAGCTAAATTCAGATGATTAGGGACAATCCCAGATTCACTGCAGGGTTCCTCTGAAGTAAAGACTGTTCAGCAGATCTTGTAGACAGGCCCTGATAGCTGCTGTATCCGGAGGCTCAATTTCTTACAGGTGAACTCAGAGCTGATTGATAAAAGCAAAATACTGCAGATGCTGGAAATCTGAAACAAAAATAAAAATAGCTGGAAAAACTCAGCATCTGCGGAGAGGTACACAGTTAACGTTTTGAGTCCAAATGACTCTTCATCAGAACTAAGGAAATAGAGAAATGAAGTGAAATATAAACTGGTTGAGGGGGGTGGGACAGGTAGAGCTGGATAGGGGGGCCAGTGATAGGTGGAGGCAAAGAAGAGATTGCGAAAGATGTCATAGACAAAAGGACAAAGGGGTGTTGACGGTATTAGTTAAAGGATGTGCTAATGGTGACATTAAGGGTAGAAAGCAGGATGAGCAAGGTACAGATAGCCCTAGTGGGGATGGGGTGGGGGAAAGGGATCGAAATGGGCTAAAAGGTAGAGATAAAACAATGGATGGAAATACATTTAAAAATAATGGAAGTAGATGGGAAACGAAAAATCTATACAAATTATTGGGGAAAGAAAGGGGGGATCGGAAAGGAGTGAAGATGGAGGAGAGAGTTCATGATCTAAAATTGTTGAACTCAGTATTCGGTCCGGAAGGCTGTAAAGTGCCTGGTTGGAAGATGAGGTGCTGTTCCTCCAGTTTGTGTTGAGCTTCACTGGAACAGAGCAGATAGAAACAGGTTGGAGGAGGATTTTAAAAGACTTTAAGCCTCACAGGTCTTGAAAAAGGCAAGATGATACTACCTTTCCTTGCAGCTGTGGTGTTGTTGTTGGACTGCCTGGTCTCTCTGTCAGTCTTTGGATGAAGTGATTTCAAAATCTGAGGGCAGCTTTGACCATGTGATAAATGGCCATTGATACACAATGGATGGCAAATGATGGTCTTTCATAGTGAGGGAGGAGTTTCAATTACACGGTCAAAAGCCACTGATATAAAAATAAAGTAGATAGTGGCCTTTAGCATTTCATTCTGGATACTCAGCCTCAATCGCTCTCCTTTATAACATGGCAGACCCAGAGAACCTGGGAGTTTATTGTCCCCATGTTTTGGAGTAAGCCTTGAAAATAGCAGAGGTGAAATTCCAGAGAAGAGTGCTCCTTACACATGTCCATTCAAGGGAGATACCTGGCCATTATAATCCAATTTGGAACTTTCCAGAAAACGTGCTAGGCTGTAACTTGGCAGCCATCTTACAGCTCATCAGAATCCATTTCCAAAGGAATACAGTCTTTTTTAAATTGTAATATATCCAATGCCTGAACTGGCATGACTGCTCTTAAAGAGGCGAGAGTTAAAGTTAAATTAAATTAAATTAATGCTGGAAATCCAAAATAAAACCAGAAAATGATGGAAAAACTCAGTAGGTCTAGCAGCATCTGTGGAGAGAGAAACAGTGTTAACATTTCGAGTCCGTATGACCCGTCTTCAGGTGGTTAGAGTTATGTGGTTGTACAAACACACACACACACACACACACACACACACACACAGACACACACACAGACATACACACACAGACACACACACACACACACACACACAGACACACACACACACACACACACACACAGACACACAAACACACACACACATACACACACACAGACACACACACACAGATACACACACACACAGACACACACATACGCGCGCACGCACACACAGACACACAGACACACACACACACAGACACACGCACACACACACACACACACACAGACACACACACACAGACACACACACACACACACAGACACACATACACACACACACAGACACACACACACAGACACACACACACACACACACACATACACGTGCGCACACACACACAGACACACACACACACACACACACACACACAGACACACACACACACAGACACACAGACACACACACACACGCACAGACACACGCGCACACACAGACACACACACACACAGACACACACACACACACACACACACAGACACACACACACACAGACACACAGACACACACACACGCACAGACACACGCGCACACACAGACACACATACACACAGACACACACACATACACACACACACACACACAGACACACACACACACAGACATACACAGACACACACACAGACACACACACACACACACAGACACACACACACACACACACACACACATACACACACACAGACGTTGGGATACTGACACGCCATCCGGAAACACTGGCCGGAATTTCCTGCCCCCATTGGCGGTCAGTACCATGCCGTGGTGGGGGTTGGGCGTTGGGGGGTTGGGGGTGGTAATATGGTGGGAAGGCCAAAACCTGTTTGCGAAGGTCCGCTCCTCCTGACAATGGAGGACTATCTTTCCCCCTGTCCAACATCAGGAGCCTAACTTTAGTGCATTTGCATCTCATCATGTTGCCTGCCTGCCCACTGAATCAACTCCCACAGCAAATTTACCTGCATTAAGGGGCCTTGAGACAGAGCTGGAGCTGCACACGTAACCATGAGGGGTCCCCAGGAGACCAGCGCCAACCCACGTGTCTCTCTCTTTAATCCACAGGAGGAGCTGGTGACCTTGCTCTGTGCCTTATGGCTCACAGAGAGCAGAGATGAAGGAGAAGAGGGTGACGGAAACACCTGGCTAGGCAGAGGGAAGAAGGGGCAGCAGGGGTTCCTGCACCCACCGCTGGTGATCCACAGTGAGTTATTGTAGGTGCCTCGTTAGACCCGGAGGCTACAGGTGGCACATGTCATTCATGCAGATGGCCAAGACCTAGTGACACTGAAGATTGGGTATGTCCAGGGAACTGGTCAGTCATGTATATCACATACTACAGGAGTTGGTGCCATGGGGACATGGAGGGCATCCACTGCCAGTGGCTGTGAACGTGACTGTGGTGCTTAATTTTTGTGCCAGTGGCTCCTTCCAGGGCTCCTCAGGTGACCTGCGGGATCTCACAGGTCTCCACCCACAAGCGTATCCAGGAGGTCACAGACGCCATATCCGTGAAGGGACCAGGAAAGCCAGGAAGCATGGGTGCTGGGATTTGTCCAGATCTCAGGTTTCCCATAGGTGCAGGGTGCCATTGACTGCACTCATGGTGCTTAGATCTCCATCACAACAAGCGGTCAACTGTGTCAACCATAAGGGCTTCCGCGTGCTGAATGTGCAGCTGGTGTGTGACCCCACAAACGCATTCTACAGACCTGTGCACGATTCCCAGGGAGTGTGCACGACACCTACATCCTCAGTCAGACACTGATCCCCAGAGTCTTCCAGGGTCCACAGAGGCTGCAGGGATGGCTCCTCAGGGACAAGAGCTACCCACAGAGGCCGTGGCTGATGACACCCGTGCAGCAGCCTCAGACTGCAGCAGAGCGACGCTATAATGAGGCTCATGCTGCAACTCACTACTTGGTGGAGCAGACCATCGGGATGGTGAAGATGAGGTTCCGGTGCCTGGACCGGTCTGGTGGAGCCCTGCAATACAGTCCACAGAGGGTGTCACACATCGTCATTGTCTGCTGCATCCTTTACAATCTGGTGCTGCAACAGGGAGAGGAGCTGGCTGAGTGGGAGACAGAGGAGCTGGAGGTCTCCTCGGATGAGGAGGATATCAACAGGGATGAGGGTATTGAGGTCCTCAAAGGTAAGGATGGCTGTGATGAGGCCATCGCACTGGCCAAACAAGGCAGGAACGCTCGGGAGGCCTTCATAGCTGCTGGATGACAACATGCAGCAAGGAGACTCCATAGATCCTCACGTTGCATCTGTGAATGTCTGACTCCTGTCTGCCTGAGGGCAGCGCACATACCCTCAGTGATAAGGCTCCAGTAATGGTGACGCAGCGGATGCCCATAGTCCCTGTATTCCAGGAGGATGATGACATGTAGTGAGGACACTCCACAGATGCTCACACAGCCTCTGAGAATGTCTGACTCCTGTCTGCCTGAGGGCAGCTCACTCACGCTCTGTGAACAGGGTCAGATCATAGAGACACAGAGGGGAAGCTTTAACTTCTCCTGATCCTATGGAATCCTTTGTGAACTGACCCCTTCAGGACGACACTGTCACCGGACACAGATGCTGATGAGATGCGAGGGCAGCCACACCTCAAAGGTGCTGAGAGCACAGAGAGAGAATGATGAATCTCTGTGCTGCTGGCCCAGGACTTTCTGGCAGCGATGATAAGCCCCATCGAGGTGCAGACATGACGATGTGTCCAGTGACTGTGAAGGTTCACAGTCAGTGTGCTGGGAAGGCTGCACAAAGCACAGGGAAGAGGCCCTGGACTCAGACACCTGCCTTTATCTTGTGCAGGAACCAAGCTTTCACTTCAGACCAACACGAACACTGCTCATCAGAACAAGGAGCCATCGACAGGATGATATTGTTGGGAGTTTATTTACAATATTATGTACAAGTGATTAACGCCTGTGCCCACGTGTGAAACTACATTTTATTAGCCTTCCTAAAGCTGTCTTGGTGCTCCCCAGACATCCGCAGCAGAGGTGAGGGCAGCCTGCTGACTGTGACGCTCTGTCTGTGGTGACCTTGGTGGGCGTCCTCTGGAGGGTTGAGACCTGGAGAGCCTTGGCCTGCTTTGGGGGTCCTGCTGTGTGGCAGTGGCACCCTCCTCGGCCTGTGGAGCTGGAGCTGCTGGGATCACAGGAATAGAGGATTCCGATGGGCCGGACATTCCCGGAGTCACTGGGTGGATGGTCCTGCAGTGTGCACCTGCTGATCCTCCTCCCTATAGGTGCCCAGGGTCCCTGGCTGACTTTTGAGGAGAAGGTGTAGCTGGAATGAGATCGAGCTGTCCCACACCCCTCTCATGTACACATTGTTGGAGGCCAATAATGGCAACAGCGATTGGGTTCAGCCCACAGAACAGTGCAGGAGCGATGACCTGGACCAAGGTCTGCATGAGGCCGCTATCCTACCAGTGTTGACCTCGGTGCGTTGCAATGCTGGCGCTATCACCTCAGTCTGAAGGCAGACAGACTCCTCCATCGTGCCTTACAATCTGAGGAGTGCAGCGGACATCCCTTCCTGATGTTCCCGAGCTTGCCTTTGCAGCTCCAGCAACTGTGACATGACCGAGTCCAGAGGCTCCTCATCTGACTCGGACTCAGCAACGTTCTGGCCTCCAGCAGCCCTCCGAGTGCTGGGGACCTGGGAAGTCCCTGCCTCCACCTGCTGTGGATTAGACAGTGCGATGTGCTCACCAGATTGTGATCCTGAGGCTACAATAAAGCCAGGTCCCACTGAGGTGTGTGTGTCTGCGCTGGTGGAGGGTGTGGGTGACGCTGCGATGGGTCTTCAATTAGGGAGTCATCAGATTCTTCTTCCGAGGTGTCTTCGGGGCTGAGTCGAGGATCTGACCTGTGAACCCCTCAGCTGCTTCCCAGATGTGCCAGTGAAAACAAGGAGAGATAATTAGTTCCTGGCAGGGACTGTGGAGCAGGGGAACTGACTCACAGCGTGGCTGTCTGATGGATGTTGTGCTGCTGGATCCTCGCTTGGTTGAGCACCGATAACCTCACCGTGAGCACAGGAACAGTCCAGATCATCGCCAGCCAGCTGGATGGCTCTGTTTCAAAGTCTGTGAGGACCTGGATGTTGGGCGTTCCTCCACCAGTCTACGATCTCTCCTTTTCGTTGTGAGCCAGCTTGTCCTGTATGAAGACAGATGGAGAGACTGTAGGCAGGATGCCTGCCAGGCCAGACGAGGGTGCCTGGCCTGTGTGGGTGGTGAGTGTCCCATGGATGGGATGAGGACACGATCCACAGGGAAGATGGAGATGTGAGTGGGAGAGTGAATGGTGATGTCCCTTGAACTGGCAGTGAGTGAGATCCCTGTGGGTGTGTGCTGGGTTTGTGAGTGTGAGAGTTCAGAGTGATGAGAAGAGTGACTTACCCTGGGGAACAGAGGAGACCATTCATCCTCTTGCGGCACTGGGTGTCTGTCCTATTCTGCAGGGCGTTGGCACTGACCATCACTCCCATGCTGGATCGATGACCTTGCTTGATGGTCTTCGCTCAGAGCGAGGGTAGAGGACATTACAGCGGGGCCTCCACTGTGTCCAGTAGGTGCCCGAGGGAGGTGTCGCTAAATTTGGGGGCAGCATGTTTCCCCTTTTGGCAGCCATGACTTTCCAGCAGCTTCTGATCCCTCAGAGATTGAGCTCGCTCTGTGCAGGGGCGGCCGTTAAACATGGCACTCGGGTTACTGAAGGCCTGAGGTGAGGGTGGGGAGGGCAGGTACCTGGTGTGTTTCCCGGGAATGCATAATTAATGAGGCGGGAGGCGCTGGGAAGGGGATGATACAGCGTGAGAAACCCATCATTGTGGCCAGCGGGTAAAACAGCCTTTCTCACACCTGCTACAGCACTTCTGGGACGATTCCACCCAACGTTTACAAACCCCGTCCGCTCCTGTTCGAATCCCCAAGGACCATTGACAATCCCAGCCGAGCCTCTGGATTCTAAAAAGGATTTGGAGAAACTGGAGTATGTGTAAAAGAGAATTCTCCTGCTGACACCAGGACTGAGAGGTGATGTCTATCAGGAAAGGTCTAGATGGTGCAGTCAGTGCTGCTGAGACTGGTTAGAATTACAGTCATACATCTGATCAACTTTCCAGGCTTCTGGTGGGGCTGGGGGTGGGGGGGTGGGGGAGAGTGGGGTATTGGGGGGGTTGTGGGCATTACCAGGGATGGGAGGGGGTGTTGGGGGGGCTGGTGAGCAGTGTTGGGGTGGGGGGGTGAGCAGTGTTGGGGTGGGGGGGTGATCAGTGTTGGGGTGGGGGGGGGTGAGCAGTGTTGGGGTGGGGGGGTGAGCAGTGTTGGGGTGGGGGGTGAGCAGTGTTGACGTGGGGGGGTGAGCAGTGTTGACGTGGGGGGGGGTGAGCAGTGTTGGGGTGGGGGAGTGAGCAGTGTTGGGGTGGGGGGGGTGAGCAGAGTTGACGGGGGGGTGAGCAATGTTGGGGTGGGGGGGTGAGCAGTGTTGGGGTGGGGGGGGTGAGCAGTGTTGAGGTGAGGGGGGTGAGCAGTGTTGGGCTGGGGGGTGAGCAGTGTTGAGGTGGGGGGGTGAGCAGTGTTGGGGTGGGGGGGTGAGCAGTGTTGACGTGGGGGGTGTGAGCAGTGTTGGGGGGGGGTGTGAGCAGTGTTGGGGTGGGGGGGGTGAGCAGTGTTGGGGTGGGGGGGTGATCAGTGTTGGGGTGGGGGGGTGAGCAGTGTTGGGGTGGGGGGGGGGTGAGCAGTGTTGGGGTGGGGGGGGTGAGCAGTGTTGGGGTGGGGGGGTGATCAGTGTTGGGGTGGGGGGGGTGAGCAGTGTTGGGGTGGGGGGGTGATCAGTGTTGGGGTGGGGGGGTGATCAGTGTTGGGGTGGGGGGGTGATCAGTGTTGGGGTGGGGGGGTGAGCAGTGTTGACGTGGGGGGGGGGTGAGCAGTGTTGGGGTGGGGGGGTGAGCAGAGTTGACGGGGGGGTTGAGCAGTGTTGGGGTGGGGGGGGTGAGCAATGTTGAGGTGAGGGGGGTGAGCAGTGTTGAGGTGGGGGGGATGAGCAGTGTTGGGGTGGGGGTTGAGAAGTGTTGGGGTGGGGGGTGAGCAGTGTTGGGGTGGGGGGGTGAGCAATGTTGAGGTGGGGGGGTGAGCATTGTTGAGGTGGGGGGGTGAGCATTGTTGGGGTGGGGGGGGGTGAGCAGTGTTGAGGTGGGGGGGGTGAGCAATGTTGAGGTGGGGGGGTGAGCATTGTTGGGGTGGGGGGTGAGCAGTGTTGGGGTGGGGGGAGTGAGCAGTGTTGGGGTGGGGGTGTGAGCAGTGTTGGGGTGGGGGGGGTGAGCAGTGTTGGGGTGGGGGGGTGAGCAGTGTTGGGGTGGGGGGGTGAGCAGTGTTGACGTGGGGGGGGTGAGCAGTGTTGGGGTGGGGGGTGAGCAGTGTTGGGGTGGGGGGGGTGAGCAGTGTTGGGGTGGGGGGAGTGAGCAGAGTTGGGGTGGGGGGAGTGAGCAGTGTTGGGGTGGGGGGGTGAGCAGTGTTGGGGTGGGGGGGTGAGCATTGTTGGGGTGGAGGGTAGTGAGCAGTGTTGGGGTGGGGGGGGTGAGCAGTGTTGGGGTGGGGGGAGTGAGCAGAGTTGGGGTGGGGGGAGTGAGCAGTGTTGGGGTGGGGGGGTGAGCAGTGTTGAGGTGGGGGGGTGAGCAGTGTTGGGCTGGGGGGGTGAGCAGTGTTGAGGTGGGGGGGTGAGCAGTGTTGGGGTGGGGGAGTGAGCAGTGTTGGGGTGGGGGGTGAGCAGTGTTGGGGTGGGGGGTGAGCATTGTTGGGGTGGGGGGGTGAGCAGTGTTGAGGTGAGGGGAGTGAGCAGTGTTGGGGTGGGGGGGTGAGCAGTGTTGGGGTGGGGGGGTGAGCAGTGTTGGGGTGGGGGGTGAGCAGTGTTGGGGTGGGGGGGGGTGAGCAGTGTTGGGGTGGGGGGGTGAGCAGTGTTGACGTGGGGGGTGTGAGCAGTGTTGGGGGGGGTGTGAGCAGTGTTGGGGTGGGGGGGGTGAGCAGTGTTGGGGTGGGGGTGTGATCAGTGTTGGGGTGGGGGGGTGAGCAGTGTTGACGTGGGGGGGGGTGAGCAGTGTTGGGGTGGGGGGGTGAGCAGAGTTGACGGGGGGGTTGAGCAGTGTTGGGGTGGGGGGGTGAGCAATGTTGAGGTGAGGGGGGTGAGCAGTGTTGAGGTGGGGGGGATGAGCAGTGTTGGGGTGGGGGGGGTGAGAAGTGTTGGGGTGGGGGGGTGAGCAGTGTTGGGGTGGGGGGGTGAGCAATGTTGAGGTGGGGGGGTGAGCATTGTTGAGGTGGGGGGGTGAGCATTGTTGGGGTGGGGGGGGGTGAGCAGTGTGGAGGTGGGGGGGGTGAGCAATGTTGAGGTGGGGGGGTGAGCATTGTTGGGGTGGGGGGGTGAGCAGTGTTGGGGTGGGGGGAGTGAGCAGTGTTGGGGTGGGGGGGTGAGCAGTGTTGGGGTGGGGGGGGGGTGAGCAGTGTTGGGGTGGGGGGGTGAGCAGTGTTGGGGTGGGGGGGTGAGCAGTGTTGACGTGGGGGGGGTGAGCAGTGTTGGGGTGGGGGGGTGAGCAGTGTTGGGGTGGGGGGGGTGAGCAGTGTTGGTGTGGGGGGAGTGAGCAGAGTTGGGGTGGGGGGAGTGAGCAGTGTTGGGGTGGGGGGGGTGAGCAGTGTTGGGGTGGGGGGGTGAGCATTGTTGGGGTGGAGGGTAGTGAGCAGTGTTGGGGTGGGGGGGGTGAGCAGTGTTGGGGTGGGGGGAGTGAGCAGAGTTGGGGTGGGGGGAGTGAGCAGTGTTGGGGTGGGGGGGTGAGCAGTGTTGAGGTGGGGGGGTGAGCAGTGTTGGGGTGGGGGGGTGAGCAGTGTTGGGCTGGGGGGTGAGCAGTGTTGAGGTGGGGGGGTGAGCAGTGTTGGGGTGGGGGAGTGAGCATTGTTGGGGTGGGGGGGTGAGCAGTGTTGAGGTGAGGGGAGTGAGCAGTGTTGGGGTGGGGGGGTGAGCAGTGTTGGGGTGGGGGGGTGAGCAGTGTTGGGGTGGGGGGTGAGCAGTGTTGGGGTGGGGGGTGAGCAGTGTTGGGGTGGGGGGGTGAGCAGTGTTGGGGTGGGGGGTGAGCAGTGTTGGGGTGGGGGGGTGAGCAGTGTTGGGGTGGGGGGGTGTGAGCAGTGTTGGGGTGGGGGGGTGAGCAGTGTTGAGGTGGGTGGTGAACAGTGTTGGGGTGGGGGGGTGAGCAGTGTTGAGGTGGGGGTGAGCAGTGTTGACGTGGGGGGTGTGAGCAGTGTTGATGTGGGGGGGGTGAGCAGTGTTGGGGTGGGGGGTGAGCAGTGTTGGGGTGGGGGGGGTGAGCAGTGTTGGGGTGGGGGGGGTGAGCAGTGTTGGGGTGGGGGGGTGGTGAGCAGTGTTGGGATGGGGGGGTGAGCAGTGTTGAGGTGGGGGGGTGAGCATTGTTGGGGTGGGGGGGTGAGCAGTGTTGAGGTGAGGGGAGTGAGCAGTGTTGGGGTGGGGGGTGAGCAGTGTTGGGGTGGGGGGGTGAGCAGTGTTGGGGTGGGGGGTGATCAGTGTTGGGGTGGAGGGTAGTGAGCAGTGTTGGGGTGGGGGGTGAGCAGTGTTGAGGTGAGGGGGGTGAGCAGTGTTGAGGTGGGGGAGTGAGCAGTGTTGGGGTGGGGGGGGTGAGCAGTGTTGGGGTGGGGGGGTGAGCAGGTTGGGGTGGGGGGGTGAGCAGTGTTGGGGTGGGGGGGTGAGCAGTGTTGGGGTGGGGGGGTGGTGAGCAGTGTTGGGGTGGGGGGTGAGCAGTGTTGGGGTGGGGGGGTGGTGAGCAGTGTTGGGGTGGGGGGATGAGCAGTGTTGGGGTGGGGGGGTGAGCAGGTTGGGGTGGGGGGGTGAGCAATGTTGGGGTGGGGGGTTGAGCAGTGTTGGGGTGGGGGGGTGTGAGCAGTGTTGGGGTGGGGGGGTGAGCAGTGTTGAGGTGGGTGGTGAACAGTGTTGGGGTGGGGGGGTGAGCAGTGTTGAGGTGGGGGGTGAGCAGTGTTGACGTGGGGGGGGGTGAGCAGTGTTGGGGTGGGGGGTGAGCAGTGTTGGGGTGGGGGGGTGAGCAGTGTTGGGGTGGGGGGGTGTGAGCAGTGTTGGGGTGGGGGGGTGAGCAGTGTTGAGGTGGGTGGTGAACAGTGTTGGGGTGGGGGGGTGAGCAGTGTTGAGGTGGGGGTGAGCAGTGTTGACGTGGGGGGTGTGAGCAGTGTTGATGTGGGGGGGGTGAGCAGTGTTGGGGTGGGGGGTGAGCAGTGTTGGGGTGGGGGGTGAATAGTGTTGGGGTGGGGGGATGAGCAGTGTTGGGGTGGGGGGATGAGCAGTGTTGGGGTGGGGGGAGTGAGCAGTGTTGACGTGGGGGGTGTGAGCAGTGTTGGGGTGGGGGGAGTGAGCAGTGTTGGGGTGGGGGGTGAGCAGTGTTGGGGTGGGGGGTGAGCAGTGTTGGGGTGGGGGGAGTGAGCAGTGTTGACGTGGGGGGGGTGAGCAGTGTTGACGTGGGGGGGGGGTGAGCAGTGTTGGGGTGGGGGGTGAGCAGTGTTGGGGTGGGGGGTGAATAGTGTTGGGGTGGGGGGATGAGCAGTGTTGGGGTGGGGGGGTGAGCAATGTTGGGTTGGGGGGGTGAGCAGTGTTGGGGTGGGGGGTGAGCAGTGTTGGGGTGGGGGGATGAGCAGTGTTGGGGTGGGGGGGTGAGCAGTGTTGGGGTGGGGGGGTGAGCAATGTTGGGTTGGGGGGGGGTGAGCAGTGTTGTGGTGGGGGGGTGAGAAGTGTTGGGGTGGGGGGTGAGCAGTGTTGGGGTGGGGGGTGAGCAGTGTTGGGGTGGGGGGATGAGCAGTGTTGGGGTGGGGGGGTGAGCAATGTTGGGGTGGGGGGGTGAGCAGTGTTGTGGTGGGGGGGTGAGAAGTGTTGAGGTGAGGGGTGAGCAGTGGGGGTGTCGTGTATTGTTTATTAGGTTTTTCTATTACAGCTCCCACTAATTTCTGTCCTACACCTGAGGTTAACAGCGGGAAAAGGATGGGATAAATATTTGGGTAAATGTGGGTCATGAAGCCAAGTCTCCCCTCAGCCTCGGAGACATTCTTGGATGACCAGGCAGAGTAATTCTGCTCACTGGGTGATTACATTTATGGGTAAATACCACGAATGAACGTGAGTCGGGGCTGCCTCTGGATTCCAATGCACAACAACAGCAAATGGATCATCATTTGGTGCTGTTACCATCAGAGGATCTGGGCTTATGTTTTCAGTTTTAGAAATGACCAGAACTGATGGCCATAAGTATAAGATAGTCACTGCACCCAACAAGGAAAACAGGAGCAAGCCCTGTAACCAGAGACAGATGAGAATGAAAAACTCACAAACACAAAGAGCAGTTGAGGTGAATGGTGTAGATACATTTAATGGGAAGCTGGATAAACACATGAGGAAGAAAGGGATAGAAGGATAGACTGATAGGATGGGAAGGTGAGGGGTGCGAGGAGGTACATGTGGAGCATAAAAACAAGCATATACCAGATGGGCTGAAAGGAATGGCCTGTTTCTGTGCTGTGTGTAATTCAAAGTAATATCGGACTTGATTTCACCCAAGGCTGAACATTCGAATTCTTCCTGTAGCCACTTGGTGGAGCACTAAGTGTTTGGGGGAGTCAGGATGGTGCAGTTTGGGATTGCTGTCATGCTACAAGTCTTCACCAATGATGGTGATTCTGAGGCTGGTTTCTCCTCCTTCCATTGCACCGAGGTTAGCTGGGGGAGAAAAAAATTGTAGATACAAAGGAAAAGGACAAAACGCTTTTCCAAAGAAATTTAAATAATGAGACAATTCAGACAAGTGGAATGCACAAAGAGAAGGGGAGATCCAGGCTCAGTGAAGGCCCTCTGTTGTTTGGTATTGACTGCTGAACTGCAGCCAGCTCCCAACATATACGGAATGTACAACGAGACAACTGTAAACTGCACTGCAACCCAGCTGGGCACTGGCTTAATAGGGTTATTGTTGGGTGATAATACCCCTGTAGAAAAGCTATATCAAACTATTATTTGATTTGACAGTGGTCATTACCTCTCACTGTGAAGCTTCTTTTTAAATTAGGACTGCATTTTAATAAATACTTATAATGTTTGGCTGATGAAATCTTTCAGGAAGCAATACTCACTGATAAAGGTTGAGATGTGAGTTGTCTCTGTAGCAGTGTGGAATGATCAATGCAAGCATAATTTAAGCTAAATATAGATCACAAAAACCTTCAGTCATAATTACTAAAGAACTAGAGATTCTTCCATTTGAACAGAAAGAGCTTTGAATTTAACAGATCTCTGCTACTATGGTAACAGAACTTTGATTCATGCCCTGGTGCCGTTAAATATTGTTAAATACAAAGAACTCTGAGTACGATTCAGTACACGCTTCATAATGAAGGTCCTGTTAACAAGATTATTTATTACGGTGGTATTTACTGAAGCACTGATTTAATTTCCTATTTATTGTTTCAGAGAAACCATAAAGAGGTTTTAGCTCCCTGATTATTTAGTAAATCCAAAATGACATTGCCAAAGATCTCGAGAATTGAAACTTCAGGTGTAACTGAACGGTTATGCACCAAGTGCTGAAATGTACCTCAGACCAGTGTCTGAAAGGGACAAAAATGTCACATTTTGGATTTGATCCTTCATCCCAATTTATTCTCAAACATCTCGCAATTAGTAAACTTACATTATGAGCGCTAATAAAAAGCATCTAGCAGCTTAATGGTTAATGAGTTTATCTCTCAACATGCTACAGTCTTGGCAATAAAGACTTGTTTTGCTGGCATTGGTTGCTAAAAATAACTGTGGATAATGATGCTATCAAGTACATGCACCATTCCAATGTATAGTGAGATTCTGTGTAATATTGAAATATTCCACGATTCCTCCCTTAAACTCAGAATCTTTAATCCATTCACAGCTCATTTGCTGTTGAATTACAAATTGGCATTGGAACAAAACCTGTTTGACCAGCACCCTCTAGTTGTTACCATGTCAACAGAAAACATTTGAATTGTCAAGTGTTCTCTCTGTATACAGTTACATGTCATTAACCCCCAGAGCACTAGTCATTCTATTTGTTATGACAACATATGGGGCTTGTCTGCACTCAGTAGAATGGAGATGAGGGTTAACAGCTCCCAATAGCGTGTAGCAGAGAACATTTCAGCTACAATACACTTGTTGCCTTAATTAAAAGCATGAATAGGAACTACTGAGTATTGTGAAAATACACAGAAAATTCACTTTGCTTTGCTTATTACAACTCCTTAATTAACGTTGTTTATTCACATTTATCTTTTGTTCGTGAGGTTTCTTCCCTTTCCTTCTCTTTGTCTCAAAGGAAGCTCTCTGCTGGGTTAGGGTTCCTGGACACAGGCTGCACTCTGCTACTTTGCTCGGGCAAGTGCTTTTTATGTGAGCTACTTGTACCTATTTACTCCTGTGAACCCCAAACCCCTGAGGGAAAGGATAGTGCTGGCCAGCTTGCTAGAGGTTTCTTCTGCACAGGATTCAGGTGGGCTCTTCAATAGGGCAGCCTACAGGGGGCTGCTGGGTCTGTACAGTGAAATACTCGGTCATTGGCGGGTCTCCCTGGATGCCTTCAATGACAAGGAGAATGGAGCGGTCGGCACCAACTTGGTGGACGGTAACATATTGGTAATATTACTGGACTACAATCCAGAGGTGTGGATTAAACCTTCGGGGAAAGGAGTGTTAGAACACAGCTGTTGGTAAAGCTGAGTTATTTAAAAAATCCCAGAGGGAAACTTAAACAACCGTCATAACCAATATTTTTATTTTTATACATTTGAAATGCAGCTCTAAATTCAGGAATCAGACCACCAGTTCTCGAGAGGATTTTATATCAAATTACATGAGACACTTATTAATTTACACAAGTTAAACATATACACATGGCTACAGGTTCTTTTCACTTTGGTTCCTTTGCAGACACAGTGGTAGGCTTACAGGCTTTGATGTTACATTGCCTCTGCTCTGCACACACAGAACTGCTATCTGTTATACCTGGCACATCACATTGGGCTGAAATTTCCCCCCATCGGGGAGGAAGTTGAAGGGCAGGTGCATACAGGCACGCTTCAGATCAGGACCCCTGATCAGGGGCACAACGCCATTTTACATGGGCGGGCCAATTAAGCACTGCCCAGCATGATGTCTGCACAGAAGCGCTATGTGCTCCCTGTGCGAACAGAGGGGGAGGGGGGTGAGGAATCCCAAAATCGAGAGTGTGCTCTATCACGCATGCGCACGAGAGAGCACACACATCTCTCTGAGGCTAAGTGCAGCCTCAGGGAGATCGGCTCTAAATGTAAAAGACCTAAAATTAGAAAAATAAAATTTCCCTAACATGTCCCCTCAAGTGACAATGTCACATGAGTTGGGACATGTCCATAATTTTCACAAAAACTTTATTAAAAATTTTTAAGCCCTACGTGAAGCCTCATCCCGCCCGTGGATGAGGGTTTGATGTTTTTTCTACTTCCCGCCAGGGCTCCTGGCCTGACCACCAACCTTAAGGTTGGACGGGCAGGTCCATTAATTACTTAATTGACTCTGTCAATAGTCTCAATTGGCCATTGACAGGTCAGCAGGCCCGCAGCTGATTTCGCTGTGCCCCCGCCTTCCTGAAAATTTAAATGGGGCACGATGACATCAGGAGTTGCCCCTGACATCACCACGTGTCATTTTCTGCGTTGGTGAGCAGGCCCCACCCCCGCTCGCTGACACTTAAAATCTTGCCCATTGACTGTAAATTCTCATTGAATCACCAGCCCTTTGGAACTCTGCCTCTTCTAACAATAAAACCCCTTTCATAGAACCAATTTAACTGGTAATATAATCATTGCTTGGTCTCTGCTAGCTAGGTGCCAGATTTCACCCCTCTTCTTGAATGTTCTATTCAACAAATGCAAATGCACGCTATCTCTCTTACATCTCAAAACTAGTCCACATCAAAGCACCCAGACTAGCTGGCTTTAATCCAATTAAGACACACCCACACACTAAACCTGAGTAGACAGCCTCAGTAACTTTCCTTATGCAAAGGGGAGCTGGCAAATATCTCCAGCTGTAGCCTGGAAGGAGCCAGATGCATAAAAAATTCATCACCATGGCCACCGTCACAGCCACTGGCTGTGCAGCCATCGTTCTACTGTGAGGTTGCATTTCTGGCTGTAACAGGTGTCACATTCAATGCTGACAATGTTACTAAAGCACAAACATCATACACTTTGTTGACTGAGGTTCAAGTAGGAAAATTGCACCCTGCAGATTTGGTCTTGAGCTGAAAGTTCTTCTCCCTCCCCCTCCTCATCATCTCCCTTTCAGTTTTTCAGTCGTTTGTCTTGCCCCTATGTTCCCTCTGCTCATTCTCCCTGTTGCATTCCAAGGGAATTTTCTGCTAGTGCACCCATGTCTGGGAACAACTGGTTTATACAGAAGCCTTAAAGTCAGAAAAAAGCTTCTTCAGCAACTGACACATCATTCCCTGTAGACATCTGCAACTTTGAACAAATGTAGAAAGCAAAAAACACTTCTAGAATCAAAGCAACAGCTGGTAGAAATCAACTGGCAGCTAACAGATAAGTAACTGATGATACTTTCAAATAGAACTTGCTAGTGAGCCCTTGCTGCTGAGTGTGTGTTGAGCTGTGTGTGATGAAGAGAGCGTGTTAGCTGGAGAGTTAAGCTCAGCAGTAGTGATGTTAAAAATCAGCATCATTGACATCATGTTCTGCCTATTCTGCTTACTTCCAGCAGCCATTCACTGCGCAGGCATCAACACCTCAAAACTGTGTGCGTGCCAGAGGTCAAAGGACACTCACAGCACTCAAAAAACCAACACCAATAATCCACGTCACACATGTTTAGGTGCCACCATGAAACAAATGGATGATCTTGGTGCAAATATTCTGGTTGTTCGCTCAAATTGATAGAGTGATGCTAAGATCAGTTTGAGTATGAGGCGTTAGCACTTCTCTCAGCTGTACAATAATTACTTCAATACTGGAGGAATTTTACAGTCCCTCCTGCTGGCAGGAATTTCTATATATTCCCGCTAAAGCAAAGTAGTTTTGAACGGCTCATCGCATTTTACAGCCCTGCCCCCACCAGACCAGGTAAAATTCTGCCCCACGTCTCTGGTTGACAATTTATATCTTTTGTAGGCCTTCAATCACCACGGTTTTCTTGCCAGATTTTTGACTTAGTCATGAAATATCATCCCAAATCTGATAATTTTGCTGACTGCATTACAGTGATCACCTGATACACATACAGCTGCAAGCTGGTATAGGATTGAGATAAGGACTTCAATTAGTTTATAAATCAAAATTCTATCATTTTCAATTTCTGATGAAGGGTTTATCACTATTAGGATCAGTGAAATGATAGCTGCCATTTTCAAAATAAAAAAGATGCTTTCTAGGTAACATCCAGAAAGATGGGTCACGTTCGCAGTCTTGTATCTATAAATGACTTCAAAATAAGGATGATGCTTTTCTGTCAAAGTTCTAGAAAGTAGCAAGTGAGATTGAAGCACAAGAGGCATTTGCTTCATTTCAGAAATCGAAGCAGTAAAAGCTTCACCAAGTTACTCAGCCAGTAACCAAAGTCTCATTGGAAAACTGTGCACAATATGGAAAAATCACCAATTCAAAAACATAGTATTTCTCCCAAGCACCAATGGTGCATCGACTAATAATGAAACAAAGTTAAATTTCTATTATTATGGTATAACTTCCTTCTTTGAATAATCAAAATTAATATGTATCAAGTTCATTCTATGGCATAATTTATAAAGGGTCAGTACATTATCAAAATAAATCATTTTATGGGAGCTGCTCTGTTGGCTCAATTAATTTATTCAGAAAATAACAGAGATGTTAATCCAAAGAGGACACAGGCTTCAATCCCAGTCCGTGCTGTGTTAACAGGTTGCAGCCCAATTGGAAGTATATATGTTCTAATTGGTGCAGTGTCCCAGAGTTAGGGAGTGGGATCCAGCCGAGGTTTTTACCTCTGTTCAGGACCCAGACTTCACTGTCTAGAGTTACTGCCAGGGATAACACATCTGGACTGGACACTCGGACACTCTCACTACTGTCAGGGATAACACATCTGGAGTGGACACTCAGACACTCTCACTACTGTCAGGGATAACACATCTGGAGTGGACACTCAGACACTCTCACAACTGTCAGGGATAACACATCTGGACTGGACACTCAGACACTCTCACCACTGTCAGGGATAACACATCTGGAGTGGACACTCAGACACTCTCACTACTGTCAGGGATAACACATCTGGAGTGGACACTCAGACACTCTCACTACTGTCAGGGATAACACATCTGGACTGGACACTCAGACACTCTCACTACTGTCAGGGATAACACATCTGGAGTGGACACTTGGACAAAGCCAGAATCTTCTAGGTGGAGAAAAATTGCTTTTAGTTTAAAAAGAAAGAGGGCCGATTTTTCTGTTTTTGGAACTAAGTGAGGTGGGTGGCAGGTTCTGCAGCGCATATCCCGCTGCACAGATTGATGGGAAGTCACGCCTGATTCAGCACTTGCAAGCTCAATAACTATGCACAGGTGAGTGTGCCACTCGAAATGTTAACTCTGTTTCTCTCTCTGCCTGACCTGCTGAGATTTCCAGCATTTTCTGTTTTTATTTCAGACTTCCAGCATCTGCAGTATTTTGCTTCACTGAATCACCTGGCGGGTCAGAAGCTGATTTGTCCCCCCTGCCATTACCTGGCGGGGTCAAAGGTTCAGCTGCCATACTTAAGCACCAGCCGAGCTGCCTGCGTCACAGGAATGTACCTGGAAGCTTGTGATGTGAAGGAAGAGGTCCCACCCGTTATTCTCCAGCCTCCCTCAATGAGTACTCTGCAGCGGGGCCCGCTGCATCTCAGGACTGTCCCAACTCTCTGACTCTTGATTGTGAGGCCCACAGAGCCCAGGACTGTCTGTACTCTCTGATTCCTGACTGCAAGCCGAAGGTCAAAGACTTTGAATTTCACATTTCCCTATTGCTCTCATGACTGAAGACTACACTGTCTCCCTTCCCAACAACTCCCCATGAGTCTCTGTTTGACCCTTTGACCCTTCCCTCTTGTGCCACGCTAATCCCCACCCACCCACCCCCCCGCCCCCCCCCCCCACCACCCCCGCTTTCCTACTCTGGAGTCTGCATACATCCCCTCCCATTTATACATATTGCATTCCATTCACCCCCTTCTTTGTCAGCTTTTCAGTTTCCCTTGTCGGGCTCCAGCTTCTGACGTTTTAGCCTCCCCTCTGCCGACTACCATCTCTCCTACCCCCTCAACACCTTGCAAAGACTTCCTTCCCCATTGCCTCTCTGTGTGTTCCCCTTCCACATCACCCTCCACTCCACGCCGCTCGAAATGGTCTCTGAATGCTCAGCCCTGCCTGTGTCCCACTGCACAGTGGTTCCTTTTGGACTATGCAAGCAACCATTGGGAGCAGACCCCCAGGAGTGTGGCATTCCCCTGGCATTGCAGTGAGACTGGCGCAGTGCTGTGGCAGGTGGGCGGGCTATGTATGTGGCGCTCACTTTGAAGTCTTGAGTGAAGTGATGTGCAACCTGTGCACGCCAGCTCTTTTTCAAATGAGATTCACGCCGATGTGATTTCCTGCTGGTGCGACGCAAGATTGGAAATCGACATGTGATTCTAGCGAGAAGCTAATTTAATGAGCACTCATGAGATGTTAGTGAATGCAAATGGCACTCATGCCACTAGTCAGTGGGATACTGACGCGCCATCAGGAGAATTGCAAAGTATTTTTACACAGGGCGGGTTTCTGATTTTTTGGCTCCGCTCGATTCTTTGCTCCCGCCTGTCACAAACCCTGCAGTGGGCAGGATGGGAAAATTTCACCCGGAGATATTTCTGGAACCTTACAGTTCAACAATGTGCTCAAATTAATTGTGACCTTTCTTTTCTTTGCCAAACTTGTAGTGAAGACACTGAATTAATTCTGGCATCAACTCATACACAGTTTGTGGCTCATCATGTAATTAATGAAGTAAATTATGAAGTAAAAGGTGAGGGTTCCAATTAATTAATAATCCACTCCATGAATTGTTAATTAACCTAGTTAGGTATTTTCACTGTATTTTCTCATTTCAAAGCACTTTAATCTGCTAGTGGGGATTTCATTTGTGACAGTGTGGCTTCAGGAATATTACCTAAGGGGAAGATATCTTTAAAAGTTTTTTGTAAGGGAATCCATTACAATTGACCTGCTTTGGATGTGCAATGATGGACGGTTCCCTCTGCGGCTTTTGGGTAACAAGGTCATAAATTGGTTTGTTATAAATGAGTTTTGATATTGTTATACAGCTCACACAGCCTCTTTCTCAAGGTCCTGATTCTTTAATATCAATGTCAGCTCCTGGTAAATGTACAATGTTGGTGATAGCACAAGACTCACTTAGGACTGATTTTTAAATTAATTTCTAGGTGCTTGGATGTAAAGTTAAAATTGGTTTTAGGTGTAAAATGCGAGAATGAATTTGCCAGATTTGAAATGTTTTCCAATTTGAATTTCATTCTGTGTGAATTTACTTCTTCCGCATTTGAAGCTATAGATTATGATTTAGATTATTTGATATTTTATAGTGACTAGAATTTAAAAACCTACCTAAGAATGAGAATTAGAAAGGAACAGAAATTGAAAGTGATTGGAATGGATGCTATAAGGATCTGCCTCTCACTTCTCCTGGCTTCCTGATTTAGTTGGATGAAATATAAATTTATAATGTTTTTAGGGGTAACTTGTTCCAATGTAGTGCACTTGAAGCTCACTGCTTCATAAGGAACAACTAAACACTTCTAGAAAACAGCAAGAATAAGAGAATACACTCTCAGAATGAAGGGCATTCTTTTGTAGTATGAACATGCCCTCGTTCCATCATGAGTGAGTTTTGTTTCACTGGCAATTGTTGGAGTGTGTAAGATATACTGGCATCTGGGAGTTGGTAACAGCTTCTTATAAGGTTTAAATCATTGTTAATTGGTCGGGAGTGGCATGATGATTAACATACACTGGAGGCTTTACCCATTAAACCCATTAGATCCAGTCAAATGCATCAATTGAAATGGGTGCAAGTGTTGTTTTGAAGTGCTTTTGAAAGACTAAGTACAGTTCCATTGTAAGTTGTAGGACCCGCTCCAGAATGTAAGACAATTTACCCACTTGTCATGTCAACAACCATACAGAAAGTGAGAAGATGGTGTGAGAAAAGAATTACATAATTTGTGCTACATTCAAATATTTTGATGATTCCAACATCAGAATATTCAGCCCTCATCAGAAGGCATCAGAAAGGCTAGAAGGCACAATGATGCACTTTCCTTCCCTTCTGTTTCAGAATGAACAAATTGGCCATTGCTAATCAATGCGGGCATTCTTCTTTCTGTGAAAGAATTCCCTTCATTGTTCAATTCTGCACAAGTGTTAATCAGTCAGGATACACACTTTAATTCCTCGGCTGTCTGGAATCCATGCCACTTTGTTACAGCCATAAATTGATTTAAACATCAATTGCTGCAAGAACACACTCAGGGTCTTGCCAGGCTAGTTAGGCCTGTTGAATGCACAATAAAGCCTCAGACTCACTTTTCCCACCATCCACAATCAAAGCCTATTGTACCCTTATAATATGAGGGTCACAAGTTCAGACTCCAATGGAAAGGAGCATCTTGCCAAAGAGGGACTATTCATGCAATTCTGCCAGTCAGAGAACTTTTCCCCTCACTTAAGGAATTGGTCGGTGCTGGGCCCAGTTTCTCAGGAATAAAAAGAGTGCAAAGCATATAACATAATTGTAATATACATGCACAATCCCAATTTAACAGTGAGATCGATGGCCTGTAACAATCTGCACAGACATTGGTCCCACTTCTAATTATGTGGGACCTTTTTTTTAGGTGAGTTGGGCAGATGCTTCAACCCAGACAGATACAGGCTTACCAAATGTCCTTATAGTTCTCAACTGCATTCTGCAAGCCTGATGGGTCAAAGGTTACAGGCTATGAACACTAAAGGGTAAAATTTGTAAGGGCCTACATTTAACTCCAGGGTTACAAAATATACCGTGTATAATATTGTCATTGGGGATGGGTATTCCTTTCAGTGTTGTGGACACACTGAAAAATAGAAATGGGCACGAGAATTCTGTGAAAGGTCAACATATGCAGCTATAAACAGGTTATTGGCTCTGGCTCACTGGGAGCTTTCTTGTCTCTGAGTCAGAAGTTGACATTTCATTCCCTGAGGAGCTCTCCACCTTTTGGTGTACAAGAATACCTTCAAAAAGATCCAACCTTTGTTCTTTCCTGGACATCTTCAGGCTATGATCTTTCTAGCCACAGATTTCACTGGCAGCTGGGAACTCACAGTCATGTCAACAGCCAAATCATGTAATGGTCTGAATGATATTATTGGTCCTTGACGTTTAAATATTAATGTTGCTTTCACATGCCTCCCTAATTTCTGGACTTTGTGCCTCAGGGTCTTGTGTGAGTGCAATATATTTTAAATATGCAACATTAAAAGCGGTTTTTTTCCAACTCCTTTCTTTGGGGATATGATTCCAAACTGTGAGGCACATCATGAAGGTTTCAAGGTGTCAGATCTGCAACATGAGACAATCTGCACACAGTCGTCATGAGGGGATGGCCCAAGTGACTTGGCCAGTGACCTCCCTTTGTGCAATGGGCACTGTGCTTTTGTTGGCGATGACTCCAAAAGGATGAATATTCTCCTGAGCGCCTCCTGCAACAATAGCCACGTCAGCATATCACCGCTGTGGCACTAGTAATAACGCTGTAAACTGTTCTGTCACCACCACAACATCCTTTGTTTTTTTGGCAATTTGTGGCTCTTACTAACCCTGCTCAAAGGCTGAATAATACGCTCTGTGACCGGGAGTGTTATCTGCTTTGTGGAGTATATTATGGGCCATGATGACATCGGGCACCATTCCCAGCGTCATCATGCCGGTTTCAGATAATGCCTATGTGGGTGGGTCAAAAAATCAACAACCCGCCCCCTTTATTTAAATATCAACTTAAATGCCAATTAAGGCAAGTAGCAAGCAGCCTGCCTGCAATAACACAACCAGAAGGCAATAATATGCTTTGAAGATCAGATTCACAGCTGGTGGGTAACCTGTTTTTTAAGGACAAGTTGTTTGGGTGGGTTTTTAATCTGCAGCTGAGAGCAGAATCCCGTTTTGAACTATTTTGTAGTTCAAGATCCTTTGACTTCACTGGGCAGAGTTGAATTTTGGATATTTTCTCTTCAGGAGGGCTTTCCTCTCATTGGGCGGGGTCTTTGGAAACTTTATTCAATATTTTACAGTCGGCCCTGGAGGAATCCGACTTCTGATCATAGACATGATCCCAGAACCACTCCAGTATGGTGACAAGCAAATATTCGACATTTTATACGTCATCCAAAACCAATCCTTTTCCCTCTTGAGCAGGGATGCCTGTGTTGTCCTTAACCTGCTCAAAACAACAGAAGACATCAAAATAACCCTTGTCATCAACTACACAGAACTGCAAGTTCCTAAGAGGTCTTCTAGTAAAGACACTCTTGACTGGGACTTCAGCTCTGAATTGTCTTCAACCTTTGAAGGCGGCAGAAGCTCCTCTTTGGTCAGACCAGCCAAATCTTCAGAGAAGTACCACCGTACTTTGAGTTCAAGATGCGACATGAGAATGACCATCAACAGAACCCCAACTTCAAGCTCCAACAGTTGCTGTCACACAACCAGGGAACACCATGGCAACAAAACTGCAAATTCCAGCAGAAGCAGCAAGGCGATGCTGGAACAGGAGAATAGCAACCATCAACTTGCCAGAGCACACTTCAGTGAGGTACAAGGGCATAGGAAAGAACAGAGTATGGCGATGAAAGCCTGAGGATTCGAATGGATCAGAGTCGCACCTTCAGCTCCCAGAAAGGTCACGGTGGACCCCACAGAAAAAGACAAACTGTTTTCACACCACAAAGGAATGGAGCAAACACTCTCTCCACACGGAATGGGACAAGCCTGTGGTATCTGAACAAAGCAGATGGGTTGTTGATAAGGAAAAGTTCAACTCCAAGGAGCGTAAAAAGCGAATCAGAGAAAACGTGATCAAACCACTTTGCACGTAACTTGAAAGCAAGCCCATTTTTAATGGTAAACCATCTCTACTTTTTCTTCTTACCACGCTTCCCCTTGGTGTCTATAAATGTGAACTCTTCCATTCCTAACCTCCTAATTCTTTGCATTGTTACTGTGTGTCTCCAGCCTCATCTCACAATAGCTGAGACCCTGGAGTGACCTTCTATAAGCTGTGTCTTATATCCTGCTGCAAATTTGCATGGCCCTGGTATCTTTCTCTACATGTGCAGGTATCTAAGAGTTCCACCAGGAGGACATGCGCATGCTAGTGGAATATGTCGGTGTAAACTTTACCGTTCAAAGGTCAAAAGAAGAAAAACGTCTTCCAATCCCAGTTCTCTCATGGTGGCAGCACTTAGAATTCTTTCCAAACATAGCTAATTCCATCAAATCGGGATATTATCACTCCTGGAGATGAACGCAGGAACATTCCTAATGAGTTGCTAAGTTCCACAAAAGAATTCAGAGCAGTAGTAGGTTGTGATGTTGACATCTCTCTGCAGGGAATTGCTTGGACCAGAGCTGCGTCCCTGTGGTGAAAAATACTAATTCCAATAACCAATACATATAAATTGAGCTAACAGGCAATCATCTTAACATCAACAAAAAAGTCATGTTCGAAGTTTTCTCATAACTTTTACATTACAGAGTGTTTAAAAGGAACAGAGACAACCTCTGAAAGTATAGCCCATTAACTGGCACTGGTCTGCACAGTTGATAAAATATGCCTGACCCCTTATGTGTTTGTTTCAAACTGATGTGTAAATCATCCCAACTGTCAAACAAAATAGGTAAAACCTGAAGTTCAACCTCTTGTAACTAAATTACAATCTCCTCGTTACTGAATATTAGAAGACTAGGGTACTTTGGTGTGTCACTGATGTAAATAATAGGGACTAGTATTTTGGTTTCTTCAAACGGGTGTTCCACACTCCTTATCTCTGTGAATTCCACAGCCAAGTCTGTGCTACCAGGAATCCTGATCAATGCTGTTATCAGATCAAACCCAGAGATTATAAGCATAGTCATCACTAAACTGGAAAGCAATCTAAACTCATCCCCCATTCATCCACTAGACTTCAGTGATCAAAATCCTCTCTCCATCCATTAACTAGTCAATAACAGGAATAAAATCTGTACTTTGACTGCCACAATATCAGATTCCTCTGCTCACTAGATCACCACTTCATACCTTACTATAACAAGCTTCAGATACAAACTTCCCACTCTACTACCATTTAGCATTGTAGAGGAGCGGAAGTATGAGCAAGCTAGCAAAATCTTCTCAATAAAAAGAACTATTTTGTCAGTCTCAGTTTTTAATAACCAGTTTGACATTGCGGCTATAGACACACATCTGTCAGCTTCCAGCTTCTA
This sequence comes from Carcharodon carcharias, assembly GCF_017639515.1. Taxonomy (NCBI): domain Eukaryota; kingdom Metazoa; phylum Chordata; class Chondrichthyes; order Lamniformes; family Lamnidae; genus Carcharodon; species Carcharodon carcharias. The sequence continues at coordinate 1,538,820 of NC_054485.1, forward strand.
CCCATGTCTAGATATAATGAATAGACTTGTACAAAAGTAGGCTGAGATTTTGGACAAATATGCAGCAGATTTCCAATTGTTTAAAAGAAAACAGATGCATCCAACAAAAGAGAAAGAACAATAAAGACTTATGTTTATGTAGCATCTTTCATGACCTCAGTGTGTCTCATATTGCTACACAGCCAATGACATCTTTTTGACGTGTGGTCACTGTTTTAATGTAGGAAGCGCAGCAGTCAATTTGCACACAGCAATGTGACAATAACCAGATAATCTGTTTTAGTAGTGTCAATTGAAAGATAAATATTTCCCCAGGACTTTGGGAACAACCCCCATGCCCCCCATCCCCCACTCCCCTACTCCCCCACTCCCCTACTCTTCTTTAAAAGAGCTGTCTTTCAAATGAGATGCTAAATTCAGGGGATTTTTAAAATATTCCTTCATAGGGTGTGGGTGTCGCTGGCAAGGCCAGCATTTGTTGCCCTTGAACTGAATGGCTTGCTAGGCCATTTCAGAGGGCAGTTAAGAGCCAACATGTAGTCCAGACCAGGTAAGGATGGCAGATTTCCTTCCCTAATGGACATTAGTGAACCAGATGGGTTTTTATAATAATCAATGATATTTTCATGGTCATCATCCTGAGACTAGCTTTATATTCCAGGTCCTTATTAGTTTCCTTTAAATTCCACAAGTTGTCATGGGGGTTAGTGTTGCGGGGGTGGGGTGGATTTGAACCCATGTCCCCAGAGCATTAGCCTAAGCCTCTGGAGTATGAGTCCAGTGACATTACCACCTCGCCACCACTGCCCAAATAAATCATCCTGTGGCACAGTTTAGAAGACGAGCAGTGGGTTATCCTTGGTGTCCTGGCCAATATTTATCCATTAATTAACATCATTAAAAAGATAGTCTTGTCATTATCATGATGCTGTTTGTGGGAGCTTGCTGTGCACAAATTGGCAGCTGCTTTTCCTACGTTATAACAGACGCTACATTTCCAAATGGTGGGGTGGTGCGAGGGCACCAATGGGTTCTGTTGTAGGACACTCAGATGAGCACTTCACTGGGCAAACACTGTGGAGAATGCTGATGGACATGCACACCGAGATGATGGTATGCTCCTACCTTACTCACCATCTCAAATTTCACCTGCCACAGAGCCTGCTATCATTAGTAAAGAGCTTGGAAGAGTCTCACTCCTGTGTGGCACAGGGAGTTGTGTAGAACTTGGAGCCCATCCTTTCCGGTGTGCAAATGGTGACCAACTCCATGATATGTCTTGTGGACTGAGTGGTGATGCAGTGACTGGTGGTTAAAGTCTCAGCTCCCTCTGCAGCACAGGCAGAATAAAACTCAACATCTCAGTGCAGCAGTGAGAGCTCAGACTGTGGGCATGAGATCCATACTTGTTGCCATGCAAACTCCGACTGCTGCCATGGTGGCTGTGGACCTCAGAGCTCAAAGGGACAAGCAGACTCATCAACTACATCATTTGAAAAGTGCCTCAAAATTGAGCCGTCACCTGGAAATTCTGTTGTTATTAGTTTTGAAGAATCTATTTTCATGCTACACAATTTTTAGGGAACGCTCTAGGTTGTATCCACGTTTGTTTTTGAACCGCTGGTTTGGAATTTTAATCATTTAGCAGTGTTACTGTGCTAATCTGAAGAACAGTGACAAGCCTCTGCAATTATGATGAGCCCTTTTAGGGTAATAATCATTTAATTTTGCTAAATTAGTGGCTGGCTCAACAAACCCATTCATTAATGCTGCTGTGTGGATTTGATCAACTTTCTGCCTAACTTCATCTTTATATCATTCTATTTTGATCAGTTAAGTACTCGAAGGCGCAGAAAGCTGCAGGCCTGCTTCAAAATCTCCAACCCAAACAGCTAAAAGATCCAAAAACATGACAGGTTCATCGCTCACAGGCTCCATCCACAAAGTAACTGGCTGGCCAGTCTGTACCAGTGCCCAGGGTACTGCAGACAGCACTGATAACTGCCTGCCAAAGAGGATCAACTCAAATACCTTCTTCCATTGTCAAATATGTCATCTTAGAGTGACAACCCTAAAGAGATCAAACTGACCTCTTCCCTTCCCCCAAAGTCACTAGTTGATCAAAACTTTTTTTTGGAAGCGTTTTGTTAGAACAGTTTTTTCTACTCAATAGCTTAAATGGTTGCAAATTGGACCTTGAATCTCAGATTAAAACAGAAAGTGCTGGAAATACTCAGCAGGTCTGGCAGCTCTTGTGGGCCTCTCCAATGCAGTGAAAATGGCAGACAAGCTCGGAGACCCTAAGTCCCACCCCCAAACACTTCCACATCACTTCCTATCCTCCCGGGGTGGGATTAGAGTCGGGCCAGTGTTTGTGCATGTGCAGTTTACAGAGGCAGCTGGCTATTTATATCTCCAGCTATCTCCTGAAATGGAACTTTGGTAGGTCAGGATGCAGAGTGGTCCAGGGACACCTTTGGAAAAGGTAAGGCCTCCTCTGAGAGAGGTAAGTCATCATTTGGAATTGTTAGATTATGCATAAAAAATGCACAAACTCATTGGAGTGGTCAAAGCTGTCAAAGAGCTGCCAAAGCTGTCAAGGAACATTAGAGCTGTCAAAGACTTTTAAAGCTGAGAAAGCTGTCATAGAACTGTCGAGCTGTCAAAGAACTGTAAAAGCTGTCAAAGCTATCAAAGACCTGCCAAAGGATACCAGGTGAGTTGGCATGGAGGGAGTAAGGGCAAAGGGTGGTAGGTAGGGGCATGGGTTGGCATGACTTGGCACTAAAACAAAAACAAAATTACCTGGAAAAACTCAGCAGGTCTGGCAGCATCAGTGGAGAAGAAAAGAGTTGACGTTTCGAGTCCTCATGACCCTTCAACAGAAATGAGTGAATATTAGGAGAGGGGTGAAATATAAGCTGGTTTAAGGTGGGGGGGGCGGGAGGGGTGGAGACAAATAGGGGGGGTGCGGTAGTGTGGTTGGAGGGACTCAGTTCTGTCGAAGGGTCATGAGGACTCGAAACGTCAACTCTTTTCTTCTCCGCCGATGCTGCCAGACCTGCTGAGTTTTTCCAGGTAATTCTGTTTTTGTTTTGGATTTCCAGCATCCGCAGTTTTTTGTTTTTATGACTTGGCACTAACCTGACCTAGGGCCTATAAATCAGCATGGTGATGTGGGGGAATAGAGAGCATGAGGGGCCATGGGGGATGGGTATGGGGCATGAGGTGACATAGATTGGCATGGATGGGGCATGGGGAGAGTTTGGGGCATGAGTGGGTGAGGGCTGGAGGGCTGTCTTTTGTTCCAAGTTTTTTTAAGTTTAGCAAAATGCCACAGCACAGAGGCAGGCCTTCTGCTCTGGTCCCAGCCTGCCTCTGGACCCAGCCTGCCTCTGGACCCAGCAGCCTCCTCACTCATTCCTGGGATGGTGGGCATGACTTTCAATCCAGCCGCGCCCCACGCGCGGTATGAAAATATGACCTGCAGGCGGGTTCGCAGGGCTGGGGATTCTCCCATCTCAAAGCACCCGGCTCAGGAGCCAAAATCAAGGCCAGAGTTAACAATCCAGGTGAATGACCTTTCATCAGAACTCCTGGAATGTCGGCTTTGCCTTTCATTCATATCCACTTCTTAGAGCTGGATGATGTTTGGTCCTCACTTTTCACCCCACCAGCCTCCGCATTCAAAGGATCATCCTCCGCCATTTCCGCCAACTCCAGCATGATGCCACGACCAAACACATCTTCCCTTCATCCTCCCCTGTCTGCATTCCGTAGAGACCGTTCCCTCCAGGACACCCTGGTCCACTCCACCCCTATACTTTAACCCCCTCCCACGGCACCTTCCCATGCAACCGCAGAAGGTGCAACCCCTGCCCCTTTACTTCCCCCCTCCTCACCGTCCAAGGGCCCAAACGTTCCTTTCAAGTGAAGCAGCATTTCACTTGCACTTCCCTTAACTTAGTCTACTGCATTCGTTGCTCCCAATGCGGTTTCCTCTACATTGGAGAGACCAAACGGAGACTGGGTGACCGCTTTGCAGAACACCTTCGGCCTGTCTGCAAGCATGACCCAGACCTCCCTGTCACTTGCCATTTCAACACTCCACCCTGCTCTCAGGCCCACATGTCTGTCCTTGGCCTGCTGCAATGTTCCAGTGAAGCTCAACGCAAACTGGAGGAACAGCACCTCATCTTCCGACTAGGCACTTTACAGCCTTCCGGACTGAATATTGAGTTCAACAATTTCAGATCATGAACTCCCTCCTCCATCCCCACCCCCTTTCCGATCACCCTTTTTTTCTATATTCATTTTTATTTTTTTATTTTTAATTTTTTTTTCACATCTATTTTCATTATTATTTAAAAAAATTATTTCCATCTTTATTCATTGTTTTATCCCCAGCTTTTAGCCTATTTTAGATCCTTTTTCCCACCACCATCCCCTCCCCTCATCCCATCCCCATTAGGGCCATTTGTTATCTCCAGAGTGCTTACCCTAGTCTGGCCATTATCACATTCTGCTTTCTACTCTTAATGTCACCATTAGCACCTCCTTTAGCCAATATCACCACTATTAACAACCCTTTGACCTTTTGTTTATGACATCTTTCGCAATCTCTCCTTTGCCTCCACCTATCGCTGGCCCCCTATCCAGCTTCACCTGTTATGCCCCCCTTGAACAGTATATATTTCCTCATTTCCCTTTAGCTCTGAAGAAGAGTCATATGAACTCGAAACGTTAAACCTGTCTTTCTCTCCACAGATGCTGTCAGATCGGCTCAGTTTTTCCAGTCTTTTTTGATTTTGTTTTAGATTTCAAGCATCCGCAGTATTTTGCCTTTATCTTGATGTTTGGTAATTGTTGGTCAGATTAGTCAGTGGAGCATCGTAAGGCGATGCAGTCTGTCACTACTGGGGAAGGAGGGTTGGATAAACCCATGACTGTGTTGCAAAAACATACCTAGTGTTGGGAGATCATGAGTTAATAGTGACAGCTGAGGCATCAACAAACCAGATCCTCACCCTCTTGGCTGATGGTAAAGTGCAGCTGTCATGAAGGTATTAATGTATATAATGTTTTTGGAAATTATTTTATATTAGACTTGTAGAGGGTCTGTGTCTGTGGGTGTGAGTGTGTGTGTTAATTGGATTAAAGCCAGCTAGTCTGGGTGCTTTGATGTTTAGTAGTTTTGAGATGTAAACAGTAAGGTGGAGGGGACATTTGCATTTTGTTGAATAAACCATTCAAAGACTGGGGGTGAAATCTTGCATTTAGCTGGGGGACACCAAGCAATATGTTTATATTACTGACAAAATTGGTGCTATGAAAGCGGTTTTGTTGTTAGAAGAGGTCCTGGTGATACAATGAGAATTTGCATGTAAAGGGAAAGGCTAGGTATATACAGAAAAAGAGTTTGTGTGTGGGGCAGACGCATGTGAGATCTAAGTCTGTAAACCTACAACTGTCTGCAAAGAAAACACATTGAAAGGGACCTCATTTTGAATTTGTAAGATAAAATGTGCTTTGCCTGGTGTCTGTTTAAAGTCTATGGGCTGTTGCTGCCTTAGTGAAGATATTTACCTGGGAGTGATTAATCTGATATTTGTTTAATAGTTATTATGGTAGTAATATGTGTATGTGTTTAAATTTGTTGTTAAATTAATAAATGCGTAATTGAATTGAAAAAATAAAATCCTCTGGAGGCTTGGTGGGTTCATTTCTGAATTCAGAGCTGCATCTCAAACACCCCAATTGTAAATATAGGTTATGAGAGTTGTTTAAAGTTTTCCTCTGGGGTTTTCAATAACTCAGCCTTTACCAACTGCTGTGTCAAAGCAGCAACAGAGTGTAGCAGTGCCTGTGGGGCACGGAGGGTGCAGCAGTGCCTGTGGGGCATGGAGGGTGCAGCAGTGCCTGTGGGGCACGGAGGGTGCAGCAGTTCCTGTGAGGCACGGAGGGTGCAGCAGTGCCTGTGGGGGATGGGGGTGGGTGCAGCAGTGCCTGTGAGGCACGGAGGGTGCAGCAGTGCCTGTGGGGCATGGAGGGTGCAGCAGTGCCTGTGAGGCACGGAGGGTGCAGCAGTGCCTGTGGGGCAGGGAGGGTGCAGCAGTGCCTGTGGGGCAGGGAGGGTGCAGCAGTGCCTGTGAGGCACGGAGGGTGCAGCAGTGCCTGTGGGGCAGGGAGGGTGCAGCAGTGCCTGTGGGGCAGGGAGGGTGCAGCAGTGCCTGTGGGGTACGGAGGGTGCAGCAGTGCCTGTGGGGGATAGGGGAGGGTGCAGCAGTGCCTGTGGGGCAGGGAGGGTTCAGCAGTGCCTGTGGGGCAGGGAGGGTGCAGCAGTGCCTGTGGGGGATGGGGGCAGGTGCAGCAGTGCCTGTGGGGCAGGGAGGGTGCAGCAGTGCCTGTGGGGCACGGAGGGTGCAGCAGTGCCTGTGGGGCACGGAGGGTGCAGCAGTGCCTGTGGGGGATGGGGGCGGGTGCAGCAGTGCCTGTGGGGCACGGAGAGTGCAGCAGTGCCTGCGGGGGATGGGGGCGGGTGCAGCAGTGCCTGTGAGGCACGGAGGGTGCAGCAGTGCCTGTGGGGCACGGAGGGTGCAGCAGTGCCTGTGGGGGATAGGGGAGGGTGCAGCAGTGCCTGTGGGGCAGGGAGGGTGCAGCAGTGCCTGTGGGGCAGGGAGGGTGCAGCAGTGCCTGTGGGGGATGGGGGCGGGTGCAGCAGTGCCTGTGGGGCATGGCGGGTGCAGCAGTGCCTGTGGGGCATGGAGAGTACAGCAGTGCCTGTGGGGCACGGAGGGTGCAGCAGTGCCTGTGGGGGATGGGGGAGGGTGCAGCAGTGCCTGTGGGGCATGGCGGGTGCAGCAGTGCCTGTGGGGCATGGCGGGTGCAGCAGTGCCTGTGGGGCACGGAGGGTGCAGCAGTGCCTGTGGGGCACGGAGGGTGCAGCAGTGCCTGTGAGGCACGGAGGGTGCAGCAGTGCCTGTGAGGCACGGAGGGTGCAGCAGTGCCTGTGGGGCACGGAGGGTGCAGCAGTGCCTGTGGGGGATGGGGGCGGGTGCAGCAGTGCCTGTGGGGCACGGAGGGTGCAGCAGTGCCTGTGAGGCACGGAGGGTGCAGCAGTGCCTGTGGGGCACGGAGGGTGCAGCAGTGCCTGTGGGGCACGGAGGGTGCAGCAGTGCCTGTGGGGCACGGACGGTGCAGCAGTGCCTGTGGGGCACGGAGGGTGCAGCAGTGCCTGTGGGGCATGGCGGGTGCAGCAGTGCCTGTGGGGCACGGAGGGTGCAGCAGTGCCTGTGGGGCATGGAGGGTGCGGCAGTGCCTGTGGGGCACGGAGGGTGCAGCAGTGCCTGTGGGGGATGGGGGCGGGTGCAGCAGTGCCTGTGGGGCACGGAGGGTGCAGCAGTGCCTGTGGGTGATAGGGGCGGGTGTAGCAGTCCCTGTGGGGTGGGGGGTGGAGGGGGCAGTGGGTATTTAAGGAGATGTTTGCCATCTCCCCACATTAGCCCAGGGACCAGTTTCAGCTTCTCTGCTGCTTACACCAACCAACTTATGCTCTATGGGGGCCTGAGGTGATGCGAGAATTCTATTTATGGTGAAAACTTTCTTTCCATGTTTTTGCTGTGAGTAAAGCTTGAGTGCACCGGAGAACAATAATCATTTAAATTAATCACAGATCGCTTCTTAATTCTCAAAATCCTCTGGAAAAAAGAGAATCGAACTTTATCTTCTATTTCAGTTGAAATGATAATCCTCTGAGGTTAGCATTCTGTATTAAATATGATCCTTTGTTTGAACACAGGTTTTCAGTCCTTTGTCAGTGGGATCAGGTTGGTTATTTCTACCTGTGCAAAGTGTTCTGTAATTTGCATAAATTAGTTTTATAATCCCGTATCCATGCACAACACACTGTTGAGACAATATTTTCATTTAATCAATGTAATATTTGCTTCATTCAGATGGTTTAGTGCCTGTAGGTGGCTTCCTGACTCAAGTGAATAGTATCCTTGACAACCTGCTGAAAGATTTGAGTATCCCATGGCAACTGATGATGCCATGTTAACTCGGTTCACCATATATGGTACAAGTAGAGAACGTAGCTGGGGGGTTTTCTGTAATGCTGCAAAATGATTCCTGTTAAAAATGGCTGTGAAGATCTGTACAGTTTATACTTTTTGGGGTGGACATTTTACCAGGTAAATTGAGATTGATGCTTCAGCACCGAACCTCGCAGCTTGTTCAGTTAATCTCGGTGGAAAGGAAATGAGTGAGAGGCAGAACTACATCCATCACATTTTGGTGAGGCAGGATGAAATCAGTGCTTTCATTTATATTAATCTATCCTTGACACTTCGGCAAGAGAAACCTAATATTTACTAAGGTTGATACATGGTGCATAGGCTATGTAATTTCTGACATTTGAGAGAAACAATGATCCTTATTTGCTTTATATTAAAGAGCGTTTTGAGGCTCTATGCATTACTCCAGCAGGGAGTATTTCAGTTGAATCTGAGATGTTTTATTTATCATTTTTCTTGTTAGTGAGTAGAGTACTTCAGTGTTAAGGATAATCTCCCACTGTGTAAGAGGTCTGGTTTCTCATTGGGATCTGCTTAATGAGATTTGCATTTGTGAAGTGTTGGTGAAGTCACATGACCACAACTCTTTTGGGATAAAGCCATTGTAAAAAGAAATGAAAATGCTTTTTATTCCAGAGGGTTGGTTCATGTTGGGGCTTTTTTTAAGTGGTCAGGTCCTGAAAGAAGCATTTAATTGGGAGGTAGCAGAGTAGGGCCTTGGGATGGAATTTGTTCCACAGATGTTAGGAGGCCTAACACTGTCTTCCTGTTGAGGGGTTGGTTTAGTCTGGTGCTCTGTTTCTTGTGTTAGAATTGTAATTCATCGGTGGTAAAAGCATTTGGGAATTCACCGCTGAAGCAGATTGGAGAAAGCAGCAATAAACTCTGAGGGATGTTCAAGATGGGGCAGGGGAATATTATCATGCTTGGTCTCTCCAGGGATGTTTAGGATGGGCTGCCCTATTTATCTAGGTATGTTTGTGTGCTGACAAGAGGAGAGGGAGGGTGGGAGCTGGTGGAAGTATGTTTACTTTGTACAGGTCAGTGAATCTGGTAATTACTGTCACCAGAAACGTTTTAAAATCCATCGCTGATCATGTAAAATCATTGGGCTAAGGAATAAATGAGGGAATATATTTTCTGAGGGACATGGCCTCTATATGGGAATTGATAACAATGAAAAGAGAGCCATGTTGCTGAAGACTTTTGTCTTACATTCATCAGGACAAATGCAAGAATGCCAAATTTCAAATGATTATAACAATTTATACCACAGGAATAAAGTGTGCTGAATAGTTGACAAGTTGACTCTAATTGGCTTAGCGTTGCCATGGAGAAAGCAATGGGAAGCTATAGACTCCCCAAGATCCCAGTCAATTCAAAGGAAATGTCCAAGGTTTGAACATATTCCTTTTGTTTGCAGAGAATGAGTTCCTACATATAAATGTATGCAATTATTGGAAGCATAAATAAGCCATGTTATGCACTAGACTGATTACCTTAAACTGACTGTTAATGCAGCTATTAGCACACTTAGGATTGTCCAAAGAGTGCTTGCCAATTGCAGAATCACATCTAACAGTGGACATTTTGTTTTGAGTTTTGCAAGTGTGGGTTGGTTGAGTATGGTCTGTACTCTGCCTGTTATGAACAACTGAAGAAACATGCTGTTTGATTCAATCAGCCAATCACTGGGACATAAGGATTATGTACCTGGCATCACACCAGCACTGGAATCCACACACAACATCCCAGTGATTGGCTGATTGAATCAAACAGCATGTTCCTTTGGTTGTTCATATTAGCAGAGTACAGACTGTACTCAACTAGCCCACACCTGCAAAACCCAAATGAGAGACATGAACAACTGGGAATGTGGGTAATGATTGCTTTCCTCTGACGATGGATTGACACTGAGAGAGTTTTTAAAATTCATTCATGAGATGTGGTTACTGTAGGCTTGGCAAGCATTTACTGCCCATACCAAATTGCCATGAGGAAACTGGTGGTGAGCTGCCTTCTTGAACTGCTGCAGTCCATGTGGCGTAGGTACATCCACAGTGCTGTTAGGGAGGGAGTTCCAGGATTTTGACACAGCGACAGTGAAGGAACAGAGATATATTTCCAAGTCAGGACGGTGTGTGACTTGGAGGGGAACTTCCAGGTGGTGATGTACCCATCTATCTGCTGCCCTTGTCCTTCTAGAGGTAGTGATCATGGGTGTGGGACTGCTGTCTAAGGAGATTGGTGAGTTTCTGCAGTGCATCTTATAGATGGTACACACTGCTGCCACTGTGCATCGGTGGAGGAGGGAGTGAATGTTTGTGGATGTGGTGCCAATCAAGTGGGCTGCTTTGTCCTGGATGGTGTTGATATTCTTGAGTGTTGTTGGAGCTGCACTGATCTAGGCAAGTGGAGAGTATTCCAACACACTCCTGACTTGTGCCTTGTAGATGGTGGACAAGCTTTGGGGAGTCAGGAGATGAGTTACCTACTGCAGGATCCCTAGCTTCTGACCTGCTCTTGTAGCCACAGTATTTATATGGCTAGTCCAGTTCAGTTTCTGGTCAATGGTAACCCTCAGGATGTTGATAGTGAGGGTTTCAGTGTTTGTAACTCCATTGAACATCAAGGGGTGGTGGTTGGATTCTCTCCTGTTGGAGATGGTCATTTCCTGGCACTTGTGTGGCGTGAATGTTACTTGCCGCTTGTCAGCCCAAGCCTGGATATTGTCCAGGTCTTGCTGCATTTGGACATGAACTGCTTCAGTATCTGAGGAGTCGCGAATGGTGCTGAACATTGTGCAATCATCAGCGAACATCCCCACTTCTGACGTTATGATGGGAGGAAGGTCATTGGTGAAGCAGCTGAAGATGGTTAGACCTAGGTCACTACCCTGGAGAACTCCTGCAGTGATGTCCTGGAGCTGAGATGACTGACCTCCAACAATCACAACCATCTTCCTTAATGCTGAGTATGACTCCAACCAGCAGAGAGTTTTCCCTCTGATTCCCGTTAACTCCAGTTTTACTAGGGCTCCTTGATGCCACACTTGGTCAAATGCGGCCTTGACGTCAACTCTAACTTCACCTCTGGAGCTCAGCTTTTTTGTCCATGTTTGAACCAAGGCTGTAATGAGGTCAGGAGCTGATTGGCCCTGGCGGAACCCAAACTGGGCATCAGTGAGCAGGTTATTGCTAAGCAAGTGTCACTTGATAGCACTGTTGATGACCCCTTCCATTACTTTACTGATGATGGAGAATAGACTGATGAGGCGGTAATTGGCCGGGTTGGATTTGTCCTGCTTTTTGTGTACAGGACATACCTGGGTAATTTTCCACATAGCTGGGTAGATGCCAGTGTTGTAGCTGTACTGGAACAGCTTGGCTAGGGGTGCGGCAAGATCTGGAGCACAAGTCTTCAGTACTATTGCCGGAATATTGTCAGGGCCCAGAGTCTTTGCAGTATCCAGTGCCTTCAGTTGTTTTTTGATATCACACAGAGTGAATCGAATTGGCTGAAGACTGGCATCTGTGTTGCTGGAGACCTCTGGAGGAGGCTGAGATGGATCATCCACTCGGCATTTCTGGCTGAAGATTGTTGTGAATGCTTCAGCCTTATCTTTTGCACTGATGTACTGGGCTCCTCCACCATTGAGGATGGGGATATTTGTGGAGCCTCCTCCTTCAGTGAGTTGTTTAATTGTCCACCACCACTCATGACTGGATGTGACCGGACTGCAGAGCTTAGATCTGATCCGTTGGTTGTGGAATCGCTTAGCTCTGTCTATCACTTGCTGCTTTATGCTGTTTGACATGCAAGTAGTCCTGTGTTATAGCTTCACCAGGTTGATACCTCATTTTTAGGTATGCCTGGTGCTGCTCCTAACATGCCCTCCTGCACTTTTCATTGAACCAGGGTTGACCCCCTGGCTTGATGGTAATGGTAGAGTGGGGGATATGCTGGGCCATGAGGTTACAGATTGAGTTCGAGTACAATTCTGCTGCTGCTGATGGCCCACAGCGCCTCATGGATAACCAGTCTTGAGTTGCTAGATCTGTTTGAAATCTATTCCATTTAGCAGAGTGTTAGCGCCACACAACTCGATGGAGGGTATCCTCAATGTGAAGACAGGACTTCTTCTCTATAAGGACTGTACGGTTGTCAGTCCTAACGATACTGTCACGGGCAGATGCGTCTACAGTAGGCAGGTTGTTGAGGATGAGGTCAACTATATTTTTTCCTCTTGTTGGTTCCCTCGCCACCTGTCGTAGACCCAGTCTAGCAGTTATGTCCTTTAGGACTCGGCCAGCTCAGTCAGTAGTTGTGCTATACTTGTACTATACTTGGTGATGGACATTGAAGACCCCAAACCAGAGTACATTCTGCATCCTTGCCACCCTCAGTGCTTCTTCCAAGTGATGTTCAACATGGAGGAGCACTGATTCATCAGCTAAGGGAGGGTGGTACGTGGTAATCAGCAGGATTAATGCTCATGTTTGACCTGATGCGATGAGACTTCATGCGGTCCAGAGTTGATGTTGAGGACTCCCAGGGCAACTACCTCCTGACTGTATACCACTGTGCTGCCACCTCTGCTGGTTCTGTCCTGCTGTTGGGACAGGACATACCCAGGGATGGTGATGGTGGTGTCTGGGACATTATCTGTAAGATATGATTCTGTGAGTATGACTATGTCAGGCTGTTGCTTGACTACTCTGTGAGACGGCTCTCCCAATTTTGGCATTAGCCCCCAGGTGTTAGTAAGGAGGACTTTGCAAGGTTGACAGGGCTGAGTTTGCCGTTGTCATTTCTGGTGCCTAGGATGAAGCCGGGTGGTCCGTCAATTTCATTCCTTTTAGACTTTCTAGCGGTTTGATACAACTGAGGGGTTTGCTGGGCCATGTCAGGGGGCAGTTAAGAGTCAACCACATTGCTGTGAGCCTGGAGTCACATGCAGGCCGGGCAAGGTAAGAATGGCAGATTTCCTTCCCTAAAGGACATTGGTGCGAGATATGGCACTGAGCCTCAGTGCATTGTTCCCAATCAGTATAGATTCTTTAATGTTACTTTTATTGGAAAGTTTTGGTTAAGGAGAGAATCAGTTACCAGGATGATGTTCTGAATTAACAGGCTTCCATGCTCTATTTTAAGCACATTACAGAAACTTTGCTAGAACTGTCAAAAATGTATGGCCTTTTACCTGGCTCTTGTTCAATATCCTGTCATTTTGGAAAGCTAGCTCTCAGCCTTGCTCTGAAAGAGTTGGAGAACTGCCTCCTCCCACTAATGATGCCCATGAAGAAAGTGAGATCTGATCATATCAGTATTTTCATTTTCTATTGGTCATTAATCCAAGTAACCACCGAGAGACGGAAGATTTGGCCAATCGGGTAATGGTTGGGTGGCACCAAACTTGGGCTTGCAGAGCCTGGGGATTGAAAGAGGAAAGTGAATACTGAGAGTGGAGAACTTCACAGTACAAAACTGACTCTATGTGACTGAGTGGGAGACCGAGCTTTATCATTTGAGCTGGAAGGGTGTGGGTAAATTTCACAACTGGCTTTAAATTACCATTTAGAGCTTTTATACTCAGTCCAATAGCATTGAACAAATGGAAGTGACCAAGCGCTGGGATATATTCTAGAAAGTGATATCATCAATAAAACCTGGAAATGAAGATGTCTTTTCTCAGCCAAACATTAAATTTCCAAATCAGGTGTAAATCTTGACCTTCACTAGACTTTTGAACAGATGCAATAATGCATCACTTTAAACAACATTTTCATAAAAAGGGTAATGCAACATCTGCATTCTTTAAAAATTGAAAAAGTTTCAATTAGAAGTGTATTCACAGATGATCTATTAAAAGCCTTTTATGAATGGTTTCTGCATTCATGGCTTCACAGATGAATAACTTCACCACAGGTTGCAGATGGTTATATTGGGTGTGTCCACAGTGGCTTCTGAGGGGTCAATTAGTGGGTTTCGATGATTCTGAAGGGGAGTAAAGGATGGAACTCAAGGCAGCTGTGAAGCCAGGCTCCCACAAGAGGCACAGAGACCAGAGAAACATAGGGAGGATGATCTAAAGTAGACGTATTCAAGGTTACCAAGCTACCAGTGGATCAACAAACAAACTGGCAGATGGGAGTGGGTTGAAGAGTAGATTATAAAAATGGTCATCAAGAATATAAGTTATTTGGTAACTAATTATTCCATTCTGCTTCTATGTCACAATGTTAATTTGTAAAGAGTGTAACACAAAATAATCGCTTCATGCATCTGTGAATAAGTGGAACAGAAAACAGACAGGGTTTTACATTGCATATTGTCCATCCAAAGTAAACTTATTTGTGGGCCAATGTTCTTTAATAAACAGGGCTTAGAATCATCATGCATATATTAATTCTGGCATCCCAATTTACCACAGGTTTTATGTAGTTACTGAAGAGATTGTTGGTAATTTTGCAGCTATTGTATATTTTATCAATATTTCTAAATTAAATGGTATTCTGGATTGGTGACTATGGAGGTCCAATGTTACATAAAGGAGCATATAAAGTTACAGTGACAACAAATATAAATCAACCTTGATCTCACCAAATGGCAGAACAGGCTCAAAGGGCTTAATGGCTGCCTTCTCCTGTGTTCTATCTAAATGCAGAGAAACTATTACATTCCCTTTTGTTGACATTTAATTTTGTAGTTTAATTTTTCTATCTCCTTTAGCTTGTCTTAAGGCCTCCTGTTCCCATGCATTGTGGGGCAGTCCAGATGGTCAAGCAAAAGACCTTCAACAGCAACCTTGACCTGCGTAGCTTGATTAGAGAGGGCATCCATACCGCCCGACAATATAGGCCCTCAGTTAAACAACATAGAAATGGATTCAGAACTTCCGTTCACCTCACTCCCATCATGTCCTGAACTGCTTGATTTGATTTGATATATTTGAACTGGACAATGATTTTTTTTACCCACAATATGCCGATCAGTGATATGTGTACATCTGTGTTGCCAAACACGCATTGCACCCGAGGGCACCCAGGATCTGATGGACATGACTGAGATTATAGTTTCAGTAACATAGGGCTTAAAGTCAGCTGTGCTATGGTAAGGTCAGACTGCACAGTTTCATTCAATTTTCGAACATCCTTCATCTGGACTGTCAGATTGATTTGGCCTGTATGAGGTCATAATGTGATGGCGTGAGTCCAGTAAGAGGCCAACATCCAGTAATTACATGGCCCAAACTGGAAGTGACCAAGGATGACATATCGGAATGTTGAATGAGCAACACATGAAGGCTTCACGATAGCCTGAGGTCTGAGCAACCAGGGATCACGTTCTAAAACTTAGTTTTGTATACATAAATAGTTTATCAAATTAGCAGGTCTGACACTTGAATCATCACCATTCATGCATATATTTTTTAAAAAAGATATGAAGAAATACTGCTTCTCTGTATACAGGTCTAGGTTTGGCAATACACTTCGGAAGGCTGGTATGTAAGCAATGTATTAAGACCATAAGACATAGGAGCAGAAATTAGGCCATTCGGCCCATCGAGTCTGCTCCGCCATTCAATCATGGCTGATAAGTTTCTCAACCCCATTCTCCCGCCTTCTCCCCATAACCTTTGATCCCCTTACCAATCAAGAACCTATCTATCTCAGTCTTAAATACACTCAATGACCTGGCCTCCACAGCCTTCTGTGGCAATGAATTCCATAGATTCACCACTCTCTGGCTAAAGAAGTTTCTCCTCATCTCTGTTCTAAAAGGTCTTCCCTTTACTCTGAGGCTGTGCCCTCGGGTCCTAGTCTCTCCTACTAATGGAAACATCTTGCCCGTGTCCACTCTATCCAGGCCTTTCAGTATTCTGTAAGTTTCAATCAGATCCCCCCTCATCCTTCTAAACTCCATCGAGTATAGACCCAGAGTCCTCAAACGTTCCTCATATGTTAAGCCTTTCATTCCTGGGATCATTCTCGTGAACCTCCTCTGGACCCTCTCCAGGGCCAGCACATCCTTCCTGAGATACGGGGCCCAAAATTGCTCACAATATTCTAAATGTGGTCTGACCAGAGCCTTATAAAGCCTCAGCAGCACATCCCTGCTTTTATATTCTAGTCCTCTCGAAATAAATGCCAACATTGCATTTGCCTTCCTAACTACCGACTCAACCTGCAAGTTAACCTTAAGAGAATCCTGGACTAGGACTCCCAAGTCCCTTTGCACTCCAGATTTCTGAATTCTCTCTCCATTTAGAAAATAGTCTATGCCTCTATTCTTCCTACCAAAGTGCATGACCTCACACTTCCCCACGCTGTATTCTATCTGCCACTTCTTTGCCCATTCTCCTAACCTGTCCAAATCCTTCTGCAGCTTCCCCACCTCCTCAATACTACCTGTCCCTTCACCTATCTTTGTATCATCTGCAAACTTAGCCAGGATGCCCTCAGTTCCTTCATCTAGATCATTAATGTATAAAGTGAAAAGTTGTGGTCCCAACACTGACCCCTGCGGAACTCCACTAGTCACTGGTTGCCATCCTGAGAAGGACCCCCTTATCCCCACTCTCTGCCTCCTGCCATTGTCTTG
The DNA here is from genome assembly GCF_017639515.1 of Carcharodon carcharias. Taxonomy (NCBI): domain Eukaryota; kingdom Metazoa; phylum Chordata; class Chondrichthyes; order Lamniformes; family Lamnidae; genus Carcharodon; species Carcharodon carcharias. Next base: position 1,555,499 of record NC_054485.1, read on the forward strand.
CATGAAATTGCAGTTGGTGTTTGACCCACACCTTCTGTATTTAAAACAAGACATTTGTCAGATAACTGATCATTCCTTGTGTATAGATCGTGTAGGGTTTTTTTTGCAAGTAAATGAGTGATTGGAGTCTTTAACTCACAGAGGGTCTTGTTTGGCAGACAATGTAAACTCTTAATTAAGATGTTTGTGGTCAACTCACATGTACTCAAAGCAAATATTTTCCTTAAATAAACTTTGTAGAGAATATTTCTTGATATTATCTTCTGAACACATCTGTGTTTATAAAAAGTTCAAACATTACAAACAGGGCAGCAAACCCTGTTTATAAGGAGTTCAAAAATTATACACAAGAGATCCTTGCCTGGGAATGGGTAGTCCACACACAACACGTACAGAATAGGGCTCTTAAAGCTGCAGGACTGACTTTAGATTAATATTGTTAACTTGTCTCATCCAACTTGATTTAAATTCACCACATTAATATTTAAAAAAAATATATGGATATACTTTTAAAAAAGCTTCATCAGTTTTGTTACAAGACTAGAAGCAGAGGAATCATGTTCCCATTTCTTAGCCAAAGCTCAATGAAATATGGAAACAGAACATCAAAACTACACCTAGATATCTAGGATAGCAGAAAGTTTTCTTGGCAAAGGCTGACACCACCTCCCCAAATAGGAAAATAAAACTCTTTCAAAACAATTCCTATTAGGAAGGGCAGCAGCTAGAAACTTCATGGTTTAATTCGATGTTTGCCTGCAGTCAGTTCCTGAATGGCACAGGAATAAGCGGCTTTGAGAAACTCTGTCAACGGGGTAGGTTTGAGCCCCTTCCCCCAGTCGGAATGGGATCTGCGATGGTGTTTAAGACTGAGCGTTAACCAGCCTGAGGCTGTCCTGTCCCTACCCGGCACCATCTTATCATCAGCAATTATGAAACAGTCCGAGGCTCCAGGTCAGCGAGGGCCTAATTTAAATTTAAAGGCCGTGACCTAATGATCTCATTGGTGCTGCAGTGTGATTTTTAGGAGGTTACAGGGAAGCCTGCCCAGCGTAAAACCCACCAGAGAAACCTGGAGGGACACTGCAGAGCAGCTAGGAGGGGCCAAGTTAATTAAGGGATTTCATTCTCTGGATGAGCCAGGAGAAATCCTCAGGCCTTTCTTGCCTTGACCCTTCCTCTCCCCCAACTCCCTCCTCTATACTCCACCCTCATCCTTCTTGTCATCCTCCCACTTTTCCCTCCCTCTCATTCCCCAATCCACTCTCCCTCCACATCCCTCCCCCCTCTCCACCTTCACACCAACATCTGGTTGGGATCTAATCGACCCAACCCCCGCTTGGGGCCCCCCACAGTGCTGGCTTCTGTCTCAATTCCCACTTTCACCCATTGGCCTTCATAAGAAATAGGAGCAGGAGTAGAGCATTCAGCCCCTCAAATGTGTCCCTTCAGTTAAAATCAGCCAGGTCTCCAGGCTCAGAAGGTAAATAGTGACTTTCAAACAGTAAACTTTTCTTTATGCATTTTTGTGTGTTTTTAATTTACAACTAAAGTTAATAGTTTTATATAAACTATAGGGGGTCTAAAACCTGATATAGTCCTGAGTAAATGATGCCTCTTTACTGCCCTTATCCAAGATGGTGGTATCACTTCCTGCCTGCTTTTCTGAGACCTTAGGTATCAGGAAGAGTGGGAGCTACACAATTTCTCAGCCAATCTTTAAATTTCCAAACCAGGTGTAAATCTTGATCTTCACTAGACTTTTGAACAGATGCAATAATGCATCACTTCATGCAACATTTTCATAAAAAGGGTAATGCAACATCTGCATTCTTTAAAAATTGAAAAAGTTTCAATTAGAAATGTATTCACAGATGATCTGTTAAAAGCCTTTTATGAATGGTTTCTGCATTCATGGCTTCACAGATGAATAACTACACCACAGGTCGTGGATGGTTATATTGGGAGTGTCCACAGTGGCTTCTGAGGGGTCAGTTAGTGGGTTTCAATGATTCTGAAGGGGAGTAAAGGATGGAACTCAAGGCAGCTGTGAAGCCAGGCTCCCACAAGAGGCACAGAGACCAGAGAAACATAGGGAGGATGACCTCGAGTAGAAAAATTCCCAGATCCATCCTGAAAAATGAGTTAACTAAACAAGGCTCAATGGAATGTAAGAGAGGAAGAGATTCATTAGCCACAGTGATCAGGAGTTCAAATAGTCATCCAGCTTCCCACAAGCAGAATTAACTGGAAACACGATATGCCTGACGATTCAAAGCATAAAAATGTTATGTTAATGTACTGTTTGTTTCATTGCAGATAACATAGGAACATTAGAACATTAGAAATAGGAGCAGGAGTAGGCCACTCAGCCCATCGAGCCTGCTCCACCATTCAAGAAGATCATGGCTGATCTGATTGTGACCTTGGTCTGATGAGGCCATTGTTGTCTGTCCCCCATCACCCTTGTGTCACAGACAGTATGTATTTGCTTTATTATTGCCCGTATTCAGTATGTTTTGAAAAGAAAGAAGCATGTCTTTTATCACAAAAACAAATATACCTGGAAAAACTCAGCAGGTCTGGCAGCATCTGCAGAGAGGGATACAGTTGACGTTTCGAGTCCGAATGACTCTTCAACAGAACTAAGTAAAAATAGAAAAGAGGTGAAATGTAAGCTGGTTTAAGGGGGTGGAACAGGCCAGCTTATATTTCCCCAGATGCTGTCAGAGCTGTTGAGTTTTTCCAGGTATTTTTGTTTTTGTTTTGGATTTCCGGCATCTGCAGTTTTTTGCTTTTATTTTTATGTCTTTTATCACTCTTGGATTGTCTTATTCTAATTAAATAATTCAGCAGCAAGCTTTTATGAGTTTAAAATAAGAAGCTTATTTATTTGCACACATTTACTCCAAAGGAACACAACGTCACACACTCGGTCTTATGCATTCACACATGCACAAAATTGGATACGGGTAAAGATGGTGCACTTTTACAGATTACAATTAAGTCAGATTATGATTTCCAGTTTTTCACGTAGAAGGCCTATGGTTTCTTGAATTTGATGATTTAGAGTTAAAGTAAGGGTCTTGTAAAGCGAAGGGTTCACAGCAGGTTGCGAGGCTTCTTACAGTTGAATATTTAGGATTGGTTCATTTAAATTCCACAGGCCCTACTCTGGCCTCTGTAAATTTGGCTGCGTTTACTCCCATGAGCTCGAACCTAGCCCTTGTTAATTATGCTGGCTTTTCTTTAACCTCTTTAGCACTTACTCAGTCTATCGCCTCCTGTGGGGGATTTTGGGGGTTTCTTCACCCATCTACAGCTGAGCAGCATATTGCTTGTTCCCATCATCTTCCCCTGTCTCTGTGAATTTCTCTGGACCCTCTGGATGTAAGAGTGCACTCCCAGCTAAGTCATTATCTAGCAATAAGCCCATTCCTTGCATTGGTAAGCTAAGTACCCCACCCGTCGCTACACTGATAACCAACTTACTCTGCAGGTAAATTTTAGCTAAGGGAACTTTCAAGCATTTTCCAGCAAGCCCTTTTCCCACTCTGTGGCATTTGGTATATTTTCATGCAGCATCTCTGCAACCTTTGCTATAAGTGGGATTTGAAGGCAGCCAGTGTCCCAGACGATAGCTATTTCTTTTCTCTGGGCCTAGGACAAACAGGAGTCACTTTTCCATTGTTGAGAAAGGACTGGTCAGTATCCTGCTGCTCCCCAGTTACAGTTGAGCTCAGGTTCACTACCTGCATGGCTACAGATACTGCCCTGTCTACAATGCCCCTCTCCTGGTTTTTTTGCCGACAATTTTCTTTAATATGTCTGGGTTTTCCACACTGAAAACACTCAGGACCACATCCGGCTGTTTTACCATCCAGGTTCTTTCTTTTAAAAGTGGGAGACTGAGCTGCTTTTCCTTCCCTACTCTGGAGCTTGTTTCTGTTTCCTCTACCTCCACCCAATCTCTCCCTAGTTCGTATGAGTTACTAAACTCAGGTTTATGCTGAATTAGAGGTTTGTGGGCCAATTCATTGTTGTCCGCTGTGATAGCTGTGCCTCTGGTTTTGGAAACTCTTTGTTCCTCCACATGAGTATTAAAGTTTCATGAGAGGCACTTTTTGAATCCCTCTCACAAAATGATTTCCCTTAATTCATCATAGGTATGGTGAATTTTTAGGGTTCGCACCCACTGTTCAAATGCTAACTCTTTAATTCTCTCACATTCGAGGAAAATTTGAGTGGGATTTCTACGTGAGCCGGGAATTTTTGGTGGTGTGTCCCCAGTATGAATTCATAGACGCTGAGGTTAGCAGCCTTTGCCTGCTCATAATTTGCAGGACCATCTGCAGGCAGGGTAGCGTAGACCTAGTGGGCCTTTCCCACTAGCTGACTCTGCAGTGGGAGTGTCGAAGACTCTGCCAGCCACTTTAACTGAAAGACCAGATTTTTAAAGGCTGTGGCTCTTCTTCAAACTTGGGCATCAGTCAGGAATACTTTAAGTAATCAAGACTTGTTCTCCCTAGCTGCTTCAATTTGCCTTGGTTCCCTATCTTTTTGTGCTTGCAATTTTTTCTCTAGCTTCTCCAACTGGAATGTTCACTCCTCCCTTCTCCTCTGGGATTCCCTCCCTTCCCTTCCCTTCTGCCTTTCCTGTTCCTCTTTTTCCTTTCTCTCCTGCCTTTCATGTTCCTCTTTTCTTGCCTGAAACTGTAACTCTGGCCTCCACTCTTCCAGGTGAATTTTGGCTAAGGTAACCCGGTCTGTTTCAGGCTCTGTATCTTCTGCCTGTTCCAGGGTTGTGTGAGGAGACAGGTGACTATGCCAGAGTGAGACGGAAACCAAGTGAGTAGTGAATTAGGCTCACGTGCTAAGTTCTGGTAAGTCCTTTTCATATTTAACTATAGATTAAGAATCAAGATCTGACCTGAGGAAGTTAGGTTAGCTAGTTAAGTAGAGAACTGCCTGGAGCAGCAGTTATCTGTCAATCACCTGAAAGTAGTTGGTTCAAGTGGTGTTAATTACTGTAGCAGGAAGCTAAACTAGCTAGGCACTCATCAGAGGGTCCATAAAAGAGACAGGCTTTTCAAATCGCATGGTCAGTGAGGGGAGTGAGAGGAGATAGGTGACTATGCTGGAGTGAGACTGGGACCGAGTGAGTAGTGAATTAGGCCCAAGTGGGAATTAGGATCATGTGGGAATTTGGTGCATAGGGGAAAGAGGTGTGGCATACATAGGAATTATTCAAAGTCGGGAACAGGAGCAGCTGAGCAGAAACAGACCTGGTGTAAACCTCACCTTCGGAGCTGAGTTTGAAAAAAACATTGAACAGTGACATCACAGGAAAACCATATGTTCATTGGTTGCTAAGAAACTATTATTAGGCTTTAAATAGCTGTAAATTAGAAAAGTATTATTTTTAAAGAAGTAGCTAATGGATTTGAGCAAGGAACATTAGGAATAAGGGGAAGTCAGTACCAGTAATGTAAAGTAATATAACTAAACCAAAGTAAAATAAAGTTAACATAAGGGAGGTAAAGTTAAGATGTGGCCGGGTGGCTCGGTCGTCTGGGATGCGTGCCCTGGAATATGTGGGAAGTTGTGGACACTACCAGCATCCTAGATGACCACATGTGCAGGAAGTGCTTCCAGCTGCAGAAACTCGAGCTCTGGGTTTTGAAGCTCAAGCGGCAGCTGGAGTCGCTGTGGTGCATCTGCGAGGCTGAGAGCTACATGGATAGCATGTTCAGAGAGGTGGCCACATCGCATGTTAGGAGCCTGGAGGCAAAAAGGGAATGAGCGACCGCCAGGCAGTCCAAGAGAACCAGGCAGGTAGTGCAGGAGTCAGTTTTCCATTTTGGAAACTAGTGAGGGCATTGCTTCCTCAGCGGAGTGCAGCCAGTGCCAAGTTTGTGGCTCAGCTGTACAAGAGGGGAGGAGAAAGAAAAGAAGAGCAATAGTGATATGGGATTCATTAGTTAGGGGAGCAGACAGGCATTTCAGCAGCCATACATGTGACTCCAAGGTGGTTTGTTGCTTCCCCGTTGCCAGAGTTCATAGAACCATAGAAAAGTTATGGTGCAGAAAGAGAACATTCAGTCCATCATGTCAGTGCCGGCCAGAAAAAGATGTAAAAGAAACTAGCCGCTCATTTTAATCCCACTTTCCAGCAGCCAGTCCGTAGCCTTGCAGGTTACAGCACTTCAGGTGTAGATCCAGGCACCTTTTAGATGAGTTGAACGTTTCAGCCTCAATCACTGATTTAGGCAATGATTTTCAGATGCCCATCGCTCTCTGTGTGGAAAAGTTTTTCCTCATGTCCCCTCTAACCCTTCTACCAATCACCTTAGATCTATAACCCCCTGGTAATTGACCCCTCAGCTAGGGGAAACAGGTCTTTATGGTCTATCCTATCTAGGCCCCTGATAATTTTGTTCACCTCAATTAGGTCATCCCTCAGCCTCCTCTATGTTAAGGAAAACAACCCCAGCCTTTCCAATCTCTCCTCATAGCTGCAATTTTCCAGCCCTGGCAACATTCTTGTAAATCTCCTCTGTACTCTCTCCAGAGCAATTATGTCCTTCCTATAATATGGTGACCAGAACTGTATACAAAACTCCAGCTGTGGCTTAACCAGCGTTTCATACAGCTCCAGCGTTACATCCCTGCTTTTGTATTCAATACCTCGTCAATAAAGGAAAGCATTCCATGTGCTTTCTTTACCACCTTATCCGCCTGTCCTGTCACCTTCAGGGGCCTGTGGACATGTACTCCAAGGCCTCTCACCTGCTCAGCCCCTCTCAATAACTTTCCATTTATTGAGAATTCCCCTTGCTTTGTTTGCCCTCCCCACACTTTTCCAGATAGTGCACACCTACAAGTGTGAAACTGAAAAAATAGTTAACATTTCACGTGGTTAGCTATTGTATTGTTGCTGGCCCAGGAAAGAAAGAAATCTTTTTCTACTCTTGAATTGCACTTCTGATGGATCCAAAATAACTGAAGTCAGAAATCCAAATTGGTGCAGGATTCCTTTGAAGAACTGAACGTTCAGCAGGTTACAAAGCTTGATTGTGGTTTCCATATCAGGAGGTCAACTTTTCTTTATTCTTTTACAAGGTTTGGGCATTACTAGGCCAGCATTTATTGTCCATCCCTAATTGCCCTTGAGAAGGTGGTGGTGAGCTGCCTTCTTGAACTGCTGCAGTCCATGTGGTGTAGGTACCTCCACAGTGCTGTTAGGAAGGGAGTTCCAGGATTCTGACCCAGTGACAGTGAAGGAACAGCGATATATTTCCAAGTCAGGATGGTGAGTGACTTGGAGGGGAACTTCCAGATGGTGGTGTTCCCAAGTGTCTGTCACCCTTGTCCTTCTATGTGGTGGAGGCCGTGGATTTGGAACACAAGAACACAAGAAATAGGAGTAGGAGTAGACCACATGGCCTGTCAATCCTGCTCCATCATTTAATGTGATCATGGTTGATCTTGGGCTTCAGCTCCATTTTCCTCTCTGTTCCACATATCCCTCGATTCCCCGAGGAACCAAAAATCTGTCTATCCCAGCCTTAAGTATATTCAACGATGGAGCACCCACAACTCTCTGAGGTAGAGAATTCCAAAGATTCACAACCCTTTGAGTGAAGTAATTTCCCCTCATTTCAATCCTGAGACTGTGCTCCTGGCTTTCAGATTCTCCAACCAGTGGAAACAATCTCACAGTGTCCACTCTATCAAACCCCTTCAGAATCTTGAACGTTTGAATGAGATCACCTTTCATTCTTCTAGACTCCAGAGAAAATAGACCCAATTTGTTCACTACAAGATTCTGTCAAAGGATCCTTGGTGAGTTGCTCTTGTGCATCTTGTAGGTGGTACACGCTGCTGCCACTGTGCATCGGTGGTTGAGCGAGTGAATGTTTATTGTGGTGGAGAGTGCCAAACAAGCGGGGCTGCTTTGTCCGAGCTGGTGTCAAGCTTCTTGAGTGTTGTGGAAGCTTCACTCATCCAGTCAAGTGGGGAGTATTCCATCACACTGTTGCCTTGTGCCTTGTAGTTGGTGGACAGACTTTGGGGAGTCAGGAAGTGAGTTACTCTCCTCAGGATTCCTAGCCTCTGACCTGCTCTTGTAGCCACAGTATTTATATGGCTAGTCCAGTTCAGTTTCTGGTCAATGGCAACCCCCAGGATGTTGATAGTGGGGGATTCAGTGATGGTAATGCCATTGAAAATCAAGGGGTGATGGTTGAATTCTGTCTTGTTGGAGATGGTCATTGCCTGACACTTGTGTGGCACGAATGGAATGGAGTGTTGGAATCAGGCTGGGAGGTTTTTAAAGACTTTACAGCTTCCCAGATCTTGGAAGGCAAATATGGCAAAGCCTTCTTGCTGCTGTTGTTCTGCAGCCTTTGGTCTTCCCCTGTTGACTGCCTGTTTGAATAAAACAGCAGCAGCCCAAAAACATGGCTACCTCAGTATGCGGCTGCTTACAGCTTCATTCCAAATATAGTGTTGTTCTTTCTTTGGTTAGTGACACCCTGGGCTATTGTCTTAAACCACCTATCATGGTGAAAATGTCAAAAGGCATTTTCACTTCCAAAAGGCTTTTGTTAGGGTTCCCCACAACAGACTTGTGAGCAAATTTATAGCTCAAGGAATAAAAGGGACAGTAGCAACATGGATATGGAATTAGCTGAGCAACTGGAAATACAAAGTAATGGTTAATGGATGTTTTTTGTGCTAGAGGAAGGTTTGTACTGAATTTCCCCAGGGGTCGGTGTTGGGACCCTTGCTTTTCCTGATTTATATTAATAACCTAGACCTTGGTGCACAGGGCACTACTTCAAATCTTGCAAATGATACAAAACTTGGAAGCATTGTGAACTGTGAGGAGGTCAGTGTAGAACTTCAAAAGGACATAGGCAAGCTGGTGGAGTGAGAGGTCAGGGTGCAGATGAAGTTCATTGTGGAGAAATGTGAAGTGATTCATTTGGTAGAAAGGATGCAGGGAAACAATAAAAAATAAAGGGTACAATTCTAAAGAGGGTGCAGGAGCAGAGGGATATAAGTCACTGAAGGTGGCAGGACAAGTTGAGCAAGCAGTTAACAAAGCAAACAGTATCCTAGGCTTTATTAATAGGGACATAGACTACAAGAGCAAGGAGGTTGTGTTGAACTTGTTTAAGGTGCTAGTTCAGCCTCAGCTAAAGTATTGCATCCAGTTTGGGTGCCGCACTTTAGGAAGGATGTAAAAGCATTGGTGAGAGCGCAGACAAGTTTAATGAGAATAGTTCCAGGGATGAGAAACTTCAGTTATGAAGATAGGTTGGGGAAGTTAAGACTGTTTCCCTTGGAGAAAGGAAGGCTGAGAGGACATTTGATAAAGGTATTCAAAATTATTGAGGATCTGGACAGAGTAGACAGGGCGAAACTGTTCTCACTCGTGAAAGGATCGAGAGTGAGAGGGCACAGATTTAAAGTAATTTGCAAAAGAAGCAAAAGTGATATGAGGAAAAACTTTTTCATGCGGTGAGTGGTTAAGGTCTGGAATGCACTGGCCGAGTGTGGTGGAGGAAAAGCTTTTTTACACAGCGATTCTGTGATAAAATGTAACCACACAAGATAAGGTCTCATGGATTTGGGGGTGATATATTGTTGTGGGCTAAGGATTGGCTAACGAAAAGGAAACAGTTGGGATAAGTGGGTCATTTTCAGGTTGACAAACTACAACTAATGGAGAGCTACAGGAATCAGTGCTGAGGCCTCAACTCTTTACAGTCTATATTAAAGACTTGGATGAAAGGATCAACTGTTTTGTGGCCAAAACAAAAACGGAAATACCTGAAAAAACTCAGCAGGTCTGGCAGCATCGGTGGAGAAGAACAAAGTTGACGTTTCAAGTCCTCATGACCCTTCATCTACATCCGCAGTTTTTTGTTTTTATTTTTGTGTTGTAGCCCAATTTGCTGGTGATACAACAATGCGTAGGAGAGCCAGTTATGAAGAGGATACAAAGAGACTGCAAAGAATCATAGATCACAGAATCACAGAATTGTTGCCATGCAAAAGGAGGCCATTCACCCCATCATGTCTGCAACAGCTCTCCAAATGAGCCATTGTCCCACTTTCTCCCCAGAACCCGGCACATTCTTCCTTTTCAAATAATAGTTTAATTCCCTTTTGAATGCTTCAGTTGAACCTGCCTCCACCACACTCAGCCAGTGCATTCCAGACCTCAACCACTCACTGCGTTAAAAAGTTTTTCCTCATGTCACTTTTACTACTTTTGCAAATTACCTTTAAATCTGTGTCCTCTCATTCTCGAGCCTTTCAGGAACAGAAACAGTTTCTCTCTATCTACTCTTCCAGACCCCTCATGATTTTGAACACCTTTATCAAATTTCCTCTCAGCCTTGTTTTCTCCAAGAAAAACAGTCCAAACTTCTCCAATACATCTTCATAACTGAAGTTCCTCATCTCTGGAACTGTTCTCATAAATCTTTTCTGCGCCCTCTCTAATGGTTTAACATTCTTTCTAAAGTGTGGTGCCCAGTACTGGACGCAGTACTCCAGCTGAGGCTGAACTAGTGTCTTATACATGTTCAATACAACCTCCTTGCTCTTGTACTCTATGTCCCTATTAATAAAGCCTAGGATACTGTATGCTTTATTAACCGTGCTCTAACCTGTCCTGCCACCTTCAAGAATTTATGACCAAATACACTCAGTTCCCTCTGCTCCTGCACCCTTTTAGAGTTATACCTTTTATTTTACACTATCTCTCCATGTTCTTTTTACCAAAATGAATTACTTTACATTTTTTTGCATTGAACTTCATCTTCCACCTGTCCATCCATTCCACCAACTTGTCTATGTCCTTTTGCAGTAGGTTAAATGAGTGGGAAAAAAAATTGGTTGAAGGAGTACAATGTGGGAAATATTCCCACTTTGACAGGAAGAATATAATCCAAAACAAAAACAAAAATAAAAATAGCTGGAAAAACTCAGCCGGTCTGACAGCATCTGCGGGGAGGAACACAGTTAACGTTTTCAATCCGCATGACTCTTCAACAGAATATAATGTTGGCCTTTATTGCAAGGGGGATGGGGTATAAAAGTAATGAAGTCTTGCTACAGCTGTACAGAGCATTGATGAGTTTTGGTCTCCTTACTTAAGGAGGGATATATTTGCACTGGAAGCAGTTCAGACAAGGTTCACTAGATGGATTCCTGGGATGAAGGGGTTGGTTAATGAGAAACAGTTAAACAGGATGGGTCTATGCTCATTGGAGTTTAGAAGAATGAGAGGTGATCTTAATTGAAACATATAAGATTTTGAGGGGGCTTGACAAGGTGGATACTAAGAGGATGTTTCTTCTTGTGGGGAAAATGAGAACTAGGGGGTACAGTTTAAAAATAAGGGGTCTCTCATTTAAGATGAAGAAGAATTTTTTCTCTCATTGGGTTGTTAGTCTTTAGAATTCTCTTCCACAGAGAGCAGTGGAGACTGGGTCATTGAATATATTCAAGGCTGAATTAGACAGATTTTTAATTGACAAGGGAGTGAAGGGTTATGGGGGAGGCAGGGAAGTGGAGTTGCAGCCACAATCAGGTCAGCCATGACGTCATTGAATGGTGGAGCAGGCTCAATGGACTGAAGGGCCTACTCTTGTTCCTAATTTTTAAGATCTTGTCTTATGGTCTTACGTTGGCAATGTCGCCATTCCAGTCTGGAAGGATCCAGCCTATGTAAAAATTCAGGGCCACAGTTACATTGACCACTGCTGGTGGCACCATCCTTGCCATGAGGCTGCAGGTCCTGTTCCATTGTGTGGTACAACTCAGTGACCAAGTCCTTGTTGAATCTCAGCCACTGGGCATAATGCTTCTGATTCAGGTATAGGTGGGCAAAGTGTTTCCTGAAAGCCCCTTGGTAAATAAGTTTTCTCTGCTGCCTCTACTCCATCTCCCTATAAGGCTGTAGTCTAACGGAACCGCAACTATCACCCTCATGACTGACAGCAAGCGATGCATTCAGAAGCCTTTCAGAAGCACACAATTCCTTCACAATGTCCAGTACCATTCCCTGCTCATTTAACCAAATTTTCACAACTACTCCAACATCCCGAACTTCCACTAACTCTACAGCAACAAGCAGATAGCCAAAAGCAAACAACCTGCAAGTTGGATGCTGATGTTGTTAAATAGTGCTGGTGAGGGTCAATACCTTGTATGGCTGATGCCTGTTCAGCTGTGCTTGGGTATTAATAAGACATTGGAGCAGAAATTAGGCCATTCGGCCTATCGACTCTGCTCTGCCATTCAATTAAGGCTGATAAGTTTTTCAACCCCATTCTCTCGCCTTCTCCCTGTAACCTTTGATCCCCTTACCAATCAAGAACCTACCTATCTCGGTCTTAAATACACTCAACGACCTGGCCTCCACATCCTTCTGTGGCAATGAATTCCATAGATTCACCACTCTCTGGCTAAAGAAGTTTCTCCTTGTCTCTGTTCTAAAAGGTCTTCCCTTTACTCTGAGGCTATGCCCTTGGGTCCTAGTCTCTCCTACTAGTGGAAACATCTTCCTCATGTCCACTCTATCCAGGCCCATTAACTAGGGAAAAAATTGCAAAATGGCAGGTTGTGTGTCAAATCAGCTTTCAACACTGACTGACATTACAATCTGCCCACTCTCCGTGCTTTGGTAAATGGTCCTCAGAAACATGGCGATCAGCATAGGCTATGTTGAAAGTGGTAAGGAGCTTCCCTCAGTATTCACCATATAACAACGCAATTGGCTCCATACAGCAGCTGGACACTAGGGAGCTGAATTTTGCGGCTATGCCTTGAGTAAGCAGGTTAGTGGTTTCTGCAACATTAGAAAGGTATGAACAGTCTGGAATGAGCAACAGTCTGGATATTGACTTCTTTTAAACTGCTCCAGAAATTAAAATTTTGACCAGCCCACAAAATAAATAAATAATAAAAATCAGTCTGATGGATATGTCAATAATATAAAGCTAGGACTCATTAACATCACTGCAAATGCAACTCCAGCTTCAGCTAAGCTAAACTCCCCCCTGTCGTAAAGGGCAAGCAGCACTAAATGTCACATCAAATAAGTAGAAACACATTTACTGTGGCAAACACTGTCTAACAAGGCTGGCAGGGCAATGGTGCATTTTCTATTCCTGGTCTCATCTCTGAGTAACCTCAATACAAAGGGACAGGGCTTGGGAACAGAGTGAACATTTTATATGAATCCTAAATTATTTACCTTCTGAATTTGGGAGAAGATGCTGTCTGTGTGCAATACCAGACGTGCTCAACCTGACAGAAAGAACTTGGGAACTTTGGTTAACCTCAACCAAACTTCAAATTAACTTGCTAATAATTCTAAACTTTTGCACCTTTTCTTCCTAATTTCACTGAATTAATTTCAGTGAATTAAACCCTTCTAGTCACCTTGATCAAAAGAAAATCAATTGTGTCATGACAGTAACTGACATTAATTTTAATTAAAAAGACCTACATTGGGAAATTAGAATCTGCTCATGTGTGTTGCCCCAGTCACAGGGGTATAGGGTAGGAATGGGAGGAAGAACATGACAATCAAGAACAGTAAATCTAAGAAGCTGCACCGAAGGTGCCTTCGCAATGTCATTGTGATGTTAAAATGGATTCAATAAGGTACAAATATCAAACCAAAGCAGTAATTGATTTAGAAAAGAGGGAGATCAGAACTGAAATGTAATGATTCTGTGAGCTGGACAATTCCTTTTTGATAGAACACCAGTGGAAAACGTGGAAAATTAGAGAGTGAGTCCATTGGTCAGGTCACCACAATGACTTTGCTCTGTTTCCCTGCTCCAGTTAGAGAGGCTGTCAGTTATCCCTTTGCTCATTGCATCCACACGGAGAGTGTGGGGGTGGGGGTTTCTGTGCCAGGTGAGGGCAAAGCGGGTGGAAATCTACTGTTAAAGTCATCGCTGGGGAAGGAATATTATGTCTTATTAAAGTAGAAGCATATGGATTTAGGAGTGATCTAAGTATATTCTGTAAAAGATTTAGAGCTATTAGTTAAAAGGATACTCTACTAACCTGCTATTGATAACATACGAACCTACGACTGTTACACGCTTCTGGTAGCATTCTCATTGGCTGTCCCTCGATTCGAGGATGACGTCTACTCAGGGTTGCAAGTTTCTGCCATGGGCCTTCATACGAACATGTGAACATTCAAACATACGACTAGGAGAGGGAGCTTGCTCCGCCATTCAATAAAAATATGGCTGATCCAATGTAACCTCCTGCCTACCCCCCGATAACCTTTCACCCATTTGTTTATCAAGAATCTATCTATCTCTGCCTTCAAAATATTCAAAGACTCTACTTCCACTACCTTTTCAGGGAGAGAGTTCCAAAGACTCACGACCCTCTGAGAGAAAACATTTCTTCCCATCTTTGACTTAAATGAGCGACCCCTTATTTTTAAACAGTGACCCCTAGTTCTAGATTCTCCCCAAAAGAGGAAACACCCTCTCCACATCCACTCTGTCAAGACCCATCAGGATCTTATGTTTCAATCAAGTCACCTCTTACTTTTCTAAACTCCATTGGATACAAACCCAATCTGTCCAAACTTTCCTCAAAGGATAACCCAAACCTTCTCTGAACCACATCTAATGCATTTACATCCTTCCTTAAATAAGGAGACCAATACTGTACACCGTACTCCAGATGTGGTCTCACCAGTGCCCTGTACAACTGAAACTTAACCTCCCTACTATTGTATTCAATTCTCCTTGCAGTAAATGATAACATTTTATTAGCTTTCCTAATTACCAGCTGTACCTGCATACTAACCTTTTGAGATTCATGCGCTATGACACCCATATCCATCTGAATCTCAGAGCTCTTCAATCTCTCACCATTTAGATAATAAGCTTCTTTCTTTATTCTTCCTGTCAAAATGGACAATTTCACATTTTCCCACTTCATTTGCCAGATTTTTGCCAACCTATCTGTAACCCTTTGCAGCCTCCTTATATCTTCTTCATTGCTTACTTTCTTACCTTTCTTTATGTCATCAGCAAATTTAGCAACCATTCCTTCAGTCCCTTCATCCAGGTCATTTATATAAAGTGTAAAAAGTTGAGGCCCCAGCACTGATCCCTGTGGCACAAGACTTGTCACATCCTGCCAACCAGAAAAAGACCCATTTTTGCCAACTCTCTGCTTCCTGTTAGCTAGCCAATCTTCTATCCATTCCAATATGTTGCCCCCTACACCCTGAGCTTTTATTTTCTGCAATAAGCTTTGATGTGGCACTTTATCAAATGCCTTCTGGAAATCTAAGTACAGTACATCTACAGGTTGCCCTTTATCCACAGCACACATGACTCCTTCAAAGAACTGCAATAAATTGTTTAACCATGATTTCTCTTTCACAAAACCATGTTTTGTGAAAACTCTGCCTGATCGCCTTGAATTTTTCTAAGTGCCCTGTTATAACATCTTTAATAATAGCTTCTAACATTTTCCCTATGACAGATGTTAGGCTAACTGGCCTCTAGTTTCCCGCTTTCTGTCTCCCTCCCTGTTTGCATAAAGGAGTTATATTTGTTATTTTCCAATCTAATGGCACCTTCCCTGAATCCAGGGAATTTTGGAAAATTAAAACCAATGCATCAACTATCTCATGAGCCACTTCCTTTAAGACCCTAGGATGAAGTCCATCCGGACCTGGGGATTTATAAGCCCGCAGCCCCAACAATTTGCTCAATACCACTTCCCTGGTGATTGTAATTTTCCTGAGTTGAACAGGCTGACTCTCGACCTGCAGATCTTTGGGCACACGGGATGTCCCACGAGGTAGTGGGATCCGGAGTGCAGGCTTTCACCCTTTTCATTCCTTCTCCGCTGCTGCTCTGCCCCATCATTAAGCTGTTTGGACTCAAAGCATGATACAGCTTTATGGACAAGTTGTTACCACTCTGAGCTTATTGCTTTTACCTTAATGACTGGGAGGAACTTGCTAGCACTGATAATATATTAACCTGCTACAGTGCCTGGTTCCCCTGTATTTGTAATTTTTCATTACGAAATTTCCTCTGTTTGCTTATGTTGCTTAATTACTCAAAGGTCTATGTTTGGATTTTCCGATTAGCAATACTTCCAAATAAATGGGTTATCATCAGAGCTTCTATAATGCCAAATGGGAAATCTACCTAATCTATAAACAAGCCTCATTATTTACTTTCAAGCCATTTACTCTTTCCCTTCGTATCATATTCTTCCTCTTTGGTTATTATTTAAGTTAAGAAGTCCCAACTGATTTGAGATAAGTTGCTCTTGATTAATTGCCTAAAATCTTTGCTCTGACGTTGTACATGCAGCAATTATATACATGAGAAATTATTCCCCAGGTGAGGTTCCTGCTACGTAATGCCTGCAGACAGTGACAGTCACATAGACATATGACAGGCAGACTGCAGTGCCCTCTGACAGTGTACAATAGGTACAGAAACTATTGATAAACTATTTCTCCAGAGGAAGTTACATGAATTCCACAAGTAAAAGCTTCTGCTTTTAGGGATGGATCCAAGTATATTCCCTGAAATATATGGGCATATGGGAGTGAAAATCATAGTTTCCTCTTGCAGGCTGATTAAGTTCAGCCTCTCTGAACAACTTACTTTTGTAAGTTCTAGATCGCTGTACTCTGCGTGACATAATACAATCCTTTTCAAATGTACTTGTGCTGTTGAGAAAATTTATTCAGGAGAACTAAACTTAATCCAGTGAACTTTTGGCATCTTCCTTTTCAACAGTATCACATTGACATAAGGGTGTCTGAAAATAGAGAAAAGTCATCTTCATAGTTACATTAAAAGCTACTGCAGATTATAATATTGTTTAAAGAAACATGTGAAAACATGCAGGTGTTTTCAATTTTGCCTTGATCCTTAACATTTCGGTTCAGTTTTTTCTTCCTGACAGATATATCTGCTTCAAACATGAACAAAGTTTAGCTTGCAGTCTTTGTAGCTCTGGTCATGTTGCTCTGCGATTTGTTCCATTTGTCAATCTTGTCAATGTTTCTTATTTTTTACCTTTCCAAATTTCATTGTTCCACTTCTACAAAGTGTCCTACCTTGTCCCTCAGCTCTGATGTTATAATCATGGTGACAAACATGAACATTAGTCACCTGCAGATTCTCTGAAGTCCATGAACTGTGAAGCCAATATTGTTACCGCTAGTCTTCGATTAGTATTTAGGATGTGGATAGTTTTTAATCATCCAAATCTGAAAATGTGTTTGTGTTTCATCCTATTAAACTGTTTGTCCTTAAAAGGAGCTCCAAGTAATCATCCAGATGTTGTTCAGTAACCACACTGATTGTTATTTTCTATTTATATGTTTCTTGTCAATTCCAGTTTTACATTATTGTATTGTGCATAATTATTGATGATTAAAATGAAGCTGTTGAGATTTAATTTCAGAAAATTGGGCTAAATCAATCTGAGTGATTATTTCTTGAAGCAGAGAATGCAATACATTACAAAGTCAGTAGATGAGAGAAGGTTAACATGGTGGCTAAGGGAAATAGCTGAAATGCTTTGAGACTGATGGTAAATTTCCTATTGCTCTGGTATTCAAGCATGCACCTTGATCTTGAGCTCCCTACAGGGACCTCTCACTATAAAAGCAGTATCTGTCTGGAAAGCCTCGGGCTGGAAAATTGAATCAGTTATCTTTTCATGTATTTGCTTCCATTTCACAGATCAATGCACTTGGTGTAAAACCACCCCTGCTCTCAGCCTGTAACAGAGATGGTTCCTGCAGTTTTCCTGAGTTTGCTCCAGAAAGTCCACTGCTCTGCACCAGATTAATGTGGGAGAGGTGTGACAGGAAGGACCGTGTCATTACATACTCTGGTCATGGCCCAACACTATAGCCATTTTGGATAGTAGGCTGGGAGGTCAGGGGAATATAACCAATCTCATACCCCCTCATTCCCTTTGAAGATGCAGTTCAGTGCTTGCCAGGCCTGCCTACTGGAAACAGGAGCTCCGAGTGAGTGGACTAGTAGGACTTTCATTACTGCTGCAAGAAAATAGATCTCTCTCTGACAGAACAACAAATGTGGCTCTATCACATGTGGGGCATCTGCCAATTCAGTTGAGTGATGTTTGGTCTTTGTGTGAAACCAAGGGGACCCCATTTAGGCTGGTCTACTCTTGCAAGCCAACTTAACACAATTTCTCCCTCCATGCAGCAACCCATCTCCTAGGTATGAAAAAAACTGCCTCCAACAAACATGGTTTCCAGTAGGCAAGACCCATGGCCACTATCCCAAGTCCAATCAGACCCAGAACCTAGCTAGGGCTCTTCCAGTTAGCATCACCCACTGTCTAAGGAGCCCAAAGTGATGATATCTACCTCCTACAGACAATATGTGGTCAAGGTACATGGTGATTTCATAAACTATGTATGGGAACATGCACTCTTATAAAGTGAGTGATTGTGTGCTTGAATCTACAATTACTTAATAAAATATATAAGTGACGTAGCCTACATCATGTAATGGTTTCTTTAAATCTATGTGAATAACTTCATAAGTTATGTGTGAATGAGCACCAATATGTGTAATGTTTCATAAAGACATTAACTTGAATCCCTAATAAAAAAACTTGCATTCCTGGAATCTGAATTACCTTGCAATGAACTTGTAGAAATGTCAAATAAATTCTGTTCAGAATCAGTGCCTGCCTTTGAAATAGGTCGTACAAATAGTAATAACTCCCAAATTTTACAGGACAGGTCAGCTGATTATCTGAACCTAACCTATTGGAAGCAAGTGTTCTCTCTATGAAAACATATAAATGTTCAATAAGAATGTGGTACCACCGGTAGAGGATAATCTCAACTCTGATCGCTTGACTGGTCATCTCTACCCATTATATACTCTGTCATATATATATATATAATATACATTATACACGCTGCTCTGAGGGTATTACAGAAGAACATGAGAATCCCACAGGGATGGAGAAAGCTGCTCAGCAAATCAAAACTGGACCTGAGAATCTTGACAGCAAACTTTTAACAATAATGAGATTGTGTGGAAAGCCCCCATTAGAAAGTGGATTCTATCAGGATTAACCTAAGTACCATCACTTGGTGCAGCTCATTGAGATACATTTTAATCTGTTGTTAGAAAGAAGGTGGCTGGGATTTTCCAGCCCCATCATGGGTGGGGACTCCCCCCCCCCCACCCCATCCAGAAGCCCATTGACCTGCGGTGTGACCGGGCGATCCCGGTGGGGGATGGGTGTGGAAAATCCCACCCAATGTTTACCCCACAGATTGAAAGCAATAGTAAAGTCGAGAGAAGGAACCGGTTATTAATGTTAAAGCCTTAAACTTTCTCTCTAAGGAGATAAGATAAATACTGCTGGAAACATTCTGTGTTGGTTTGGACACTTGGACACCCATCAGGCAACAAAAAGGTCCTAAAATTTCAAGGCTGTGGCCTCACTGAAACCTGGTTGATGAGGTTCTGGGTGGCACAGTGTGCATCTTGCTGAACTGAGAACTCTAATATTCTTGGCCCTGTTGTGCTAACACAGAATATTTACAGAGCTTGTTGAGGTAAGGAAAAAATTAGCTTTATTGGAACATTTCTAATGCTGTGGATCAGACAGTGCGATGTGCTCACCAGATTGTGATCCCATGCTTATTCTAGAGCTAAGTCCCACAGAGGTGTGTGTATCTGCGTTCATGGAGGATGTGTGTGAGCACTCTAACAGGGCTTGTAGGGGGATACATTTTGGTTCCCCTTCCGAACTGGCTTGGAGGCGCTGGGCCATGGAATTGGCTCTTGGAGTGACAGACCTGTGAAAGCAGGAGGAGATCATTAGTGTCTGGCAGTGGCCTGTGAAAGAGGACACATCACACACAGCATGGTTGTCTGATGGATGTTGCACTGCTGGATCCTCACTTGGTAGAGCAGCACCAACCTCACCGTCAGCACAGGACCGGTCCCGGTCATCGCCAGCCAGCTGGATGGCTTTGTTCTCAAATTCTGTAAGAACCTGGAACTCTGGCATTCCTCCACCAGCCTGCAACCTTTCCCTCCTGTTGTGAGTTAGTTTGTCCTGCATGGACAGAGATGGGGAGAGTGTATCAGGGTGCCTGCCAGGCCAGACAATAAGTATGCTTGGTCCATGTGGGTGGTGAGTGGTCCCATGGATGGGATAAGAACAATGAAGGTGTGTGTGAGAGAGTGAATGGTGATGTCCCTTGCACTGGCGGTGAGTGGGGGCACTGTGAATGTGTGCTGGGTTTGTGAGTGTGAGAGTTCAGAGTGATGAGAAGAGTGACTTACCCTGGGGAACGGAGGAGATCATTCATCCTCTTGCGGCACTGGGTGGCTGTCCTCCTCTGCAGGGCGTTGGCGCTGACCACCGCTGCCCCTGCCTCCCAAGCCAGGTTGGTCACTTGGCTGCCCATCCTGCAGCCAGAGCTGGGGTAGAGCACATCCCGGCGGCCTCCACAGCATCCAGCAGTCGCTCACGGGACCCGTCGTTGAAGCTGGGGGTGGGGGGTGGGGTGGGGGGGAGCTGCAGTCTTTTTCCCTTTGCTGGCCATGTCTCCTGGGCAGCAGCGGTGAGCTGGTAGCAATAAGTGGCGAACTGGCGGCTGCATTTTAAATATGGCGGCCAGCGTGAAGCAACAGCGAGGAGACAGCAGGAGGGGATTGAGAGCCTGCCTGTCATGGAAACGGCGTGTTCCCTGGGAGTGCATAAATAATGAGGCGGGTTTGGGATGATATGGCCGGTGGGTAGGATGCCATTTTACCTGCCCGCTACCGCACTTAGTGCAAATCTGGGAAAGTTCCACCCTGCAGCTGGGAGCCCTGAATACTGAGTTGCTCCAATGAGCCATGACTGGAGGGTTGCTGGCTGAAGGGATTAATTCAATGGGTGGACATTTTTCTGGATAAGGACAGGGAAAGGACAGAAAACATTCATGTTTCATGTAGAAGCCAATGAAATATGGATATCTTGTCGGAATAGTTTAACTTTAAATTGAAATGCAGTGCTGTCATATCTCTCCTTGATACGCTTAATGGACAATTTACACAGAAAGAGGAAAAATATATTAATGTGTTGTTGGAGAGATGGTGCTGAAAATTGCCCTTCACAATGATCTGGGTCAGCTGTCCAATCAGCCTCAGCTTTACCTAAAGGAAAAACTTTAACCAACCAAAAGTGGCAAACTGTGGAAACCTGAAATCATAGAGAAGTCTGTCTGCAACTATAAAGTGAACCGACATGACAATAGTGAGGATCTGGACCCTTCATCCAAGTAGGAAGATGAAAGATAAGTGAGCCCTTTACTAAGGCCCCAGACTCCATAGAGAGCCTGCCTGTGATGGTAGAGCTGGATATAGAGCTCACAGTGGAAGAGTTTAGCAAAACTATTGACTCGTTTGCCATTGATAAAGCTCCCGGTGATGATTCTATAAACCCCCTGAATTCATCAAGCACTGGAAATTGGCATGACTGCAGCATCTGCATGAATTTCTGTCTCTGCTGGGGGGAGGAGGAAGTGCTGCAAACTCTGTCACTGGAAGGGTTCAACATTGATAAGGAGGAAGGGAGAAGTGTTGAATAGATTGTCAATACGTAAAGATGACAAGACACCGAGACCGGATGAGATGCACCCAAAGATATTGAAGGAAGTGAGAGTGAAAGTTGCAGAGGCACTGGCCATAATCTTTCTAGACCCCTAGACTCAGGGGTAGTGCCAGAGGACTGGAGAATTGCAAACATTATGCCCTTGTTCAAAAAAGGTTGTAAGGATAAGCCCAGCAATTACAGACCAGTCAATTTAACTTCAGTGGTGGGCAAGATTCTAGAAACAATTATTCAGGATAGAATTAGTTGTCACATGGAAAAACATGGGTTGATTATGAAGAGCCAGCATGGATTTCTAAAGGGGAAATTGTGTTTAACTAACTGGCTGGAGTTTTTTGAAGAGGTAACTGAAAAGGTCAATGAGGGTAATGCTATTGATGTGGTGTACATGGACTTTTGAAAAGCATTTAATACAGTGCCACACAACAGACTAGTGAGAAAAGGTATTGCTCATGGAATAAAAGGGACAGTAGTAATGTGAACACAAAAGTGGCTGAAAAATAGGAAACAGGGAGTAATGGTCAATGGATATTTTTCAGGCTGGAGGAAGGTTAGTAATGGAGTTCCCCAGGGGTCAGTATTGGGACCCTTGCTTTTCCTGATATATATTAATGATCTAGATCTTGGTGTGTCAGGGACAATTTCAAAGTTTGCAGATGATACGAAGCTTGGGAGTGTTGTGAACTGCAAGGAGGATGGTGTAGAACTTCAAAAGGACATAGACAAGTTGATGGAGTGGGCAGATAGGTGGCAGATTAAGTTCAATGTGGAGAAGTATGAGGTGATGCATTTTGGTAGGAAGAACATGGACCGACAATATAAAATAAGGGGTGAAATTTTTAATGCAGGAGTAGAAAGACCTGGGTGTATATTGAAGGTGGCGAGACAGGTGGAGAGAGCAGTTAATAAAGCATATAGTATCCTGGGCTTTATTAACAGGGGCATAGAGTACAAGAGCAGGGAAGTTATGCTGAATTTATATAAGGCATTTGTTAGGCCTCAGTTAGAGTATTGTGTACAGATGAGGAAAATTGGCTGCCTGTTGAAGCTGCTCGGTGTGATCTCTTTCCATGACAACGTGATAGAGAAGATCAGCTATGATTGGGCAACATCAGAACCTCTTAGAGACCTGTAGTGGGTCAAACAGGGTCACTTTCTGGCACCAACACTCTTCAGTATATTCTTCTCTTTTCTGTTGTGACATGCCTTCAGGTTGGCTACAGAGGGCGTCTACTCGCAAATCAGAACTGACAGAAAGTTGTTCAGCCTTGCTCACTTGCTCACTTGAGATCCAAGGCAAAAGTTGACCAGATCCTTATCAGAGAGTCGCTCTACACTGACAACGCCACATCAGCGTTCCACAGTGAGGAACACCTTCAGCAGCCGTGACCTCTGGAGGCTGATGGTTTGGAAGGTCATTGGGAGAGGAAAGCAAAAACACAAAGTTCAGCTGGCTGAGGAGAGAGTCCAGAGCAAACAGAGTTCAGTGAACTATGCACTTTCTCAGCCACTGTTTTCCTCTGCAGCAACTGTCAGAGTGGGGTCCCTGAGTCACACCAGGTGATATTTAACACAGAGTTGACCATGAAGGCTGCCTCAGATATAAATGTTTGAAGCCCTCGACTGCAGCCTCCTTCTTTTGACCGTACTAAGAGATCTACCTTTCCCTTTTAAGTTCCGACAAATGGTCCACACTCGAACTAGAAAGCTATTCCTCTTGCTCATCTAATTGTTGCCTCTTGATCATTGTCAATTTTAGTCTCGCCACCATTGGTGGCTGTGCTTTCAGTTGCACGGGTCCCTAGCTCTGGAATAGCCTCCCTACAACTGGTGTAGGTGGAAGGATTGAGAAGGGCACAGATTTAAGGTAATTGGTGAAAGAAACAATGAAGACATGAGGAACAACAAGATAAAAGCAAAAATAAAAGCAAAAAACTGCGGATGCTGGAAATCCAAAACAAAAACAAAAACCAAAATACCTGGAAAAACTCAGCAGGTCTGGCAGCATCTGCGTAGAGAACACAGTTAACGTTTCGAGTCCGAATGACTCTTCAACAGAACTAAGGAAAAAATAAAAACAGAATTACCTGGAAAAACTCAGCAGGTCTGGCAGTATCGGCGGAGAATAAAAGAGTTGACGTTTCGAGTCCTCATGACCCTTCGACAGAACTATAGTTCTGTCGAAGGGTCATGAGGACTCGAAATGTCAACTCTTTTATTCTCCGCCGATGCTGCCAGACCTGCTGAGTTTTTCCAGGTAATTCTGTTTTTGTTTTGGATTTCCAGCATCCGCAGTTTTTTTTGTTTTTATATAAGGAAAAAATAATGCCATGAGAAACAATCTTTTCTCGCAGTGAGCTGTTGGTACCTGCAATGCCCTGCCTGAATGTGTGGTGGAGGCAGGTTCAACTGAGGCTTTCAAGAGGGAATTGGATTATTATCTGTAAATTAAAAATTTGTAGGGCTACAGGAAAAGGCAGAGGAATGACACTAGGTAAATTACCGCTTCAGAGGGCCAGCACAGATAGACCAGGCCAAATGGCCTCCTGTGCTGTAACCATACTATGATTCTATGATAGAACTAAGGACTGATATGGATGAGAAATTATTAACTTGTAACGGCTATGGAGCATTAACACAAAGTGAGCAGTTGGATAGGCAGACAATACAGAATATTATGAGATATACACAAGGGATTTCAATGGCCCAGATCTTCAGGCCTCCGGATCATTGGAGACTGGACATACTCCCAAGACATATACAGGACTCCTCTGAAGTCCCAGTGCAATGATTCCATGGGAATTGCCCAGGAAGTTTGAACTTCCGATGGGCAATTCCCCTGCTCGCTGGGGCCCACTGATAGAGTCTCTAACTCGGAGTTAGAGTTGGAGACTTCAGCCAGTTCTGACTTACTCACCTGGGTTACTTATCCCAGAAATGTTGGATAGTAAAATCCTATCTAACTCCTGGGTAACTACAGGACTGACCCCCAATCATTCACACTGACCAACCACCCCACCCCGCACCCCCTACTCCACCCCAATTCCCCCTGGACCCCCCCACTTCCCGACTCACCCTCTGACCCTCCGGTTTCCCTGGAAACCTCTGACTGTCCCCTGACCCAACCTGACTCAACCTCACCACCCAACTCCTTCCCAGCCCAACCCGACCTGACCTGACCTCACTATCAAACCGCAACCCCCCCAACCCGCCGACCTCCCCCCTGACTTACCGAACTCCCCCCGAACCCCTCGATTCCCCCAACCCGACCTAACCCGACCTCACCACCATGACCTCACCCACCTACCTTACTCTCCCTACCCCCTTACCCAAGCTACCAACTTACCCACCTTAGCCCCTCACTCACCCTACTCCCTTACCCACTCTAGCCTCACTCACCTTACTCCCTTACCCACTCTAGCCTCACTCACCTTACTCCCTTACCCACTCTAGCCTCTTAGCTACTTACTTTCTCTCTGCAGCTTTGCAAAGAAGCTTTGGGACATTTAAACTCTTTGCTTACCAGAATATGGCAGCTAGTGCAGTAAAAAATGACTGTGGTTTCTGCGTGGATCCTCTACACTGTCCCCTTCGAGGTTTCCTGCACTGACTGATTTCTTCAGGGTCCTCCATCAGACAAATGCCCTGGAAAATCAGAGCAAGGGAAGTGTGTACGTTTCTCTGATAAAGGTCGGAAACGATGGGGAAGCATAGCAGGTAGTTTAACAAAGAAATGAGAAGGGAGCTAAAAAGAAGCAGAGATACTTTAAAGATGCCCCAATATAAGAATGGTGAATGAAGACAAAATGCAGCAAGAGAGAGATTTGTAACTGTTTAAAACTGTGTTCTGGTAGTACAAGGAGAATCAAAGAGCAAGTGAGTTAAAGATAAATTGGGCAAAGATATTACTGATCACCAGGAAATGAATGGATTGTTCATACTGGGCTGTGGCCTCACACTAGTGTTGGAACTTGCTGGCCCACAGCACTGCAGCGGCTTGGGACCTGCATTGAAAGAGTCCTCACAGGCCCGATCAATAGGAATCTGATTGATAGGGATCTGATCAATAGAAATCCTGGTCGAGAGGAATCTTGGTACATAGCAATCCTGATAGATAGGAATCTGATCCATAGGAATCCTGATAGACAGAAATCTGATCGATAGGAATTTGATCGATAAGAATCCTGGTCAATAGGGATCTGTTTGGTAGGGATCTGACTGATAGGAATCCTGATGGATAGGAACCTAATTGATATGAATCCTGGTCGATAGGATTCCTGTTAG
The DNA here is from genome assembly GCF_017639515.1 of Carcharodon carcharias. Lineage (NCBI taxonomy): Eukaryota > Metazoa > Chordata > Chondrichthyes > Lamniformes > Lamnidae > Carcharodon > Carcharodon carcharias. The sequence continues at coordinate 1,581,494 of NC_054485.1, forward strand.
ATAGGAACCTGATCGATAGGAATCTAATTCCAGAGGAAGCTGATCAATAGATATCCTGACCTGGGCAGGACTGGGACTGATGTCCTAGGGGGAATATTTGCTAGAGTGGTTGGGGAAGGTTTAAACTAAAATGGCAGGGGGATGGGAACCTAACCAAAGAGTCCGAGGAGGGGGAATCAAGGACAAGAACAATAGACAGAAAGGGGAATAAGAAAAGTGATAGGCAGAGAAATCAAGGGCAAGAATCAAACAGGGCCTCAGTGAAAAATAGTGGGAACAGGACAAGTAATGTTAAAAAGACAAACCTTAAGGCTTTGTGCCTTAATGCGAGGAGCATTCGCAATAAAGTGGATGAATTAACCGCGCATATAGATGTAAACAGGTATAATATAGTCGGGGTTACAGAGACATGGTTGCAGGGTGACCAGGGATGGGAACTGAACATCCAGGAGTATTCAGTATTTAGGAAGGACAGACAAAAAGGAAAAGGTGGTAGAGTTGCATTGCTGGTTAAAGAGGAGATTAACGCATTAGTGAGTACAGATATTAGCTCCGATGACATGGAATCTGTATGGGTAGAGCTGAGAAACACTATGGGGCAAAAAACATTAGTGGAGGTTGTATATAGACCCCCAAACTGTAGTGGTGATGTTGGGAATGGCATTAAACAGGAAATTAGAGACGCATGCAATAAAGGAACATCTGTAATTATGGGTGACTTTAATCTGCATATAGTTGGGCAAATCAAATTAGTAACAATAAAGTAGAGGAGGAATTCCTGGAGTATATACGGGATGTTTTTCTAGACCAATATGTTGAGGAACCAACTAGAGAACAGGCCAACCTCAACTGGGTATAGTGTAATGAGAAAGGAATAATTGGCAATCAGCTTGTGCGAGGCCCCTGGGGATAAGTGACCATAATATAGGGAGTGACGTAGTTGATTCTGAGACTAGGGTCCTAAATCTTAATAAAGGAAACTACGATGATATGAGGCAAGAGTTGGCTACAATGGATTACTTAAAGGGATGACAGTGGATAGGCAATGGCAAACATTCAAAGAGCACATGGGTGAATTGCAATAATTGTTTATTCCTGCCTGGTGCAAAAGTAAAACAGGAAAGGTGGCCAAATCATGGCTTACAAGGGAAATTAGAAAGTATTAGATCCAACGAAGAGACATACAAATTGGCCAGAAAAAAAACAATAGATCTGAGGATTGGGAGCAGTTTAGAATTCAGCAAAGGAGGACCAAGGGATTGATTAAGGGGAAAATAGAGTACGAGAGTAAGCTTGCAGGGAACATAAAAACTGACTGTAAAAGTTTCAATAGGTATGTGAAGAGAAAAAGATTGGTGAAGACAAGTGTAGGTCCCTTCCAGTCAGAAACAGGGGAATTTATAATGGGGAACAAAGAAATGGCTGACCAACTAAATACATACGTTGGTTCTGTCTTCACAAAGGAGGACACTAATAACATACCAGAAATGTTGGGGAAGACAGGGTTTAGTGAAAGGGAGGAACTGAAAGAAGTCAGTATTAGTAGGGAAATGGTGTGAGGGAAATTGATGGGATTGAAGGCCGCTAAATCCCCAGGGCCTGATAATCTACATCCCAGAGCACTTAAGGAAGTGGCGCTAGAAATAGTGGATGCATTGGTGGTCATCTTCCGAGATTCTTTAGACTCTGGAACAGTTCCTACAGGTTGGAGGGTAGCTAATGTAACCCCACTATTTAAAAAGGGAGGCAGAGAGAAAACAGGGAATTATAGACCAGTCAGCCTGACGTCGGTAGTGGGGGAAATTCTAGAGTCCATTATAAAAGATTGAATAGCTGAGCACTTGGAAAACAGAGGCAGAATCGGACAGAGTCAGCATGGATTTATGAAAGGGAAATCATGCTTGACAAATGTACTGGAATTTTTCGAGTTTGTAACTAGTAGAGTTGATGAGGAGGAGCCAGTGGATGTGGTTTATTTGAACTTTCAGAAAGCTTTCGACAAAGTCCCACATAAGAGATTAGTGTGTAAAATTAAAGTGCATGGGATTGGGGATAGTGTATTGAGATGGATAGAAAACTGGTTGGCAGACAGGAAACAAAGAGTAGGAATAAAGGGGCCTTTTTCCAAATGGCAGGCAGTGACTAGTGGGATACCACAAGGATCGGTGCTGGGACCCCAGCTATTCACAATATATTAATGATTTAGATGAGGAAATTAAATGTAATATCTCCAAATCTGCAGATGACACAAAGCTGGGTGGGAGGGTGAGTTGTGAGGAGGATGCAGAGATACTTCAGTGTGATTTGGACAAGCTGAGTGAGTGGGCAAATGCATGGCAGATGCAGTATAATGTGGATAAATGTGAGGTTATCCATTTTGGTAACAAAAATAGGAAGGCAGATTATTATCTGAATGGCTATAAATTGAGAGAGGGGAATGTGCAACGAGACCTGGGTGTCCTTGTACACCAGTCGCTGAAGGTAAGCATGCAGGTGCAGCAGGCGGTAAAGAAGGCAAATGATATGTTGGCCTTCAGAGTCAGAGGATTCGAGTACAGGAGCAGGATGTCTTGCTGCAATTGTACAGGGCCTTGGTGAGACCACACCTAGAATGTTGTGTGCAGTTTTGGTCTCTTTATCTGAGGAAGGATGTTCCTGCTTTAGAGAGAGTGCAGAATGATTCCTGGGATGGCGGGACTGACATATGAGGAGAGATTGAGTCGGTTCGGATTATATTCGCTGGAATTCAGAAGAATGAGGGAGGATCTCATAGAAACCTATAAAATTCTGACAGGACTAGACAGGGTAGATGCAGGAAGGATGTTCCCCATGAAGGGGGAGTCCAGAACCAGGGGTCGCAGTCTGAGGATATGGGGTAGACCATTTAGGACTGAGATGAGGAGAAATTTCTTCACCCAGAGAGTGGTGAGCCTGTGGAATTCACTGCCACAGAAAGTAGTTGAGGCTAAAACATTGTATGTTTTCAAGAAGGAGTTAGATATAGCTCTTGGGGTTAAAGGGATCAAAGGATATGGGGAGAAAGCGGGAGCAGACTATTGAGTTGGATGATCAGCCATGATAATAATGAATGACGGAGCAGGCTCGAAGGGCTGAATGGCCTACTCCTGCTCCTAGTTTCTATGTCTATGTCTATGTCTATGATCAATAGGAATCCTGATCGATAGGAATTTGATTAATAGGAATCTGATCGAAAGGAACCCTGGTAAATAGGAACCTGGGTTGATAGGAAGCAGGTTGATAGGAATCCTGTTAGATAGGAATCCAGGTCGAGACAAATATGATCAATAGTTATCCTGAGCAATAGGAATCCTGGTTGATAGGAATCATGGTAGACAGGAACCCTGATCAATAGGAATCCTGATCGATAAGAACCTGATTGATTGAAATCCTGGTCAGTAGGGATCGTGATCAATAGGAATCCTGATTGATAGGAATCTGATCAATAGGAACCTGAGCAATAGGAACCCTGATGGATAGGAATCTGATCGATAGGAAACTGATTGATAGGAATCCTGATCAATCGGACTGCTGATAGATAGGAATCTGATCAATTGGAATCCTGATCTATAGGAATTTGATTGATAGGAACCTGGTCAATATGAATCCTGATAGATAGGAACCCGATTGAAAGGAATTCTGCTTGATAAGGAGTTGATCAATAGGAAACTGATCGATTGCAATCCAGTTAGATAGAAACCTGATTGATAGGATCCCTGATAGATACGAGCCTGATTGACAGGAACCCAGGTCCCTAGGAATCCTGATCAAAAGGAATTGTGATCGATAGGAATCTGATCGAGAGTAATCTGATCGATAGGAATCATGCTTCACAGGAATCCTGATCAATATAAATCTGATTCATAGGAATCTGATCGATAGGAATCCTGCTGAATTGGAGTCATGATTGGTAGGAATCTGATCAATAGCAATCTGAATGATAGGAATCCCGATCAATAGGAATCCTGATCCATAAGAATCTGATCAATAGGAATCCTGCTAGATTGGAATTGTGACTGGTAGGAATCTGATCAATTGCAACCTGATTGATAGGAATCCTGATGTATAAGAATCTGATTGATAGGAATCTTGATCAACAGAAATCTGATCGCTAGGAATCTGATCACTAGGAACCCTGATTGAAAGGAATCCCATGAGGTAGTAATCTGATCGTTGGGAATCCTGATCAATAGGACTCCTGATAGATAGGAATCCTGGTCAGCAGGATAAAAAACCGATCGATAGGAAGCCTGCTAGATTGGAATCATGATTGAAAAGAATCTGATTGAAAAGAATCCTGATTGATAGGATGGATAGGAATCCAATCGATTGGAATCCTGATCAATATGAATCTGATCAATAGGAATCTGATTGATAGGAATCCATTTCGTTAGGAATCTGGTCAATAGGAATTCTGCTATATTGGAATCTGATCGATAGGAATCCTGATAGGGAGGAGTCCTGATCAATAGGAATATGATCGATATGAATCCTTATCGGTAGGACTCCTGATAGATTGGAATCATGATTGATAGGAATCTAATCAATAGCAATCTGAGCGATAGGAATCCTGATAGCTGGAAATCCTGATAGATAGGAATCTGATTGAAAGGATAGGATTCCTGACCAAAAGGAATCATGATCAATAGGAATCTGATTGATAGGAAACTGATTGATAGGAATCCTGATTGATAGGAACCTTATTGATAGGAATTGTGATTAATAGGAATCTGATTTATAGTAAACTAATCAATAGGAATCCAGATCGATAGCATCTGATTGATAGGAATCCTGATCAATAGGAATCCTGAGAGATAGAAATTTGATTGATAGACATCCTGATCGATCGGAAAACTGATGGATAGGAATCTGATCGTTAGGAATTCTGATCAATCGAAAATTGATCAATCGGAATCTGATTGATAGGAATCTGATCAATAGGAATCCTGATCAATAGGAATCTGCTCGATAGCAATCTGACTGATACAAATCCTGATTGATAGGAATGCTGATTGATAGAAAGCAGATCAATAAGAATCTGATCGATGGCAATCCAGTTAGATAGAAAGCTGATTGACAGGAATCTCGATTGATAGGAATCCGATTGATTGCAACCCAGGTAGATAGGAATCTGATTGATAGGAATCCTGATAGATAAGAATCTGATCAATTGGAATCTGGTAGATAGCAATCCTTGTTGGTAGGATTCCTGACCATTAGGAATCTTGATAGATAGGAAACTGATTGATAGGAAACTGATCAAAATGAATCCTGATGGATTGCAATCTGATCAATAGGAATATGATCGATTGGAACCCTGATAGGTCAGAATTTGATTGATAGGAATCTTGATAGATCAGAATCTGATCGATGGGAACCCTGATCAATAGGAATCCTGACTGAAAGGAATCTGATCGACAGGAATCCTGATAAATAGGCAACTAATCAATACGCATATGATAAATAAGAATCTGATTGCTAGTAATCCTGATATATAGGAATCTGATCGATTGCAGCCTAGATAGTTAGGAATCTGATCAATAGGAATCCTGATAGATAGGAATCTGATTGACAGGAGCACTGATAGATCAGAACCTGATCAATAGGAATCCTGATGAATAGGAATCCTGATGAATAGGAATCCTGATAGATATGAATCTGGATAGATTGGAATCTGATTGCTAGGGATCCTGACTGACAGGAACCTGATCGAAAGGAACCTTATCGAATGAAACCCAGATAGATAGGAATCTGATCAATAGTAATCCTAATAGGTAGGACTCCTGATAGATAGGAATTTGGTCGATAGGAATCCTGATCAATAGGAATCTGATTGATAGAATTCTGATTGATAAGAATACCGAATGATTGGACTCTGATCGATAGGAATCCTGCTAGATTGGAATGTGATCGATAGGAATATGATCGATAGGAATAATAATCGATAGGAATCCTGATAGGTAGGAGTCCTGATCAAATATCATCTTGATGGATAGGAATCTGATTGATATGAGCACTGTTCAATAGGACTCCTGATAGATAAGAATCTGATCGTTAGAATCTGATTTATAGGTATCCCGTTCAATAGGAACCTGATCAATAGAAATCTTGCTAGATTGGAATCTGATCAATAGGAATCTAATAGATAGGAATCATGATTGATAGGAATCCCTAGAGATAGGAATCTGATCGATAAGAATCCTGATCGTTAGGAATGTGATCGATAGGAATCTTATTGATAGGAAACCTGATACATAGGAATCTGATCAATAGGAATCCCAATCGATATGAATCTGATCGGTAGGAAACCTGACAGATTGCAATCTGATCGATAGGAATTTGATCAAATGGAATCCTGATAGATAGGAACCTGATAGATAGGAATCTGATTGATAGAAATCCTGAGGTATAGCAATCTGATCGACAGGAATCCTGATAGATAGGCAACTGATCGATAGGAATCTGATCAATAGGAATCATGATCGATAGGAATCCTGATAAATAGGAATATGATCGCTAGTTTGTTAGGAATCTGATTGATTGTGACCCAGATAGATAGGAATCTGGTCGATAGGGATCCTGATAGATAGGAATATGATCAATAGCAGTCCTGATATATCAGAATCTGTTCGACAGGAATCCTGATCAATAAGAATCTGATCGATAGGATTCCTGCTAGGGAGCTGATCAATAGGAATCTGATCGATTACAATACAGTTAGATAGAAATCTGATTGATAGGAACCTGATAGATAAGGATCTGATTGATAGAAATCCTCATTAATAGGAATCTGATCGATAGGAATCCTGCTGGATAATAATCATGGTAGATAGGAATCTGATTGATAGGAATCCTGGTCGCTAGGAATCCTGATCAATAGGAATTATGATTGATAGGAATCTGATCGATAGCAATCTGATTGATAGGAATCCTGACTGATTGAAATCCTGATGGATAGGAATCTGCTTTATAGGTATCCCGATCAATAGGAACCTGATCAATAGAAATCTTGCTAGATTGGAATCTGATCAGTAGGAATCTAATCGATAGGAATCATGATTGATAGGAATCCCTAGAGATAGGAATCTGATTGATAGGAATCCTGATCAATAGCAATCTCATCAATAGGAACCCTGATAGCTAGGAATCCTGATAGAGAGCCATCCTGGAAGATAGGAATCTTGATGGATAGGAATCTGATCGATGAGAATCATGATCGATAGGAATCCTGATAGGTAGGAGCCCTGTTCAATAGGAATCTGATCTCTAGGAATCCTGGTTTATAGGAATCCTGGAAGATGGGAATCTGATTGATAGGAATCATGATCAATAGCAATCTCATCGATAGGAACCCTGATAGCTAGGAATCCTGATAGAGAGCCATCCTGGAAGATAGGAATCTTGATGGATAGGAATCTGATCGATGAGAATCATGATCGATAGGAATCCTGATAGGTAGGAGCCCTGTTCAATAGGAATCTGATCTCTAGGAATCCTGGTTTATAGGAATCCTGGAAGATGGGAATCTGATTGATAGGAATCATGATTGATAGGACTCCTGGTTGATAGGAATTCTGACCAACAGGAATCCTGATCAGTAGGAATTCTGCTCAATAGGAACCTGATCGATAGGAATTCTGATAGATAAGAATCTGATCGATAGGAATCCTAATAGGAATCTGATCGATAGGAATCCTAATAGACAGGAATCTGATCGATAGGAATCTGATCGATTGTAATTCTGATCAATAGGAATCTGATCAGTAGGAATGCTGATGGATTGGATTCTGATTGAAAGGAATATGATTGATAGGAATCTGATCGATTGGAATCCTGATGGATAGCACTATGAACGATAAGAATCCTGATCAATAGGGATCTGATCGATTGGAATCTGATCAATTCCATTCCAGATAGATAGAAACCTGATCAATAGGAATCATGATGGATAGGAACCTGATTGATAGTAATCTGTTCGATAGGAAGGAGATTGATTATAATTCAGATCAGAAGGAATCTGATCAATTCCATTCCAGATACATAGGAAGCTGATCGATAGGAATGCTAATAGATTGGAATCTGATTGATAGGAATCCTGATAGATAGGAATCTGATCGATTGGAATCTGATCGATTCCATTCCAGATACATAGGAATCTTATCAATAGGCATTTGATCAATAGGAACCCTGGTCTATAGGAATACTGATCGATAGGAATCGTGATCGATAGGAGCCTGATCGATAGGAATCTGATTGATTGGAATCCTGATAGATAAGATTCTGATCGATAGGAATCCTGATAGATAGCAATTTGATCAACAGGAATCCTGATCAATAGGAATCCTGATGAATAGGAATCCTGATCAATAGGAATCTGATTGATAGCAATCCTGGTAGATAGGTATCTGATCCATAGGAATCCTGATCGATTGGAACCCAGATTAATACGAATCATGATCGATAGGAATCCTGATTGATAGGACATCTGATAGATACAAATCTGATCGATAGGAATCCTGATCAGTAGGACATCTGATAGCTACGAATCTGATTGATAGGAATCCTGATCAATACGAATCTTGATCGATAGGAATCTGATTGATTGGAGTCTGATCAATAATAATCTGATTGATAAGAATCCTGCTTTATCCCTTACTGAGACCAATTAACACAAGTTAGAAACTTGTTAAGAGCATTTCAGGGGCTTACCTATTAATTTTTAAAGGGGTGAGAATTTCACAGCCCTCAGAAACTGAGCAGTTGATAGCAGCTGATAGCAGGTGAGTAAAGAACCCATTGTGGGTGCCCTGGGTATCTCCCTGACCCAATAAGAGTGTCAGTTTGGCAAAGATGAACTAAGTACTCAGTAAGTGGGTGCCCTTGGCACTACACTGGTGGTAGGGAGAGTGGGCACTCAGCATCTGGGATTTGAACAGGGTCAGCTACTGCTGGCATCGTGAGGGCAGAAGAACAGGAGGCAGGGCTGCCAAGGACAATTGGGTGTACACCTGCCCAGAAGGAAGGCATCAACTAACAATAAGGGCCCAAATTGTTGGATTTTGGACACTGTGGTGGTGAGGGGGAGGAAGGTCAGAACCCTGCGCATCAGGAGGCTATGGAAATACAAAGAATGGCAGGAAGGCAACAGAGGCCAAACCCTCAACACAGAATCGACTACCAAACACAAAGTTACTTGGGGATAACTATCCAGTGTGGCAGCAGATTGAAACTCGCCTGGCAGATGGTCACAGACATCTGTGTGCTCATTATTGAAAAACTCGCACCTCGCAGCAGTAGCCACCATGACCTGCCATTAGCCATCAAAGTCACCTGACCCTGAACTTCTTTGCCTCTGGCTTCATCCAGAGAACAGTCAAGGACTTTCGTGGCATCTCAAAAATAGCTACACAACTCTGTATCTTGCTGGTCACTGATGCTTTCTTTGCCAGAGCTGGACAGCGGATTTATTTCACGACAGACACAGCCTTGCAGACATGGGTGGCACTGGCTTTTATCCTCGAGTTGGATTTCCCAAATGCAGGCCACAATTGATTATATCAGGTGACAATCAAGGCACCAGCAACAGGCCAACCAGATTCATCAACAGGAAAGGTTTCCACTCCCTCATGTCCAACTGGTCTGTGACCACAAGAAGAGATTTCTCCATGTGAGTGCCCGCTTTTCTACCATTTCCAGCATTAGATCCAGGTTGGCACTGATGAACCGATGATCTGCCCTATCCTGTTGCTAGGCCTCTGGCTCCCCTGTGATATCATTGGCGCAGGCATTCTGGTCTCTGGATCATCGGAGACTGGAGGTATGACTAAGATAAATGTTGGTATCCCAATGGGAGTCCTGAACCGCTGACTCTGTGGGTATTGCCTGGGAAGTTTGAACTTCTGATGGGCAATTCTCCTGCTCCCCAGGATGCTCCGCAAATGCCTCCAACTCTGAGTTAGAGTTGGTGACTTCGGAGTGTTCTGTGAAATTTACCTTGTCACGATGATGTGACTCGTGCATGAATGATATTAATTTGTAATTTCACCAGCCTCTCAAACATCTATTAAACTGTTTAGAAAGGACTTTTTAGAAGCAAGAAAAGAGCTGATTTAAGATAGCTTCCATAGGTCATTTGACATCTGGTGTTGTAGGTTGGCCAGTTTTCTGGAAAGTTCCAGTGTGAATTACAATTCAGACATGCCACAACATTCTTCTTTGGAGTTTCACACCTGCTGATGTCAAGAACTACTTCAAAAAGATTTCCTGAAACTGCATGCCTATAAGGCGACCTCTCAAGTGGAGACAGAAAGTCTACTTGGACAATAGATACATGGAAAGGTGTTCTGCCTATCTCATCAAGGTAGATAATGGATATTCAGGGGTTAATGGTTAGAACATTACAAAATCTAATCAGCCCAGCTAGAAAGCAAAAGCCACGGTCAGTTCAGACATCAGCTAAGCAAATACCTTCTGAAATCAATATGAGGTGAGTGGGTCATGTCACTGCAGTAGCCATTTAAAAAATCTCTTTTGAGTACAGCATAAAAGCTGTTAAGATGTAGCCTGGAAAAGCCTGACAGCGAGGCAGTAATATTATCCCCACTTCCCTTCTCCCTCAAGTGAAGGCCCTATCCCTGTTAGTTTAAAAATCCAGCACAGAGATAGTGAATTTCCATTGAAAGGAATCTCAGGTGCAAAAATCATTGACTTTTTAGAAAAGATGGATTATGTTTTAAAAGGAAATTTCCTCTGACAATTGCAGTTTTACATGGACTTCAACTCCACTCCTGGGACTTCAAGATCACCATGAAAAATTTCTGCCACAGCCACAGATACCAGCAAAGAACTTACAAACAGTGAGCGCTAATTTTTTTAATTACCTTTCAGCATTGAACTTTAATTTGGCCAGAAAGTAACTACCTACAGTATAACTTGTAAATTGTGTATGCTTGTATATGTGCGAATGTGTGTTGCAAATGTCGAGACTCTTAAAATATTTTTATATCTTTGACCGAGTGGGTTTTTGACTCAATAAAAACTCACCCCTTTTTTGTTTTAAACTCAGGAAAGCCTGCCAGACTCACTTCTTCATAATCAGCATGTAAATGGTTAAGCACAGACATTGAGTAATTACATTCATCTTTGCAAATTCACGATAAGTCCTGTTATGGTCAGGCTTGGAGTGGATAATGAGGGGAGTCATATTTTACCCCTTTTGACCCCCAACTTCCCCCTTGACCTCCCAACTACCCTCCTGACACTGGACTAGCATCCCTTAACCTGACCTGAATCTCCCTGACCCATCTACCACCTCATCCATCTACCACCTCATGCAGACAAATCACCTACCTACACACTTACCTCACCCAACATACCCACCCTTCTACCTTAGCCACTCACTCATTCACCAATTCACTCATTCGCTGATTCACTCATTCACCCATTCACTAACATTCACCCATTCACTAACGTTCACCCATTCACTAATGTTCACCCATTCACCCATTCACGAACATTCACCCATTCACTAACATTCACTGATTCACTCATTCACCGATTCACTCATTCACACATTCACTAACATTTACCCATTCACTCATTCACCTATTCACTAATATTTACCCATTCACTAACATTCACCCATTCATTCATTGGCCCATTCACTCATTGGCCCATTCACGCATTCACTCATTCACTCATTCACCCATTCACTAACAAATATTCATTCACTCATTCACCTATTCAATAACATTCACCCATTCACTCATTCGCCCATTTACCCATTTACCCATTTACTCATTCACTCAATTCACTCAATTCACTCTGATATGGCTTAGCCAATGGTAAATGCTGAGTTGTTCAAATCCCAGAGGGAAACTTGAGACAACTGCCACAACTATTTTTGCAATTTGTATGTTTTGAGATGCGGGCTTTGAATTCAGTAGTAATAAGATTACGAAGCCTTAAAGGTTTTTGACAAAACTATACTAAACATTTATTAATAAGAGAAATGATCTTAAGCACATACATATGCCTACAAATTACTACTATAATAACTTCTAAATCCCCTAATGAATCTGACTCCCTGTTACACCTCCGTTAAGGCAGCAGTGAGACACATAGAGTTTAAAAGACCCAGGCAAAGTAACACACAAAACCCTGAACAGTCAAATTCAAAATGAGTTTTCTTAACCCCAGCTCTTTGAAGACAGGGGCTTGAGACATAGATGTGGAAGGGTTTTCACACTTGTTAGACCTTAAAAATGCCTACCTTTACACACAGCCTTCACTCCTTTATACATATTTTTCCCTTTGAATGCAAATACCCATTGTTTCACTAGGTCTTTGGACTTTACCTTTCTGGTAATAAAAAATTTCTCATCGCACTAAGTTTTACCAGTAATCTTTGGGAAAAATAAACACACCGGGCAGAAATTAGCCCATGTCGGGCAGGCTCGGTGGGGGAGGTCAGCAGGCGATTTCACACTGGCCAACCAGTTAAGGCCCAACCAGTGTGAAACGTGAGCTGCAGTGCTCAGCGCTGCCTGTGTGGGAGGGGACAGGAGGGTGAGCGAGGCAAGCACGAACTTCACGCATGCGCATGAGTGAGCACTTGAAAATCTCTCTGAGGCACGGAGCTACCTCAGGGAGATGAAGCATTAGTTTTTTAAAAATAAAGGTTTGAAAAATGTAGTCAAATATGCCCCCTCATGTGACTCTGTCACATAAGCAGGGACATGTTATTAATTAAGTTTTAAAACTTTTATGTTATTTTTATTTGCTTTTGGAAACCTCATTCTTCCGTGGATGAGGTTTCCAAAAAAAATGCAAAGACTGCTTGGCTTTTGTTCAACCATAAGGTTGGACGGGCATTGAAAAATTTAAGTTAATTGATTCTTTAACAGCGCGTCCACCAACTGAACTATCGTGAGACTGCACGTTGATGTTGGGACGCTCGGCTGAGGTGCATCATTTCACACTCGAGCGGGTCAGGCGCGTGCTCGCTTACTGAGCTAAACATTTTGCCCCACCCTTTCTAAACTTCACCTGGCTGGGTGACACTTTTCACTCCTCCTTTGAAAACAATCTAGCCTGGTTTATTTAAAAAAGCAAATGTCCTTTTACACCTTCCATTCTGAACTTCCCCCATGTTTACCATGTTTATATCAAAGCCTTCAGATCAGCTGCCTTTAATCCAATTAAGTCACACACACACACACACACACACGCACACACACACACACACACACACACACATACACATACATATACAGATACATACAGAGACATACAGAAGCAGATACCACTATTTTACAATAAATTCCAATAACATATGAGAATTATTATATCTTCCTGGCAACTCATTCACCCATTCACTCATCCACCCATTCACTCATCCACCCATTCACTCATTCACCCATTCACTCATCCACCCATTCACTCATTCACCCATCCACCCGTTCACCCATTCACCCATTCACTCATTCACCCATTCACTCATTCACCCATCCACCCATTCACCCATTCACTCGTCCACCCATTCACTCATTCACCCATTCACTCATTCACCCATCCACACATTCACCCATTCGCTCGTCCACCCATTCACTCATTCACCCATTCACTAACATTCACACTGGGCCTTGGAACTCACCATACAGCAGCTAGTGGCATAAAAAGGGGGCATGTTCTGTCTTCCCTGGAACCTGCTGTGATCCGATGGAGCTCTCTGAGGGCTGTTGCACTCCACGTTTCTGGGAAAGCTGGGCTTGGGAAATCCGGCAAGAAATGCGGAGCGTTGTTGGGGATGGGAGACAGCTCGAGCGGAGCTGCAATCTGCTGCTGTTTGCCGCTTCTTGGAAGATCCAGGTCTTTGCTTCCCTGTGGCACAATGGAAGGCTTTGACACAAACAGCTGGAGCCTCCCTTAGGCCATCCAGCAGCCTCAGTGATGGCAGTCATGGGTGTCTGAATGAATCCCACACTTTACCTGACCAGGCACCATCCCCATCCCCACTGGCTTCGAGTGGATGTGAAATCCATTCTCCATATCAACAAAGGCCTTAAATCAGTTTGACATTGGAAGTGGGTTTAGACCCAGCTCCTGTTTCCTCTGTGGCAAAAGTTCAGCCCTCTAAATGAAACTAAATGAACCGTAAGACATATGGAAGTTAGTAAATGTATTGGACAAAAATTGAAAGGATTAGTTATCCACAGACTCTTGGGTCATAAGTGATTCTCCAGGAATTAAAGAAGAAATTAACGTGGCTTTGGTTTGTAGATTTTTGAGCGCAATAAAAATTGGAGTAGCACCTGGGGAACGTCAACAATGGTCCCATTGAACAAGGTAGGAGTAAATCAGGAACTTGGTAATCAGAGCAAGTTGGGAAACATTCATTGCAGGAAAATATGCATGCGTTAACATGGGAAGCTATTATAGTGTTCAGCCAGCAGGACTTTAGAGCTAATACATCATGCCTTCCAAACTTGCTGCAATTCTTTTTGGAGATAAATGAGCTAGTGGATGGGGGTGAACTGGCAGATGTAGTTTACAGTATCTGAATTTTTAAATAGCATTTGAACAAAATTCCTTGAAACTAGCAAAGGAGCCAAAGGCTCATGGAATAGATGATGTTGTGGCAGTTATTCCTCTTCTCGAGAACAATAATTTCCCAGGGGCAAGGGGAAGGAAAAAACTTTGCCCAAAGAATTATTATTAATCTCAGCTTGAACCCTCTGTAAATTTTTCCTAAACTGTTTAAAAACAAATGCACATTTTCTCATCTCAAATCCACTTCATATTTTGTGCGGGGGGACACAGCGCTTGCAGCTACAGTTGGTGCAATCATGGACGACTAATCAAGTGACATGGTAATGTCCTAATGTGAATCCATTTCCCCCTGAGATTTCCAGGTGGGATGCAAAATGTGGGACAAGCAGAAGGAGGTGGAATCATGCCTTGCATCTGACCACTGCCCCCTCCCCTCAGATTGGAGGATCTGAGGGAGCAAGAAGGCTGAGAAAAGTAACTGACACCAGTTTCCCATGGGTCACTAATGGACTTTTAACTGTTGCAGTCACAGCCGGATCTCTCCAACTCTTGTAGGACACTGGCAGGTAAAGGATGTACTGAGAGCACATGGTCTCCCCATTAGTGATCTGAACCCAAGAAAAATATGTTTATATGTGGACAGATCCTGAAATGCTTACAGGGATGATTTTTAAACAAAATAAGCTAAGAGGATGTAACAGAATCAAATCAGAACAGTGAGATCAGGGGATTTGAAACAAAATATTGCACATGCGACCCACCCCCATTGATATTTAACGGTCATTCAGGTCCAAGTTATACCTTGAATTACAGTAAAACCACCAGAGATATTCTGCCTGAAGATCTAGCCTATCCTGAACCTGTTGATGGAAGAATTTACCAGGATCGTTGACCCCCATTGGTTGCAACATGAAGATGTCTTTCGGAACAATTACAACAGCAACAACTTTCATTTATTTAGCACCTTTAGCAGAAAACATCCCCTAACCCATCTCAGGAGCATTAAGCATTATCAGACAAATTTTGAGACCGAGCAACATAAAGAGATATTAAGTCAGGTGGTCAAAAGCAAAGAGGTAGCTTGAAGGGACATCTTAAAGGAAGAGAGAGAGGTTGAGAGATTTAGAGAGGGAATTCCAGAACTTAAGGTCTAGGCATCTGATGGCAGTGAGACCACTGGTGGAGCAGTTAAAATCAGTGATATGAAAGAGACATGAATGGAGGAATCCACCTTGAAGCATTGTAGGGATGGAGGAAGTTGCAGAGATGGGAAGGATTGAGGCTATTGGGGGATTTCACAAGGATAAAAATTGTAAGATTGAGGAATTGCTGGGTCAGGGAGCCAATATAGGTTACTGAGCACTGGAGTGATGGGTGAACGGAACTTGTTGTGAGTTACAATACAGGGTGGTAGACTTTTGGATGACCTTCATTTTACAGATGGCAGAATGTGATAACGTAGAATGTAGGTGTGCACTGAAACAACCAAGTGTCGAGGTAACAAAGGCCTGATGGGGGCTTCAGCAGCAGATGAGCTGAGGCAGGGTGGAGACAGGTGATGTGACCTCTGATGGGATACCCCGAAACAATCCCACGAATAGTAATTGAAAAGGAAACACATTTGTAAATAATCATTTTATCCCGGAGCATCCTGTCAATCAGACAAATCAGATACTGGGCCTCATCTGAAGGGCATTGGATTGCTAATCAAAACAAATTAAACTGACATTGTTTGGACCAAAGAAGATGGTAATTCTGAATTATGCTTTGAAACGTTGAGCATCCTGTATCTCAGAAAAGGAAAAAGTCACAGCACAACGGTTCTGAGGAATATTGCAGGCTAAGAGAACTATTCTATGAAGAAAGGCTGAAGGAACTAAGCCAAACGAAGAGTAAGAGGGCTGAATATATTGTAAGATGTAGATAAGGTTGAATAAACAAATTATTTAACTCAGGCAGTGAGCAGAATATTTGAGGACACAAATGCAATATTCATAGTCATTGAGCAAATGTGCCTATTAGAAAAAAAAATTCTCACAGAATAGTAAGTATCTGCAGCAGATATGTTAATTAATTCAAAGTGAATTCACCCTCTTAAAAAGAGCTGGATCCATTTTCCTCTTTCCAGATCCTGTTTGTAACACGCACACTAGGGTCATTTTTACTCAGTGCCATAAGAATGATATTGGATCAGTCACTTGTTATACATCTCCCAGCCTGAATCTCATTTCCACTGTTAGAGTTAGAATTACGCCTGCTTTTTAGCTCGGTTGTTCTCTCCTGTTGTGCATGAATGCATGATGCATTGCTATCCTCTGGAAGTCACATGAAACATGTATGCATGTGTCACAGAAACACAAAACTAGTCAGGGGATGCACCCACACCAGTGCACAGGATCACAGAGGTTCACTACAGACAGGCAGCCATGTACAAAGAGAAACACAGAGAGGGTTGGGAAAGCAGAGATGCAGGGGACCAGAAATATACACAGACGTTTTAAGAGCAATTCCTTATTATCACTGTGTACCAATTATGGCATTGGCTAACAGCAGCGGACTTAATGACAGGACAATATAGACTGAGGCTAGTGCCTCATTTAAATTCTATTTGTGCTTGATTAAAGATTTATATCTTCAGTGCACTGCTCACAAAATCTGGATTGAAGCTTTCATTCCTTTTTTTGATGCAACTGCCTTTGTATTTACATTTTCATCCTTTTCAGACAGTTTTATTTTGTCGCATGTTTAATGTACATTTAATAGTACACAGGAATTTTTCTTAAAATCTGCATATTTCCAGGATGCCTATTAGGAACATAGGAAATAGAAGCAGGAGTAGGCCCTCAGGCCTGCACTGCCATTCAACTAGATCATGGCTGATCTTTTTAACTCAACGCCATTTTATTGCACTATAAAAATATCCATTGTTATTTTTAGTACCTAGAAATCTATCAGTTTCAGTTTTGAGCATACTCAATGACTGATCTTCCACAGCCATCTGGGGTAGAGAATTCCAAAGATTCACCACCCTCTGAGTGAAGAAATTCCTCCTCATCTCAGTCCTAAATGGCCTGCCTCTTATTTTGAGACTGTGCCCCCTGGTTGTAGACTCACTACTCAGGGGCAATACCCTTCCTGGATATACCCTGTCGAGCCCTGTAACAAGTTTGTACACTTCAATGTAATCACCTCTCATTCTTCTAATTTCTAGAGAATACAGGCCCAGTCTCCTCAATCTCTCCTCATAGGACACTCCCACCTCCCAGGGATCAGTCTGGTGAAGCTTTGTTGCATTCTCTCTAGGTAAGGCATTGGTAGATCATTAGAGTTATAATGCTGGAGAGGTCATTTACGCTGATGATTTTCCACCTGCAAATATCAACACTCCCCTGACCACTGCTCCTGGTTTCTAACAAAGGGAAACTGTGCCATCATTGCAGGAAATCATTTTATTAGTAGCAAAAATATTGTGCTGGTAAGCTAATGAACCAGAAGAATTCAGAAATATGATTACCTCAGGAACACCTTGAATGCCCTCTCCCTGAGAGGTCTGGGATTCTAGTTAAAATGATGATAAAACATTTATATGTTTCTCGTCCTGTATTTCTATATATCTGTAATAAAATTTGCTTGAATTGTACATCTAGTCACTTCCCGGTATCAGAAGCACGGGATTTTATTCTAATTATTGCTTGTAGAATTAAGCACTGACTTTGCATAGTATGAGTGTCAAACTATATTTATTTTCCCTGCATCTCCCATCTCGGAGAGTGCATGCATGCTCAGTCTTCTAACCTAAACTAAAAGAATATTGCCGCTTGCATATCGTTCCTCTGTGAGGAGAATTTGATCTTTTGTTCCTCGCTGGAACTCACTTCAAGGATATTTCATAATTATTTAATTGAACATAAATATTTCATCATTGCAGGAAAACAGAGCAAGGGTGAGAGAACTGAAAAAGAGAAACCAGTGATAATTGGTGTGTCGCTTATCATGAGCTGGTGTGTGCAGTACGACAATGAGAGGAAGATAGTGAAGGGATAGGCACACTGTGATACTGGCCTTATCATGATATCAAAGGGTCCGTTATAACAATGAATATTCCCAATGATCAACGATTGGGAAGTTTGAATGGAATGAAAATTCTGGGGCCCATGTCCGGGATCCTCATGATGTGGGATCTCTTTACTAATGATCGCATAATATGTGTAGGATATCCTGGTATGTGATCTTCTGATGCGTGATCTCCTTCTGGGGTCTTTTTACTTTGCGGGGGCGAGAGGAACCAGAACTGCATGGGAGCAGGTTCTGGATGGGGGGGAGTGGGACATGTGGGGGGGGCACGATCCGGATGGGGGGGGATAGTGGGACAAGTGGGGGGGCATGTTCTGGATGGGGGGGAATAGGACATGTGGGGGGGGCACGGTCTGGATAGGGGGGAGGTAGTGGGACATGTGGGGGGGCACGTTCTGGATGGGGGGGGATAGTGGGACATGTGGGGGGGGCACGATCCGGATGGGCGGGAATAGGACATGTGGGGGGGGCACGGTCTGGATAGGGGGGAGGTAGTGGGACATGCAGGGGGGCACGTTCTGGATGGGGGGGGGAGTGGGACATGTGGGGGGGGCACGTTCTGGAAGGTGGGGGGGGAGTGGGACATGCAGGGGGGCACGTTCTGGATGGGGGGGAATAGGACATGTGGGGGGGGCACGATCCGGATGGGGGAGGAGTGGGACATGCGGGGGGACACTTTCTGGAAGGTGGGGGGGGAGTGGGACATGCGGGGGGACACTTTCTGGATGGGGGGGGGAGTGGGACATGCGGGGGGACACGTTCTGGATGGTGGGGGGGGAGTGGGACATGCGGGGGGGCACGTTCTGGATGGTGGGGAATAGGACATGTGGGGGGGGCACGTTCTGGATAGGGGGGAGGTAGTGGGACATGCAGGGGGGCACGTTCTGGATGGTGGGGAGGTAGTGGGACATGCAGGGGGGCACGTTCTGGATGGTGGGGAGGTAGTGGGACATGCAGGGGGGCACGTTCTGGATGGTGGGGAATAGGACATGTGGGGGGGGCACGTTCTGGATAGGGGGGAGGTAGTGGGACATGCAGGGGGGCACGTTCTGGATGGGGGGAGGTAGTGGGACATGCGGGGGGACACGTTCTGGATGGTGGGGGGGGAGTGGGACATGCGGGGGGACACGTTCTGGATGGTGGGGGGGGAGTGGGACATGCGGGGGGACACGTTCTGGATGGGGGGGAATAGGACATGTGCGGGGGGCACGTTCTGGATAGGGGGGAGGTAGTGGGACATGCAGGGGGGACACGTTCTGGATGGTGGGGGGGGAGTGGGACATGCGGGGGGACACTATCTGGATGGGGGGGAGAGTGGGACATGCAGGGGTGCACGTTCTGGAAGGTGGGGGGGAGAGTGGGACATGCAGGGGGGCACGTTCTGGATGGTGGGGGGGGAGTGGGACATGCGGGGGGACACTTTCTGGATGGGGGGGGGAGTGGGACATGCGGGGGGACACTTTCTGGATGGGGGGGGAGTGGGACATGCAGGGGGGCACGTTCTGGATGGGGGGGAGAGTGGGACATGTGGGGGGGCATGTTCCGGATAGGGGGGGAGAGTGGGACATGCAGGGGGGCACGTTCCAGGTGGGTGGGGGAGTGGGACATGCGGGGGGACACGTTCTGGATGGGGTGGGGGAGTGGGACATGCGGGGGGGCACGTTCTGGATGGTGGGGAGAGTGGGACATGCAGGGGTGCACGTTCTGGAAGGTGGGGGGGAGAGTGGGACATGCAGGGGGGCACGTTCTGGATGGTGGGGGGGGGAGTGGGACATGTGGGGGGGCATGTTCCGGATAGGGGGGGAGAGTGGGACATGCGGGGTGGGGGGGGGGCACGTTCCAGATGGAGGGGAGCCAGACACTTCCTGAACTGCTTGGTGGTTTTGAAAAAAAGTGCGACAGTGACATCACAGGAAAGCTGTGAGCTGATTGGTTCCTGAGCAGCTGCCGTGAGCGACTGTGTTTCAATCGCAGTAAATTCTTAAAAACTTAAACTTCTAAACAGGGAAAGTCCGAATTTATAGGCACAAGAGAGGGAGCAGATTCCTGAGTAATGGTGACGAATGTCTATTTTCTACTAACCTCCAGCTTCTAGTTAATAAGACAAGAGTATGTTTAAAGTCAGTTAAAGTAACTAAAGTGAAAGTAAATAAAGTGATTTAAAAGTTTAAGGTTGAGGCCTGGCAGGGCAGCTCAGTCAAGCGGGATGCTCATCCTGTGACATGTGGGAAGTCATGGACACTTCTTGTGACCCAGACCAGCCCATGTGCAGGACGTGTCACCAGCTGCACCAGCTGGAGCTCTGGGTTTCAGAACTTGAGCAGCGGCTGGAGTCACTGAGGTACATCTGAGAGGCAGAGAACTATGTGGATAGCACATTCAGAGAGGTGGACACACCACAGGTTGGGGGTAAACAGGCAGATAGGGAATGAGTGCCCACCAGGCAGTCTAACAGAATCAGGCAGGTAGTGTAGGAGTCCCTAGAGACCCTGCTCACTAACTAGTTTTCCAATCTTGATATCGGTGATGGCGATGGATCCTTGGAGGAGTCCAGCAAGATCTAAGCCCATGGCACCATGGGTGGCCCAGCTGTACAGGAGGGGAGGATGAAGAGCGGAAGGGCAGTCCTGATAAGGGATCCTTTGGTTAGGGGAGCAGACAGATGTTTCTGCAGCTGTCAACATGACTCCAGGATGGTTTGTTGCCTCCCTGGTGCTAGGGTCAAGGATGTCACAGAGAGGCTGCAGGACATTCTGAAGGGGGAGGGTGAACAGCCAGTGGTCATGGTCCACATCGGTACCAACACCATAGATAGGAAGGGGGTGTGGTCCTTCAATCAGAATTTTGGGAGCTAGGTAGAAAATTAGCAAGCAGGACCTCCCGTAGTAATCTCTGAATTACTCCCAGTGCCACGTGCCAGTGAGTACAGAAATAGGAAGATAAGACAGATGAATGTGTGGCTGGAAAGGTGGTGCAGGAGGGAGGGCTTTAGATTCCTGGGACACTGGGACTGGCTCTGGGGGAGATGGGACCTGTACAAGCCGGACAGGTTGCACCTGAACACAACCGGGACTGAGTTCCTTCCGGGGGGTTTTGCTAATGCTGTTGTGGGGGCCTTTAAACTAACTTGGCAGGGGTGTGGGGACCAGGAGAGAATATTAGAAAGTAACACCAGGGTGCATGGGATGTTGGAAGAGGCAGATAACACTAAAATAGAGAATGGTAAGTTAATAGATGGAGTCGGAGTAAAGGAGCAAGTAATGAAGTAGGGGGTGTGGGTTGGGGGTGGGGGTTGAGGGTGGGGGGGGGCAGGGGCAGGGGTGGGGCTGGGAGTGAGGGTGTGGGGGGTGAGGTTGGGGTGTGGGGGGTGAGGAGTGGTGGGTCTGCCGGCTTCTGCGTCCAGTGGCGGCCCCAGCGACCTGTTTGAAAGTGGCCCAGGTAGCACCAGAAAGGCTGCCAGGGAAGGACGTCTGTCTGTCTGTCTGTCTGTCTGCCGCTGCAAGGTTGGAGTCTAGCATGTCGCCAAATGTCAGGCAGGGGGGCAGTTCAGGGAGGCACTTGGCCCCCCATTTTTCTGATAAGTGCCTCTCTGCCCTCCTGGAGGAGTTCGCTGCCAGCAGGAACACCCTTGTCCCCATAGATGGGAGGAGGAGGAGGTCACTGCATCTCACCAAGAGTTCTTATTTGGCAGCCTAGCTGAAGGAGATTTGGATTAAGGTGTCCCTGGTGTCCCTGCCTCCCTGGAGGTTACCGAGGTCTGCCTCCACACCCTCAGTGTTCTCACTGTGCTCCTTTCCTGACTCACTACTGGATTCATCCTCTGTGGCCTGTGGAGCTGCATCAAGATCCTCTTCCTCCAGTGGGACCCCCTCTGCCAGTGCCAGATTGTGGAGAGTGCAGCATGCAACCACAATCAGTGGTTATTGTAGTACTCCTCTGAACGGTCCAGGTATCGGAAGCAAGCCTTCAGAAGACTAATTGTTCTCTCTGTCACCGGCCTTGTGGAGGCATGATTCCTATTGTACCACTGCTCAGCCTCTGTTCTTGGATGGTGGAGAGGTGTCATGAGCCATCTTCTGAGGGGATAGCCCTTGTCACCCAGCAGCCATCCATCCAGCCGGGCTGGAGCACTGAAGAGCCCCGGCACCTGAGAGTACCTGAAGATATATGTGTCTTGGGAACTGCCTGGGTACCTTGCACAGACTTGTAGAATCAGCATCCTGTGGTCACACACTATCTGCACGTTCATGGAGTGGAAGCCCTTCCTGATGACGAAGGCACCGGGCTCACCTGCTGGCGCCTTGATGGCTACATGTGTACAGTCTATAGCACCCTGGACACGGGGGAACCTAGAGAAGCTGCAAACCCTCTGGCTCACTCAGCCTGCCTGGCCTCATCCGTATGGAAATGAATAAATGTCATTACCTGCCTGAAGAGAGCCTCTGTCATCAGCTTGATGCCTCTGTGGACAGCTGATTGGGAGACTCCACACAGATTCCCCACTGAGCCCTGGAAAGAGCCGGAGGTATTAAAGTTGAGGACCACTCTGACCTTCAGAGACACTGACGTGGGGTGCCCACCCAAATAGTTGGAGCTGATCTCAGGTCCAATCATCTGACAGATGGAGGTCACTGTCTCCCTGGAAAGGCAAAGCTTCCTTCGGCATTGCCCCTCAGACATATTGAGGCAGCTGCATCGCTGCCTGTAAACCCTGGCAGCAGGATAGTGGTGTCTTCTGTGGCCCCTTCTGCCTTGGACTAGCTGCTGGCCCTGTGCCCCTTATGCCTGCGCCTCTCCTCCCACAGATCCCTCCCCTGGAGGCTGCACTGGGACACCTGGCCTCCTCTCCCTTCTGACCCTCTCTTCCTCCTCAGATGAGGTGCCTCCAGCGGAGACCACAATCCCCATTACCAGGTTAAGGGAAGGCTGTCTGATACCTGGAAGGGTCCATTCTGAATCCTCAGAATGCCTGGAAGACACCAATGTCCAGAAATGAAGCCTGGAAATGCTAAGAATGAAGCCCCGATCAGAGGATAAGCTGCCAAGTCTCAGTAAGTCACCAGCAGCAAATTAGCTGCCGAGGAACTTGGAATGGGAGGGGAAAGATCCAGTTGTCATGGTCCACGATATAGGTAGAACGAGGAAAGAGGTTCTGCTGAGAGAATATGAGCAGCTAGGGGCTAAATTAAAAAGCAGAACAATAAAGGTAATAATCTTCGGATTACTACCTAAGCCACAAGCTAATTGGCACAGGGTCAATAAAATTAAAGAGGTAAACGTGTGGCTGAGAGATTGGTTCGGGAGAAACGGGTTTGAATTCATGGGACATTGGCACCAATATTGGGGAAAGAGGGAGCTATTCCATTCAGACAGGCTCCACTTGAATCAAGCTGGGACCAGTGTCCTGGCGAATCATATAACTAGAGTTGTAGATAGGGCTTTAAGCTAAATAGTGGGGGAGAGGGTTCAGTTGCATGGAAATATAAAAAATCAAAGTTTAAGGAGAGGGTAAGAGTGCAGGTTAGTGATGAGGCTGATTGTTAACAAAAAGTGAAAGGAAGCGACAGAGTGTGTGAACACCATGTTGCACCAAAGAATCATATAAGAGTAGGGAAATTGACAATAGGGCAAACTTAAAGGTTTTGTAACTGAATGCGTGTAGCATTTCTAATAAAACTAATGAGCTAACAGCGCAAACAGAGATAAATAGGTATGATTTGGTGGTGATTACTGAGACATGGTTACAGGGAGAACAGGTTTAGGAGTTGAATGTCCAAGGGTACTCAGTATTTCAGAAGGATAGGCAGGAAGGAAAAGGAGGTGGTGTAGCTTTGTTAGTAAAGCAAGAGATCAGTGCTACAGTGAGGAATGATATAGGCACTGGAGAGCAAGACGTAGAGTCAGTCTGGGATAGAAATAAGAAATAGCAAGGGAAAGAAGTCCCTGGTGGGAGTAATTTATAGGTCCCCAAACAGTAGTTCAGCAGTAGGGCACAGTATAAACCAGGAAATACTGGGAGCATTAAGAAAGGCACGGCAATAATCATGGGTGATTTTAATATCCATATAGACTGGACTAATCAAATTGTCAAGGATAGCCTTGAGGGAGAGTTCATAGAGTGTATTAGAGATTGTTTCTTGGAGCATATGTTGTGGGACCAACCAGGGAGCAGGTTATTCTGGATTTGGTTTTGTGTAATGAGATGGGATTAATTAATGATCTCATAACAAAGGATCCTCTAGGGAAGAGTGATCGTAGCATGCTAGAATTTCAAGTTCCATTTGAGAGCGAGAAACTTGAGTCCCACACTAGTGTTCTGGAGTTAAACAGAGGTAACTACGTAGGCATGAGGGCAGATTTGGCCCTAGTGGACTAAGCAAGAAGACTACAAGGTAGGACAGTTGATGAACAGTGGCAGATATTTAAGGAGATATTCAATTCCTCCCAAGTAAAATATATCCCAATGAGGAAGAAAGATGGTAAGAGGGGGAAAAGCATCTATGGCTAAGCAAGGAAGTTAAAGGTAACATAGGCAAAAACTAAGGCATACCAAATTGCAAAGGTCAGAGGCAGGCTAGAAGGTTGGGAAACTTTTAAAGATCAACAAAAGGTTACTAAAAAAATAATAAAAAGAGCAAAGGTAAATTATGAAAGAAAATTAGCACAAAATGTAAAAACTGAAAGCAAAAGCTTCTATAAGTATATAAAAGGAAAGAGAGTAGCTAAAGTGAATGTTGGTCCCTTGGAGGACGAGACTGGGGAGTTAATAGTGGGGAACGCAGAAATGACAGTGATGCTTAATCAATATTTTGCCTCAGTTTTCACGGTGGAGGACACTAGTACCACCCCAATAGTAACAGGTGGTTCAGAGGGTACAGAGAAGGAGGAACTTAGAACAATCACCATCACTAGAGAAAAAGCACTGAGCAAACTATTGGGATTAAAGGGTGACAAGTCTCCAGGACCTGATGGCCTATATCCCAGGGTCTTAAAGGAAGTGGCCGCAGATATAGTGGATGCATTGGCTATAATATTCCAAAATTCCCTGGATTCTGGAGAGGTTCCAGTGGATTGGAAAAATGCTAATATAACACCCTTATTCAAAAAGTGGGGGAGGCAGAAAGTAGGAAACTATAGACCAGTTAGTTTAATGTCTGTTGTTGGGAAATTTTTAGAATCCATTATTAAGGAAGTAGTAATGGGGCATTTGGAAAGTCAAAATGCAATCCATCAGAGTCAGCATGGTTTTATGAAGAGTAAATCATGTTTGACTAATTTGCTAGAGTTCTTTGAAGGTGTGACAAGCAAAGTGGATAATGGGGATCCTGTAGATGTAGTATACCTGGACTTCCAGAAGACCTTTGATAAGGTGCCGCACAAAAGATTAATACACAAGATAAGATCACACAGAGTTAGGGGTAATATATTAGCTTGGATATAGGATTGGCTAACCAACAGGAAGCAGAGAGCTGGGATAAATGGGTCTCTTTCTAGATGGTGACCTGTAACTAGTGGGGTGCCACAGGGTTCGGTCCTCGGGCCCCAACTATTTGCAATCTATGTTAATGACTTGGATTCAGGGATAGAAGGTACTATAGCTAAATTTGCAGATGACATCAAAATAGGTGGGAAAGTAAGTTGCAATGAAGAAACAAGAAGTTTACAAATGGATTTGGACAGGTTAGGTGAATGGGCCATATATTTCCAAGTCAGGCCAGTGAGTGACTTGGAGGGGAACTTCCAGGTGGTGGTGTTCCCATGTGTCTGCTGCCTTTGTCCTTCTATATGTTAGTCCTGGTGATGTGTGATCTCCTGATGTGCGATCTTCTGGTATGGGATCTTCTGACATGGGATTTGCTGATGTATATGGGACCCCAGATGGTGCTCGAGATGTGTCTCCCTTGTATCTGATCAGCAAATGGACATAATGTTCTTTAGTAAATTAATACTTTAATAATAATGTGGATCAACATATCAAGGATATGTGAAGGTGAATAAGTCGTTTTGATGTTCTTGATTCTATCCATTGTGGAGCATCTTGAGAGGTTTTATTAATGTTAAAAGCTACTTGTAAATGCAGGTTATCTGCAACACTTAAATATTCCCCAAGAAATATGGGAAGACCAATAGAACTAATGGGAAAAGTGTGAGAGAATGAGACTAAATGGCTGATTATCCATGAAGAGTTGGAATCAAATAATCACTGACCGTCTGGCTTTGATTTCCATCCATTTAAATAGACAGGCAGAAAATGAAGGGCTACAGTCTCATGACTTCCCAAACAGACTGTCCCTCATCTAGACAACATGATCCATGATTAGCCAGTAGGTGGATAGAGGGTGGGTACCTGCCATGAATTGGCTCTGCTCTAGGTTTATGCTGTCTTCGGTATCCCTTGGGTAGTGATAACCCATGTTGGAAGGAATACTGTCGTGATTAATAACTACAGCTGTTTGCACATCCTGCCACCTGCTCCAGGTGTTTGGGTGACAACCTTGCTGTCAGCATGGACTCCCTGTGGAATTCACCCAAATGTGCCTAACAATATGGAACTAAACTCCAATCCCATGCAATGTTCATAACAATGAATCATCCAACTTGATGTATGCACTAACCCTTGACTGGGATCTGAACATTGACTTGTACAATTAATAGTGGGTCCTGGCAAGATTTTGGAAAGGTTTCTCTCTCTTTCCCCAAGGTAACACCAAGCTTCAGTTTGGGTAAGAGATTGAAATCTACTCCTGCACTCGCAGGGCCATCACTGACATCATTCCTAACAGCTCATGGACAAGGTCTTAACAAGTTATCGTTACACTTTACCAGATTGTAGAAGAACTTAGAGTGGCGCTAAAAATAGTAGTCAGTGCTTCGCTCTGGGATTTTATCTGACTTAATGATTCCTCTTTAGTTACCGATGGGAATTTTTGCCCTTCTGTTGCTAATTACTAATGGAGATAACGGAGTGACTAATAGGCGAATAGATGATCATCAATGTATAGATTCAGTAATAGAACAGCTTGGCTGACAATATTTAGGATATATAATGTACAGAATATCAGTGTGCAGAATGCCATGGGTCCTATAGAATTTGCTTGTTCCTCAATAAACTGATTTTGTTTTTAATCCAGTTGCACACAGGACTGTGTATCAAAAGAATCAGAAGCTGGAGTGGTCAGGAAATGTGCCAGAAGTCAAGCTGACCCCTGTTGCACATGTATCCTGTTAACTCCTTGTATCAGTACGAGCCTCTTTATCCGTCTGAATTCCTCAGACAATATGTGGTGCTGCAAGAATTATTCAATTGTATCGGATTGGCAGCCTTCTGTCTTGTGAGTTGATGGTCTGTGCCATGATGATCAGCTCTGTGTTAAGTATTGCCTGGTGTGGTTCAGCCTCACTCTAGTCTCTGTCCCATTTGCTGCAAATGAAGACAGTGGGGTGGGAAGGTGCATGGTTCGCTGGCCTCTGTCTTCTGGGCCAGCTGAGCTTTCTGTTTCTGCTCACCTCTTCCAATGACCTTCCATACAGTCAGTCTCCTGATGTCACATCCATGGTCAGCTGTCTCCCAGTTATTAGTATCAATGTCTACCACCTTCATATTGCACTTGTAGGTGTCCTTGTAGCGGAGGTGTGGATGCCAAGGAGGTCATGACCCATTGTACAGGAGGCCTTTGCATATATGGCTGTCATCCATCTGATGAACATGGTCCAAGCCAGCGTGCTCACCAGTGACTTAGCAATGAATGTTTGCTGACGGAATTAACACACTCCAGGACCTCTGAGTTGGTGACCTTGTTCTGCCAAGAGATGTTGAGGACATGTCTGAGACAGTGAAGGTGGACACTGTTCAGCCTTTTCTCCTGCTTGGCACATTTTGTCCCACTCTCCCCACCGTAGAGGAGTGGGTTGAGGACACAGGCTCAGTAGCTCACAGTTCAGTGTTCTCATTCAGGTTGCTGTTGTTCCACACTCTCTTACTCAGCGTGGACAGAACAGCTGCAGCTTTTACAGAGTGTGTTGACTTCAGCATTAAGTGACAGATTGCTGGTGATTGTGGAGCCTAGATATGTGAAGCTGTCAACAACATCCAGCATCACATTGTCAATGCTGATAGATGGAGGTATGGTAACATCCTGGACCATGACATTTGTCTTCCTGATGCTGATGGTCAAACCAAACACTTTACAGGTGTGAGAGTGTTGTCCATTTGTTGCTGAAAGTCTTCCTAAATATGACATGCTACAGCAGCAACATAACCTTAGAGCAACCCTGAAGAGGACTTGAAGTACCTTTGTTTTAGATATCGGGGAGCAAGGCTGAATAACTTTCCGTCAGTCCTGGTATGTAAGTAGACAACCTCTGTAGATGACCTGAAAGCGTATGACAGCAGCAAAGAGAATTATATGCCCAAGAGTGTCAGCGCCAGAAAACAACCCTGTTTGACTGCACTCTGGATCTCAAAGCGTTCCGAAGTTGCCCCATCATAGCTGACTTTACCCATTGTTCAATCAGGAGCCGTTAATGTTGAAATTGTTACTGACCTGACATGATTATGCTGCCATGCATAACCAGTCCTTATAAGGAACATTGCCTATCTGGTGGACAGGATAATACAAACTGTTAGGAACAGTGAGACATCAGCCAGCAATTCCACAGGCAATTAGACAGAGCTGCTCCTATATCACTGTCATCACTTCACTGGAAATAGAGCAAAATACCTCTGTTGGAGTAGGAGCAGCTCTGAGGATTTTCCAGATAATATTGATTAAATTTAATGTTCCACAATATTTGTGGAATGTCTACAAGATGGCTTTTTGGAGCAGCTTGTGGTGGCGCCACTAGGGAACAGGCAATTCTAGATTTAGTGATGTGTAATGAGGCAGATTTGATAAGGGAGTTTAAGGTGAAGGAACCCTTAGGAGGAAGTGACCATAATATGATAGAATTTACCCTCCAATTTGAGAGGAAAAAGCTGGAATCAGATGTAACGGTATTACAATTGAATAAAGGCAACTACAGAGGCATGAGGCAGGAGCTGGCCAGAATTGACTGGGAGATGAGTCTAGCAGGAAAGACAGTGGAACAGCAATGGCAGGAGTTTCTGGGAGTAATTTGGGAGACACAGCAAAAATTCATCCCTAGGAAGAAGAAGCATACTAAAGGGAGGACGAGGCAACCATGGCTGACAAGGGAAGTCAGGGACAGCATAAAAGCTAAAGAGAAAGCATACAATGTGGCGAAGAGCAGTGGGAAATCACACAGGGGATTGGGAAGCCTACAAAGACCAACAGAGGACAACTAAAAAAGAAATAAGGAGGGAGAAGATTAAATATGAGGGTAAACTAGCCAGTAATATAAAAGAAGATTGTAAGAGTTTTTTTTAGACATAAAGAGGGTAAGAGAGAGGCAAAAGTGGACATTGGGCCGCTGGAAAATGACGCTGGAGAAGTAGTAGTGGGGAACAAAGAAATGGCAGAGGAACTGAATAGGTACTTTGCGTCAGTCTTCATGGTGGAAGACATGAGTAATATCCCCAAAGTTCAAGAGAGTCGGGGGCAGAGGTGAGTATGGCGGCCATTACCAAGGAGAAGGTGCTAGGAAAACTGAAAGGTCTGAAGGTGGATAAATCACCTGGACCAAATGGATTACACCCCAGAGTTCTGAAGGAGATAGTGGAGGCGTTAGTGGTGATCTTTCAGGAATCACTGGAGTCAGGGAGAGTCCCAGAGGATTGGAAAATCACTAATGTAACCCCCCTGTTTAAGAAGGGAGAGAGGCAAAAGACAGGAAATTACAGGCCGATTAGTCTGACCTCAGTCGTTGGTAAGATTTTAGAATCCATTATTAAGGATGAGATTTCAGAACACTTGGAAATGCATGATAAAATAGGGCAAAGTCAACATTGGTTTCGTCAAGGGGAGGTCATGCCTGACAAATTTGTTAGAATTCTTTGAGGAGGTAACGAGTAGGTTAGACAAAGGAGAGCCAATGGATGTTATCTACTTGGACTTCCAGAAGGCCTTTGACAAGATGCCGCACAGGAGGCTGCTCAGTAAGATAAGAGCCCATGGTGTTAGAGGCAAGGTACTAGCATGGATAGAAGATTGGCTGTCTGGCAGGAGGCAGAGAGTGGGGATAAGGGGGTCCTTCTCAGGATGGCGGCTGGTGACTAGTGGAGTTCTGCAAGGGTCAGTGTTGGGACCACAACTTTTCACTTTATACATTAATGATCTAGATGAAGGAACTGAGGGCATCCTGGCTAAGTTTGCAGATGATACAAAGATAGGTGGAAGGATAGGTAGCATTGAGGTGGCAGAAGGATTTGGACAGGTTAGGAGAATGGGCAAAGAAGTGGCAGATGGAATACAGTGTGGGGAAGTGTGAGGTCATGCACTTTGGTAAGACTATTTTCTAACTGGGGAGAGAATTCATAAATCGGGAGTGCAAAGGGACTTGGGAGTCCTAGTCCAGGATTCTCTTAAGGTTAACTTGCAGGTTGAGTCAGTAGTTAGGAAGGCAAATGCAATGTTGGCATCTATTTCTAGAGGACTAGAATATAAAAACAGGGATGTGCTGCTGAGGCTTTATAAGGCTCTGGTCAGACCACATTTAGAATATTGTGAGCGATTTTGGGCCCCGTATCTCAGGAAGGATGTCCTGGCCCTGGAGAGGGTCCAGAGGAGATTCACGAGAATGATCCCAGGAATGAAAGGCTTAACATATGAGGAACGTCTGAGGACTCTGGGTCTATACTCGATGGAGTTTAGAAAGATGAGGGGGAATCTGATTGAAACTTACAGAATACTGAAAGGGCTGGATAGAGTGGTCATGGGGAAGATGTTTCCATTAGTAGGAGAGTCTAGGACCCAAGGGCACAGCCTCAGAGTAAAGGGAAGACCTTTTAGAACAGAGATGAGGAGAAACTTCTTTAGTCAGAGAGTGGTGAATCTATGGAATTCATTACAACAGAAGGCTGTGGAGGCCAGGTCATTGAGTATATTTAAACCGAGATAGATAGGTTCTTGATTGGTAAGAGGATCAAAAGTTATGGGGAGAAGGTGGGAGAATGGGATTGAGAAAGTTATCAGCCATGCTTGAATGGCGGAGCAGACTCGATGGGCTGAAAGGCCTAATTTCTGCCCCTATGTCTTATGGTCTTATGGTTTCTGCTTTAAGGAGTGAAGGTTAGTGTACATTGGGGAGAACAGAGTGGTTACATCACATCATCACCAGTTCCTTAATGAACAATTGTTCTGACAGCGGATTCAGCTGGGGAATTCATGCAGGAAAAGAGACGAGAAGATTTTATAACTTGTATATATACTGAGGATTCGAATAAAATCTCTAAATAGACCCAGGGCTGGATTTATCCAAGACCTATAAATATATATATGTACCTATATCACCATGGCTCCTTTATAAAATTGTTATTTTTATTTTAAAAATGGGCAAGGCTTTAGCTTGACTAGCCATGACTCATACCAGAGGAATTTCCAACCTTCAAATGCCAGTGTGGACCTCATTATTTTTGAAGAGGTGCTAATGCCCTCTATGATTGACCAACAATTAAATTCCAAAAAAATGCGCCAACTCCCTATGCATTTCCACGGCAGAGACCTGGCTGTCTGAGACAGTGTGTCTGCAAAAGCCAGAAGGGACCCTGACTCCTCTATTAAACACCTCAAGATTCCAGACCTGGGAAAATGCATTCTTTGTCCAACACCCCAGGAGAGGAAGTGGGAGGTATGTCACATGACCTCCCCCAAGCTGCTAGAACCTGTGATATTGCCGTGTACAACTGAACTCAGGCAGTCAATCATTTTATCATCTAACAAGTAGCAGCAGAAAGATCTCTGTCCAGGTGAAGTGCCTGGCCCTCATCTACACCGTGAATTACTGGGAGATTGGAACTTCTGTATCTGTCCCTTCAAGACTAATTCATCTCCACGTGCCTCTCCCATTGTGGAAGTCCTCACTTCTGGAAAGTCGGATCACCCTTCAACAGTTTCAGCTGGCTAACCTCTGAAGGAATATGCCACTGGACTTTTGATTCTGGACTCTGGACTCACATGAAACCATAGCCCTTATTTTTATTGTGGTCTTGCCCTGTACCCCTTTCTTTCCTTTATCCATGTTTATTTGTATGATTGAAAAAAGAGACCAATGTTGCAAAACCACTTTCCCACATTTTGTGTGTGTGCAAAATAAACTAACCCTCTTATTTTACCTTATCTTGGGTTCCTGTTGGATTATTAATAGAGGATTGGATCACTCCAAACTGAATGGTTGGGGAAAATACACCACCATTTATAAAGGGGGGAAATCAGAAATCAGAAATCAAAAACACCTTTCTGTTTAGGGACATATAGTGAGAGGAAAACTCAGGGCTGTTTAAATGAATCACCCTCTGGTCTGTAACACAGAAGGATATTCATTAAAACAGAATAGAAAAAGTGGAATCAGAGTTCACCCAAGTAAAGGGGCTGTATAATAACAGAATATGTACTTTAGTTACAAACCTAACAATTAACATCTGGCATTTGATGTATTAAACTGGCTAACTGAAATTATACCCTGAGAGCTAATGGGCCATAATTTGCTGTAAAAGGGCTACAAGAGGAGACCACTCTTAATTACACTTACTTTAATTGCGATGGTATTTTGTGTCAGAAGTTTAGGAAAGTGCAAACTCTTGACATTACAGGGAGGGAAATCCAGCATTGGGGATCTGAAGGGCAAGCAACAAATTAGCTCCTTAAAAAATCAACTGTAAGATTGTGAAATAAATAGCACAAGGACCAAGAAGGAAGTACAAGTTAAAATCGATGAATTCAATGTCAAATCAAGTACGAAAAGACAAATAAAGGGAGGGCAAAAAATATAGTATTGGATTCACAGACAGAAGCAAGAAGCAAAAAGGAAAAGTTAGAAGAATATGTTTTAAATTTTACATTTTTAAAACCTCTATCAACAATTAATACCTTAAAGAATGAGATTCCATACTTATAATGGTCAATTTTCCATTAGTTGACTGGCAGTAATTAGTTATTTTATCAGTAAAAGGGGACTTAGATTGAAATGTTTGAACTTTCCGTGATGAATTTAATTTATCCACTGCACAATTGCAAGAAGCCTCACGCCATTCAAAGCATTTCAGTGGTGAGCTAGACAGCGAGATGCTGTTTTCACAGAGCTTACAGCAAAGAGGCACATCTCAGGCAGCAACTTTTAGAACTCTGCATTTAACTGCTCATCTGTTCCCTCATGAAATTGCTATATCATTCATGCATAAATGATAACAAGCGCCATTAGGCTCGATATTATCTTGACATCAAATAATGGCCCATAGTATTATCAATTGCACAATTGTCGATAATGGTTAATGACTGCAGTAATTTTATTCCATCACTTGGTGGCATTGTGCTAGTTCCAAAATTAAAGAGAGCGCATTGTCTCCAAGACATCCGAGATCAGGAATTTATCTGAGATCAGGAATTTTCAGAATTGAAAGGAGTGACATGGTATCGGGATCTGTGCTACAGTAACATAGAAATAGTTTTGAATGGTTACAAAGATGCACTCAAAAATCTGACAGAATAAATTTGCCTTCTCTTTCGGCAGCCTGATCTAGTTCATGATAGCGAAGGACCCACACACAACTTTTTAATCTTTCAATAAAATTTGCAAGATCTCTCAAAGTTTGCATCAGAGGGGTAGAGTGAAGACTGTAAAGTGACTTTTAAAAAGACCATTGTTTTAACCAAGTGTCCTGTTCCCCTTTCACTCTCACACGATGTCCATTCTTTTTCCTTTAACAATTTTATTTTCTCTCTCCCCTTCCTTTAGCCCTCACCACTACCATTAACACTCGCTTTGTCTTTTCATCCATGACATCTTTGTCAATCTCTCCTTTACCTCCACCTATTGCTGGACTTCTATTCAGCTTCACCTGCTCCATAATTATGCTCCTGCATCATAATTATCCTCAGTGCCCTGGGTTACACAGGGGAAGAATAAGCCAAGGTTCTATGTACATTTGTGGGGAGGAGGAAGAGAGAGGAGGCAGCAACTGAGAAGCACATTTCCCTCACATCCCCTGGCAGAATAACCTGCCTATACCCGCAGTCTAGTCTCACACGTGAATGCGTGGGCAGTAATCTGGAGGGCTGCCAGTATATGTTGAATTGCATACAAACAAGGAAGTAGAGCCTTCCAGAGTGAAAATGGAAAACAAAGTACAATCCTTCAAATGGAGAATCGTTTACTTTTGAAATAGTTCATATTTCAGTATGCGCCTTAAAATGTCCAGGAAACAGATGATGATTTAGAGTGTCCTAATTGATTTAGAGTGTCTTTAAAAGTTAATGAAGATGAATTGGTCTACCAATTGATTAAAAAATTCACTTAGACTGAACTGCCTAATTAAATCCAAAATGTTCTAATCACTATAACTGAAAATTCAAAATTGCATATTTCAGTTTTGCCGTGCAGCAACTCAATGTTTTATGATGTGTTGAATAAATGCTTTGCTCTATTCTGGTTCTCAGTGTAACTCAATCACTGAAGCATTAAAGCCTACAATAATACCCAACCCTCGTGTACAGTTCCCAATTGTCCTTCATCTGTTGAATATACATGATTGTCCTGGTAGTTGTGAAATGTTCTAAACCACAAGCATTTTGTTCCCAATTTAAGGTGGTCATAGCAGAAAATGTCCAAAATATGTGCAGCAACACCTCTTTATTCTAGCTTCAGTTTAACTTCAATGACAGATCATTTGTGAATATTTTAATTCAGATTAAATATATCAAATTGTGCATACAAGCCTAACCTGTCCAACCTTTCCTCATAAGACAACTCACCCATTCCTGGTATTAGCCTAGTAAACCTTCTCTGAACTGCTTCTAACACATTTACATCCTTTCTTAAATATGGAGACCAGTGCTCCAGATGTAGTCTCACCAGTGCCTTGTATAACTGAAGCATAACCTCTCTACTTTTGTAATCAATACTCCTCACAATAAATGATAACATTCTATTAGCTCCCTAATTACCTGCTGTATCTGCATACTAGTCTTTTTTTTAGGATGGGAGATCTAACAGGAATCAGAGAGTAGGCATAAGTGGGTTATTTTCTGGTTGGTAGGATGTGATGAGTGTGTGCCATAGGGATTAGTGCCCGGGCCTCAACATTTTACAATTTACATAAATGACTTGGATAAAAGGGCTAAAAACAAAAAACTGCAGATGCTGGAAATCCAAAACAAAAACAGAATTACCTGGAAAAACTCAGCAGGTCTGGCAGCATCGGCGGAGAAGAAAAGAGTTGACGTTTCGAGTCCTCATGACCCTTCAACAGAACAGTTCTGCTGCCAGACCTGCTGAGTTTTTCCAGGTAATTCTGTTTTTGTTTTGGATAAAAGGGCTGATGGCACGGTTGCTAAATTTGCTGATGACACAAAGCTAGGAAGGAAAGTAAGTTGTGAAGAGGACATAAGGAAGCTACAAAAGGATATAGATAGGGTAGGTGAGTGGGCAAAGACCTGGCAAATGGAGTATAAAGTAAGAAAATGTAAGGTTATCCATTTTGGCAGGACGAATAAAAAAGAGGCATATTATCTAAATGGTGAGAGACTGCAGAGCTCTGAGATACAGAGAGATCTGGGTGTCCTAGTGCATGAATCGCAAAAGTTTATTTTGCAGATGCAGTAATTAATTAGCAAACGTAATAGAAAGTTATCATTTAGTATAAGAGTAATGAGGTTGTGCTTCAGTTATGCAAGGCATTGGTGAGACCACATCTGGAGAATTGTGTACAGTATTGGTGATCTTATTTAAGGAAAGATATAAATGCATTGGAAGCAGTTCAGGGAAGGCTTACGAGATTAATACCTGGAATGGGAAGGTTGACTTATGAGGAAGGGTTGGATAGGCTAGGCTTGTATCCACTGGAGTTTAGAGGAGTAAGAAGCGACTTTGATTGAAACATACAACATCCTGAGGGGTTGTGACAGGGTGGATGTGGAAAGGATGTTTCCTCTTGTGGGAGAATCTAGAGCGAGGAGTCACTGTTTAAAAGTAAGGAATCACCCATTTAAGACAGAGATGAGAAGATTGTTTTTTCTCCCTGAGGGTTGTGAGTCTTTGGAACTCTCTTCCTCAAAAGGTGATTGACGCAGAATCTTTGACTATCATTAAGGCTAGAAGTAGATAGTTTCTTGATAACCGAGGGAGTGAAAGGTTATTGATCTGTAGGCAGGAATGTGAAATTGAGTTAAGATTAGATCAGCCACGATGTTATTGAATGGTGGAGCAGGCTCGAGGGGCTGAGTGACCCACTATTAGTGAACCAGATGGATTCTTAGGAAAATTTATGATAATTTCATGATCACCATTACAGAGAATAGCTTTATATTCTAGATTTATTAATTGGATTTAAATTCCATCAGCTGCAGTGGTAGGATTTAAACCCAGGTCCCCAGATCATTAGCTTGATCCTCTGGATTATTAATCAATGTGACATTACCATTATGCCATTTCTCACATTGCAGGTGATAACATTTACTTATTGATAAAGGTTATCATTATTATACTAAAATGGATTTTCCTCTGGAATTATGCTTCAAATTGGCTGCAGGGATAGCAGGAGAAAATGGGGCAAAATCAGGTGGTAATGGCAACTGCCATATCTCCACCCTGAGTTGAATGTTCCTACACCTGCCTATACCAGGACAGTCACCAGCACTCCCTTCCTCAACCACTGCCTACAAATATTGCAGTGGGCCCAATAATTTGCTCTATATCCCTGCTTAACACCAGAGAAAGGTGCCTCTAATCTCTCAGCCCAGGCTCATACAGACACTGTTTCGTGCCTTGGCCCCCTCAGGCCCAGGGTCCAATAACATCCACCTTGGTCTGCTCAGGTTTCTGTTCTCTCCCCCAACTCCCATGTCAATGTTGGACTTTTTGGCTTTTAACAATAAACTCTGCTTTTCTTAACTGAATGATATGAGTAATGTGGGTGAGGTGTTCATCCCATTTCCAATGGAAAATGCCAACGTCAACAATGTGTGTCACAGCCTAATCCCCAGCACCTGCCAGAAAGTAATCCATTAGAATCGAGGAAATGACTGGTGTAATCTTCATTCCAAAAGGCATGTCTGTAAATTCACAGACCCTTGACTGTTTGGCAAACACAGATATGAATGGACTCTTTTTGCCGAGACTAATGTCGGGAGATACTTGGCTCATCCTAACTTCTGAAGGATCGCCTCTATATAAGGCAGAGAGCAGATGTCAGCTTATGTCAGGTGAACTAATTTCTAATATTTGGGGTGGGCAATGGTGGTGTAGTGGTAGCAACCCTGGACTATGTGAGCCAGAGGCCCAGGCTAATCCCCTAGGGACAGGGGTTCAAATCCCACCCTGGCAGCTGGTGGAATTTAAATTCAATATATAAATCTGGAATTAAAAAGCTTGTATCAGTAGTGATTACCATTAAAGCATTGTCAATTGTTGTAAAAACCCATCTGGTTCACTAATGTCCTTTAGGAAAGGAAATCTGCCGTCCTTACCTGGTCTGAGCTACATGTGACTCCAGATCCACATGTGGTTGGCTCTGCAATGGTCTAGCAAGTCACTCAGTTCAAGGGCAATTAGGGATGGGCAACAAATGCTGGCTTTGTCAGAGACATTCGCATCCCACGAAAGAATATAAAAAAAAGCTTCTCAGAAAAATATGTCTTTGTTCTTTTGTGACCCCAACAACAACAGAGATGTCCACAAGCTTTTGAATTGTTATATTTGTTCCAGGTCCTACATCTCCTGCATTTCTTTAGCTATATATTACACAAGGCATATATAGTCATGCATGGAATTTGAAGTGCTCTGGTTTAGCTTGCACGAAATCTGCCTAAGAATAGTGTCTGAAGCTCTAGCAACGTTGTTCTATGTTAATTTTTTCTCTATGTTGAAGATAACAAGAACAACTTGCATTTATATAGCACCTTTAATGTAATAAAATATCCCAAGGTGCTTCAAGGGAGCTTAGTCAAACAAATTTGACACTATGCCCAGAGTCAGCATACACATGCCATATGTCTCCAAGTCATTGTGAAATCAATTGCAGGTATGCAACTTCCACACTTAAGCAATGACATTTACCCCAAACTAAGCACAGCATAAATTCTAAAGTCTTTAATCCAGTCACCAGCTTTCACCCTGTATACTTCCAACTACAAGGTAAATGGTGATCATCAACTTGTTGGATTCTTGCAGTCTTCATCCCAGTGATTCCTCTAACATTCTGAGTGTTATTTCATAACCTGTTCACTGAATGTGCTGATTTAATTGGTAGAAGTAAAATAAAGTTTGCTTGGTGATTACTTTCAAATGTATAAAACAGTTAAAACTGAGAGACAACATTGAAGAGCAGTTACTGGAGTTTCATGATAAGCTCAGTTTGCTTGTTTTGTAAATGTAACATTTATCAGTTGGAATTGTGTGGATGTTAATGTCAATATCTCCTTCATTTATAACTAAATGTGTTCAATCTCAGGATCTTTACATGTTTAAAATGTTTAAATCGTCAATACATTCGAAACTGTAACAATTTGGAGATCATTGAAGTATAGCAATAAAATGAATACTGTGTAATAACACTTTACTGAACATGATAAAAAGTACCATGAAATCTTGATTATTCTCCAGTGTAGATTTAAATTGACATAAACAATACATAATTCAAGCCAATGTGTCAATTCATTCTCAATAAATAGAGTTCCTGATCTAAGCAAAATATTTCAATGGAATATTCAAATCAATGCTATGTTGTTTTCAAATTATGTATTTTAATTATTTATCACAACATGTACAGCCAACCCACAGCAATACCTTTTACATTCAGACCCTTCTGTGGAAAATCTCCAACTTGGCCCAGGATTTTCTTCACTTCTCATTGGACTGATGCACTGAATGAATGATTGATAAGATTGGTAAATTGACGATTTTCATGTAGAGCCGACAAGCAACTCTTATAAACACAGTGGGTGGCTTCCATGATAACCTGATAAATTTATTTAATTAGTAGCTGAATCATTTAGCTCAGGAAGATCCTGTTTGATTTCTGATCTGTCTTGAATGAGCTGACCTTAGTTAGGGTGTTGGTTTGGTGCTTTAATTGGCTTCAATATGTTTGGTTCGAGTTAAACTGCAATGGTTTTTAAGACGAAGAACAAGCATTCTGGCCATATGGTATCAAAATTTTAATAAAGTTAAACTTTCAGCTTCTTGGCTGGATTTCAGATTAGAATTTTAATTC
Organism: Carcharodon carcharias; assembly: GCF_017639515.1. Taxonomy (NCBI): domain Eukaryota; kingdom Metazoa; phylum Chordata; class Chondrichthyes; order Lamniformes; family Lamnidae; genus Carcharodon; species Carcharodon carcharias. Next base: position 1,621,458 of record NC_054485.1, read on the forward strand.
AACAATATCAGCATGTGGTCCAGGTACAAAATAAAGAGCCTCCTCAGAAACATGAGCCTGAACATCCTTCAGTCCCAGGGGATAATAACTTAATCTTTCTAATAAGAATTCTACAAAGAATGAGTAACCTAGTTGTAGGTTAAATAGCCTGTGCTTGTGACCTGATTAATAAACACAAAACCATGTACATGAAATCTTGCAATGCAATGTTTGTTTCCTACATATCAATTTCTAGAAGCAAGGATATAGGGTCATTGAGGATGACAGGAAGCACTGGGCTTAAGGCACTTCAACAATGAGCACGAGACAATCCCACCACATTTAGCTTTATTGCAAATTTCAAATAAGATCTTTGCTACTGCCTTAAAGGCTTGACATTGACCTCAGTGATTTCTAATACAAGCTTCTTTGTGGCTCCATCCTGGAGAATGTTATGTATTCAAGTAGCTGCTGGTGACACTACTCTGCATACCCCAATTACACCAGGGTTTGAAAATTCACAGTCTGTTTAATTTTACGGTTTCCCAAACTAAAAAACAATGGTTAGATTGTAACTGGCCCCATGGAATAATGGATAGACTTAGACACCATCAAATATGAGAAGAGAAAAACAAAGGGCAGAATTTCCTGCCTGTCGGGCGGGCGGACCTGACCCAATCTCCAGTGGGCAAGGATCTGATCCCCGCCGGAGAAGCAGGCCCTGCTGCCATTTTAGGTGGGTGAGCCAATTAAGGCCCACCCAGCGTGAGGTCCGGAGGGAAGCGCTATGCGCTCCCTGTGCGAGTGAGTGGGGGGGGGATTCCCTAAGCAGGGAGTGCGCTCGTTCACGTATGTGCCCGACAGAGTGCACACCTACCTGAGGCTAAGTGCAGCCTCAGGGAGATCGCCTGGACTTTGCAAAATATTAAAAGTAGAAAATAAAATCCCTTACATGACAATGTCACATGAGTTGGGACATGTTCATAATTTACACAATAACTTTATTAATCTTTTTAAAACCCTACATGAAACCTCTTCCCGCTGCTGGATGAAGTTTCATGTTTTCTCTAATTCCCGCCGGGGCTCCTGGTCTGTCCACCAACCTTAAGGTTGGACGGGCAGGTCCTTTAATTGTTCAAATGATCCTGTCAATGGCCTCAATTGGCCATTGACAGGTCGGGGGGCCTGCAGCTGATTTTGCTGCACCCCCCACCTTCCTGAAAATTTAAATGGGGCGGGGTGATGTCAGGGGTTCTGCCCAATATCATCCCGCGTCATTTTACACTTTGGCCAGTGGGCCCGCCCCCTGCTCACTGACACCAAAATTCTGCCCAAAGAGTGTGTCCTTTGACTGATTTTCAAACTTATTATTCTGGTGACATTTTTTCCTGTCCTGCATATTTTTTTAATTTGTTCATGGGATGTCAGTGTACTGGTTAGGCCAGCATTTATTGCCCATCCCTAGTTGCCCTTGAGAAGGTGGAGGTGAGCTGCCTTCTTGAGCCGCTGCAGTCCATGTGGTGTAGGTACACCCACAGTGCTGTTAGGGAGGGAGTTCCAGGATTTTGACCCAGCGACAGTGAAGGAACAGCGATATATTTCCAAGTCAGGATGGTGAGTGACTTGGAGGGGAACTTGCAAGATGGTGATGTTCTCATCTATCTGCTGCCCTTGTCCTTCTAGATGGTAGTGGTTGTGGGTTTGGAAGATGCTGTTGAAGGAGCCTTGCTGAGTTCCGGCAATGCACCTTGTAGATGGTGCACACTGTTGCTACTGTGTGTCAGTGGTGGAGGGAGTGAATGTTTGTAGATGTGGTGCCAATTAAGCAGGCTGCTTTGTCCTGGATGGTGTAAAGCTTCTTGAGTGTTGTTGGAGCTGCACTCATCCAGGCAAGTGGGGAGTATTCCATCACACTCCTGACTTGTGCCTTGTAGATGGTGGACAGGCTTTGGGGAGTCAGGGGTTGAGTTAATTGCTGCAGGATTCCTAGCCTCTGACCTGCTCTTGTATCCACAGTATTTATATGGCTGATCCATTTGAGTCAATGGTAACCCCCAGAATGTTGATAGTGGAGCATTCAGCGATGGTGTTGCCATTGAATGTCAAGGGGCTATGGTTGGGTGTTCTCTTGTTGGAGATTGTCATTGTCTGACACTTGCCACTTGTCAGCCCAAGCCTATATATTGTGCAGGCCTTGGTGCATTCGGACATGGACTACTTCAGTATCTGAGGAGTCACAAATGGTGTTGAACATTGTGCAATCATCAGCGAACATCCCCACTTCTGACCTTATGATGGAAGGAAGGTCATTGATGAAGCAGCTGAAGATGGTTGGGCCGAGGACACTACCCTGAGGAACTCCTGCAGTGTTGTCCTGGAGCTGAGATAATTGACCTCCAACAACCACAACCATCTTCCTTTATTTTGGGTATGATTCCAAGCAGCGTAGAGTTTCCCTCCCTGATTCCAATTGATTCCAGTTTTGCTGGGGCTCCTTGATGCCACACGCGGTCAAATGCTGCCTTGATGTCAAGGGCAATCACTCTCATAAGAACATAAGAACTAGGAGCAGGAGTAGGCTATTCAGCCCCCTCGAGCCTGCCCCACCATTCATTATGATCATGGCTGATCTCATTTCGGCCTCAACTCCAATTTCCTGCCCTCTCCCCATAACCTTTCAACCCGTTACTAATTAAAAATCTGTCTATCTCCTCAAATTTATTCAGCGTCCCAACATCCACTGCACTTTGAGGTAGTGAATTCCACAGATTCATGACCCTTTGAGAAAAGTAATTCCTCCTCATCTCTGATTTAAATCTACCACCCCCTTAGCCTAAAACTATGGCCTCTCATTCTAGAATGCCCCACAATTGCTCAATCTCTCCTCATACGACAAGCCCCTCATCTCTGGAATCAATCTAGTGAACCTCCTCATCTCGGGAGTTCAGCTTTTTTGTCCATATTTGAACCAAGGCTGTAATGAGGTCAGAAGCTGAGTGACCCTGGCGGAACCCAAACTGGGCATCAGTGAGCAGATTATTGCTAAGCAAGTGCCACTTGATAGCACTGTTGATGACCCCTTCCATTACTTTACTGATGATGGAGAGTAGACTGATGGGGCGGTAATTGGCTGAGTTGCATTTGTCCTGCTTTTTGTGTACAGGACATACCTGGGCAATTTTCCACATAGCCGGGTAGATGCCAGTGTTGTACCTGTACTGGAACATCTTGTCTAGGGGTGTGGCAAGTTCTGGAGCACAAGTCTTCAGTACTATTTCCAGAATATTGTCAGGGTCTATAAACTTTGCAGTATCCAGTGCTTTCAGCTGTTTCTTGATATCATGTAGAGTGAATCGAATTAGCTCAAGGCTGGCATCTGTGATGCTGGGGACCTCTGGAGGAGGCCAAGATGGATCATCCACTCGGCATTTCTGGCTGAAGATTGTAGCAAATGCTTCAGCCTTATCTTTTGCACTGATATGCTGGGCTTCCCCATCATTGAGGATGGGGATATTTGTGGAGCCTCCTCTTCCAGTGAGTTGTTTAGTTGTCCACCAACATTCACGACTGGATGTGGCCGGACTGCAGAGTATAGATCGGATCTGTTGGTTGTGGAATCGTTTAGTTCTGTCTATCACTTGCTGCTTATGCTGTTTGGCACACAAGCACTGTGTTGTAGCTTAACCAGGTTGACACCTCATTTTTAGGTGTGTCTGGTGCTGCTCCTGGCATGCCCTCCTGTGCTCTTCATTGAACCAGGGTTGAACCCCTAGCTTGATGGTAATGGTAGAGTGGGGAATATGCTGGGCCATGAGGTTACAGATTGTGTTCGAGTACAATTCTGCTGCTGCTGATGGCCCACAGCACCTCATGGATACCCAGTCTTGAGTAGCTAGATCTGTTCAACACCTATCCCATTTAGCACGGTGGTAGTGCCACACAACATGATAGAGGATATACTCAATGTGAAGACGGGACTTTGTCTCCATAAGGACTGTGCGGTGGTCACTCCTACCGATACTGTCATGGACAGATGTATCTGCGGCAGGCAGGTTGGTGAGGATGAGGTCAAGGATGTTTTTACCTCATTTTGGTTCCCTCACCACCTGTTGTGGACCCAGTTTAGCAGCTATGTCCTTCAGGACTCAGCCAGCTCGGTCAGTAGTGGTGCTACCGAGTCACTCTTGGTGATGGACATTGAAGTCCTCCACCCACAGAGTAAATTCTATATAGAACATAGCAGTGACCAATCAGAATGTGAAGACTTGTAGCTAGTTGTGTTATGGCATCAGTGAGCAACAGATACAGGTTTTTGTGATGTAAACAAATATAATATCTTGTTCATGTGTGATGTAGGAGGTTATTACAAGGTTACCTTAGGTTTCTTTCAAGTGCCAGTCCGAGGTTTTCACAATGAACTTGTTTATGGAATTCAGCTCAAACCCAGTTTTGTCTCACTCACCTCAGTATTCAGTTTTTCTTCTGTTTTGAACTCCACCAAGTAGCGAGTTGCAGCATGAGCCTCATTATAGCGTTGCTCTGCTGCAGTCTGAGGCTGCTGCACAGGTGTCATCAGCCACGGCCTCTGTGGGTAGCTCTTGTCCCCGAGGAGCCAACCCTGCAGCTTCTGTGGACCCTGGAACACGTCAGGGATCTGTGAGTGATTCAGGATGTTGGCATCGTGCACACTCCCTGGAAACCGCGCACACATCTGCAGGATGGGTTTCTGGTGGTCCCACACCAGCTGCACATTCAGCAAATGGACCCCCTGCGGTTGATGTAGTCCACCATGTGTTACGATAGAGATCTAAACACCATAAGTGCAGTCGATCACACCCTACACCTGTGAGAAACCCAAGGTCTGGCAAATCCAATCGCTCTTGCATCATGGCTTTCCTGGGTCCTGGGTGAAATGCATAAAGTTGTGTGCCTTCACAAAGACGGCATCCATGACCTCATGGATATACTTGTGGGTGGAGGCTTGTGAGATCCCAGAGGTCACCTGTGGAGCCCCAAAAGGAGCCACTGGCGTAGAAATTGAGCACCACGGTCACTTTCACAGCCACTGGCAGTGGATGCCCTTCCATGTCCCTGTGGTGCCAAATTCTGCAGTAGCTGGCAGATGTGACTGACCAGTTCCCTAGACATTCACAGTCTCCAGCATCACTGGTTCGCCATTATCTGCAGGAATGAAAGGTGGAGCACATAGGGCCTAGGTCTAGCTAGGCACCGACCTGCGATGGCTCATTGTGGCTCTTGGGCGGTGTGTGTGTTTGTGGGAACCCCAGCCGCCCCTTCTTCTTGAGATTGCTGCTCCTGCTTCTTGCAGCCAGGAGCCTCAGTCGCTCTCTCTTCCGTCATCTTCATGCTCTGTAGGCCATCAGGCATACAGTTAGTACACCAGGCCCCATGATCCTGATGTACTCCTCCAGCTGGATGAAACAGAGAGACACGTGGTTAGCATGGGGGTACTAAGAACCTGTCCTGGTTAAGCGTGACGGCCCCTTAACGCTTCCCAGAGAGTGCTGGCCACCACTTGGATGGCCAGAGATTAGTGCGCTACATGGACTGCCTTGTTGGATTGAACCATGGGGAAGACTGGTCCAAACCGGGATGCTAACATTGCAAGGTGCTGTAAGAGCCTCCAGCAGTGACTGCCCCATGGCCAGCGTTAGCGAGGAGACTGTACAATGTGTGCAGTCATCCAACTGTTCTGCAGTCCACTGAAATGCTCATGAATTTGCAGTCGGTGCCAGGGTGTGGGGGGAGTTCTGGGACACTTGGTGGCACTCTGATGCCTCTGTGATGCTTGAGTGGGCAGATAAGCTAGGAGCCCGAACCCAATCATATCAATGTGGCTGCGCTTGAACTGTCTCAGTTGCAGAGAAACTTTCTATAGGTTTCCCGAACGCGTGGTAATTTCCCTTGCCCATTCTACCCCTCACCCCGAATGCTTGTGCGCTATATTCAACGGCAGAGCTGCCCTTAACCCTGACCACACCCAGCGCCTCTGAGGCTTGAAGTCCAACAGGCAACCCTGGCGAGTGCTGCACAACGTTACTGTGTACTCACCTCCGAGTTCCCCTCAAAGTGCAGGCCGCGAAGCGCATGCCTTTCATGTGCTGTTGTGAAAGACGTCGGTGTGCTTTCCCACTGACATGGACGGACGATCCAGTGGGGGGGATGATTCTGGCAGGGCCGGGCTGATAATGATACGCTGATGTATTACAATGAGGTTCCCAATGTCCGAAGGTGGGGAACGTAGCCTCGCCATCAGTGGGCTGAGTGGACGATCGTGAACTGTTTTCCTGCCATCGTAAAACCGATCGCACCATATTTTGTGCTCATGCCACCAATCACACCCGATGCTGGAGGGCACAGAAAACTCCGCCCTTAGTTTTCCTGTCAAGTGCCTTGGGACATGTTATTATATTGATGGTGCTATAGAAATATAAGTTGTTGTTGTTATCCTCACTTAATCCCTCCACATAAACTCCCCAACCCATATTCACGGCCACCCCTGTGACTTTGCCATCTCATGTGGCCTCGCTTGTTTCCCATTGTTTCAATCACAGGTAAGGCCATCTCCGATCCCACTTTCCATCCCAATTGCTCCTGTGTCCTCTCCTGGAGAAATATATTTTGAAATGTATTCATTCACGGTATGTGGGCATCACTGGCAAGGCCAGCATTTGCTGCTCATCCCTAATTGCGCCTTGAACTAAGTTCAGAGGGCAGTTATGAATCAACCACATTGCTGTGTGCCTGGAGTCACATGTAGGCCAGACTGGGTAAGGATGATTTAAAAGGCATTAGTGAACCAGATGGACTTTTACAGCAATGATAGTTTCATGGCCACTGTTGCTAAGAGTAGCTCTCAATTCCAGATTCATTAATTTAATTTCCACCAACTACCACGGTGGGATTTGAACCCTTGTTCCCAAAGAATTAGTCTGGGCCTCTGCATTACTAGCCCAGAAACATTAGCACTATGCCACCACCTCCTCTTAGGAAAGCTGAGCCCCAATTTCCTGGCAACCACATTTTCAAAATTCCAACTCTAGCCTTCGGCCATCTGCTCATCGCTACATTTCTGATGAGACTGATTTACTCAACCGCACCCTCATTTCCACCTTTGATGTCCTAGATCCCAATAAAACCATTATTATCTCTTTAATTTGACTGTTTCCCTGGTACAAGCCTCATCTCCACTCCTTTAAGTCTAAGAGATATAGACTTGAAAGGATACAGCCATCCATCGTCAGGTCTGACTGGAACACATAAAGCGCTAAAGGGCCTGGCTCACATCTGCTAAAACTTTTCACTATTCCAGGACCATCCTTGAATGCAAAGATAATGCCAAGCTTACTTTTTTTAACTACAAACCACCTTCTTAAAATGTTCCCCAATCTTTCCACCCCTTTATCCACAACATAAGGGCAAGAAGCTCATAGACTTCCTTATCTCTAAGATTGAGGCAATCCAATCAGCTGCCTCTGCTGTTTGACTCATTTCCCCTAGTCCACTAGGCCAAACTGTCTCTCAGGCTCCCCCCCACCCCCCCTCCGCTGGCCCTTGCCCTGATTCCTCATTCACTAATTTCTCTCCTATCAACATTTATGCTTTTCCCAACTCATCTTGTCCATGACTCCACCTCCTGCTCCCTTGACTCTAACTCCATTCAACTGCTGGCCACCCAATTTTCCCTCCAGGTTCCCATGTTAGCTGATATTGTAAACAGTTCTCTCTTTTCAGGTGTTAGTCCTCTTTCCCTTAAATCTGTCGTCATTGCCCCTCTCCTCAACAAACCAACCCTTGTCCCCACCATCTTTGCGAGTACCAACCCATTTCTAACCTCTCTTTCCTCTTCAAACTCCTTGAACATGTTGTTACCTCCCAAATCCATGCACCTCTTACCTGAAACTCCATGTTCAAATCCCTACAATCAGTTCTCTGCCTCTGGCACAGTACCGAAGCAACTCTTACCAAGGTCACAAATGGCATCCTATGTGACTGTGACAAGGTAAACTCTCTCTCATTGACCTTCTCACTCTTTGATCAGATCACTCAAATAGCAATTACATCTGGTACAGATGTTATCCTTATAAGCAGTTCTGAATCATTCAGATTTTTACAATGTAAACATTGTTTTTTGATGTTGCTGTTGGAGTTACTCAAATTGACACCATGATGAAGCTGCACACATTAATCATGTCTATGGTAGTTAAGTAGAACTGCAGCCTTTACCACTGCACATAGAAATGAAAGGCTAAACCAGAAATGAGCTGCTCCCCAACCAGTGAATATTCTATATTATTGTTAGTTGCTGCACATCAACAATTGGACATGTTGAACGCTGCATTTGTTAAGACTCTTAGATTTCAGTCAAATACACCAGTAGCTGTTTTGACACTATTCATGGATAATTTACATTGAAAAGCTCCTGCTTCAAGATTTAAAAGGAACAAATTTGCTACAAGGCCTCAGTGATTACGTAAGCTTTGATTTATTGGTGTCAATTCTCTTTATGGGGGTACTTCATCTATTCTAGATGCAAATGAGAGCTATGAATAAAGCTGTCAGCAATGTTCTGCTCCATCCTGGTGGTGAATGAACTATTTCATTCCTGGCATCAACCTGGAACATTTATCTCATGGTATAAATTAATCATGTATTGAGAAAGGATCATTAATCTTATTGATCGGTGAATGTTAGAAATAACAAGAACAAAACTCAACTGGTGTAAAACTGCCATCCAAACTCAGGGATTACTATAGTTGCAAGTGTGCCTTTTTTCCTGTAATTTATGACCGATAGCTTTGTTTTAGTCATTCTGTTCCTGTTTACTGTTGGTGACTGGTGGATACTAACAGTTGACAGGCATCATATTCTTCATGTGTGATGATGTTCACACTGAACATGGCTGTAGTGAAACACACTTTCACCAAAATATAATTAGCAGCTGATTACTGAGAAATACTAAACTCTCACAACGTTGCACAAAATCACACAATTCCAGCATTGTTTTCCCAGATAAACTGCAAAACTGCAAGTTAAATGAAAATCCTAACCTTCACTTTCAGGCCACAACCATTGACATGACATGACCAGCAGCTTGAACTTCTCCAAGGTAAGAGAACCCACAATAAATGGGAGAATACTGAGGTGTGTAGATGAACAGAGGGACCTTGGAATATATGTCCACAGATCCTTGAAGATGCTGGTCTGCTAGATTAAGTGGTCAAGAAGGCATACGGAATACTTTCCTTTATTAGCTGAGGTATAGAATGTGAGAGCTGGGAGATTATGCTGGCACTGTATGAAACGTAGGTTAGGCCACTGCTGGATTACTGTGTGCAGTTCTGGCCACTACACTATGGGAAAGCTGTGATTGCCCCAAAGAGGGTACAGTGGAGATTTATGAGGATGTTGCCAGACTGGGAAATTTTAGTTATGAGGAAAGATTGGATAGGCTGAGGTTATTTTCTTTGGAACAGATGAGGCTGAGGGTATACCTAATAGAAAGTGTATAAAATGATGAGGGGTCCAGATAAACTGAATTGGAATGTCCCATTCCCCTTTGCTGAGGGGCCATAACCAGGGGTATAGATTTAGGGTTAGAGATCAGAGGTTCCCAGGATATTAGAGGGGAAAGTTTTTCACCTTGAGGATGCTGGGAATCTGGAACTCACTGCCTGAAAGGGTGGTAGAGGCAGAAACCCTGATACCATTTTAAAACATACTTGGATATCTGCTTGAAGGCACAGGGCAATGGACCAAGAACTGGAAAGTGAGATTAGGCTGGATGGCTGCTTGTTGGCCAGTGTGAACATGATGGGCCAAATGGCCTCATTCCATGCTGTAAATTTCTATGATTCTATCATTTATAACATGCATGATGATGTTACAAAATATTGGCATGCTTCATTATGTAAAATATATTAAGCAGCTGACAGCACTAAAATAAAATGGTTTGTGTAGATAGCATGAGAATTATTTGGCAACGTTATATTGCTGAATTACAAACTCAATGAACCCTGGTAATGTAAATAGAATGCATCTTACATATTTGTAAAAATAGTTTATGAATTGTTAATTGTCTTTTAGTCTTCTTGGCAAAGGCTAAATTATGGATTGATTCCTGGAACATGAAATCAGTTCTTCAGCTTTCCTACTGGAGACAGATTAATGGCTGTAGTGTGTGAATTAATTACATTCACTTACAAATGGTTAACTGAATTATTGGTTTTTACAGGGAAGAATTGTCCCCTGAAAATTCTTCATATGTTCTTAGTTAATGCTATGTAATTCCCCAGCCAGATGTCACAGTGTGGTTTCAATTAGAAAGTAAACCAGCTAGCTCTCCACGGAGCAGGTCACATGGGCCTTGATTGTGCCGTGTTAATTAAGAACTGTTCTGATTGGTTTTTTAGCGATCATACCACTGATATGCAATAGACTATCACTGAGACTAAATAGAAACGGTGTTGTTCAAAAGACCTGTTTAAAAATAGGCACCAACAGTGATGTGAGATCACTGCAAAACCTTGGTGTAAGCTCAGCAGAACCCCTCAGAGCTACACGATGCTGAACTCTTCTTCCACCGTCTTTATCTCCGGGCTCACTTCTTTGGGCAGGAGTCCTCTCTCAGTTCAACGGATCCTTTTACCCATCTCCAATATTCTCCCTCCACCTGGACCCCTCCCTCTGGATTCTTACCTTCTCTTGATCTTTTCATTGAGAACTGTCGGCGCGACATTAGTCGTCTCAATTTCTCTGCTCCTCTCACCCATTCTAACCTGCCTCTCTCTGAACTTACTGCACTCTGTTCTCTCAGGTCCAACCCTGACATTGTCATCAAACCCACTGACAAGGGTGGTGCTGTTGTTGTCTGGCGCACTGACCTCTACCTTGTGGAGACTGAGCGTCAACTCGCTGACACTTCCTCCTACCTCTCCCTGGACCATGACCCCACCACTGAACATCAAGCCATTGTTTCCAGGACTGTCACTGACCTCATCTCCTCTGGGGATCTTCCTCCCACAGCTTCCAACCTGATAGTCGCCCGACCTCGGACGGCCCGCTTCTATCTCCTACCCAAAATCCACAAACAGAACTGCCCCGGTAGACCGATCGTCTCAGCTTGCTCCTGCCCCACAGAACTCATTTCTCGTTATCTTGACTCCCTTCTCTCTCCCCTTGTCCAGTCCCTTCCCACCTACATCCGCGATTCCTCTGACACCTTACGTCACGTCAACAATTTCCAGTTCCCTGGCCCCAACCGCTTCCTCTTCACCATGGACGTCCAATCCCTCTACACCTCCATCCCCCACCAGGATGGTCTGAGGGCCCTTAGCTTCTTCCTCGAACAGAGGCCCGAACAATCCCCATCCACCACTACTCTCCTCCGTCTGGCTGAACTTGTTCTCACACTGAACAATTTCTCCTTAAACCGTTCTCACTTCCTCCAAATAAAAGGTGTGGCTATGGGTACCCGCATGGGCCCCAGTTATGCCTGTCTCTTTATGGGGTACGTGGAACATTCCTTGTTCCAGTCCTACTCCGGCCCCCTTCCACAACTCTTTCTCCGGTACATCGATGATTACTTCGGTGCCGCTTCATGCTCTCATCGGGACTTGGAAAAATTTATTAATTTTGCTTCCAATCTCCACCCCTCCATCATTTTCACGTGGTCCATCTCTGACACTTCCCTTCCCTTCCTTGACCTCTCTGTCTCAATCTCTGGTGATAGACTGTCCACCAATATCCATTACAAACCCACCGACTCCCACAGCTACTTTGACTACAGCTCCTCACACCCCGCTTCCTGTAAGGACTCCATCCCATTCTCTCAGTTCCTTCGCCTCCGTCGCATCTGTTCCGATGATGCTACCTTCAAAAACAGTTCCTCTGACATGTCCTCCTTCTTCCTTAACCGAGGTTTTCCACCCACGGTCGTTGACAGGGCCCTCAACCGTGTCTGGCCCATCTCCTGTGCATCCGCCCTCACGCTTTCTCCTCCCTCCCAGAAACATGATAGGGTCCCCCTTGTCCTCACTTATCACCCCACCAGCCTCCGCATTCAAAGGATCATCCTCCGCCATTTCCACCAACTCCAGCATGATGCCACCACCAAACACATCTTCCCTTCACCCCCCCTATCGGCATTCCATAGGGATCGCTCCCTCCGGGACACCCTGGTCCACTCCTCCATCACTCCCTACTCCTCAACCCCCTCCTATGGCACCACCCCATGCCCACGCAAAAGATGCAACACCTGCCCCTTCACTTCCTCTCTCCTCACCGTCCAAGGGCCCAAACACTCCTTTCAAGTGAAGCAGCATTTCACTTGCATTTCCCCCAACTTAGTCTACTGCATTCGTTGCTCCCAATGTGGTCTCCTCTACATTGGAGAGACCAAACGTAAACTGGGCGACTGCTTTGCAGAACACCTGCGGTCTGTCCACAAGAATGACCCAAACCTCCCTGTCGCTTGCCATTTTAACACTCCACCCTGCTCTCTTGCCCACATGTCTGTCCTTGGCTTGCTGCATTGTTCCAGTGAAGCCCAACGCAAACTGGAGGAACAACACCTCATCTTCCGACTAGGCACTTTACAGCCTTCCGGACTGAATATTGAATTCAACAACTTTAGGTCGTGAGCTCCCTCCCCCATCCCCACCCCCTTTCTGTTTCCCCCTTCCTTTTTTTTCCAATAAGTTATATAGATTTTTCTTTTCCCACCTATTTCCATTATTTTTAAATTTTTAAAATCTTCTATGCTCTCCCCACCCCCACTAGAGCTATACCTTGAGTGCCCTACCATCCATTCTTAATTAGCACATTCTTTCAGATAATATCACCAACTTTAACACCTATGTGTTCTTTTGTTCTGTTGTTGTTGACATCTTTTGATGATCTGCTTCTATCACTGCTTGTTTGTCCCTACAACCACACCCCCCCTCCATTTCTCTCTCTCTCTCTCCGCCCCCCCCCACACACCTTAAACCAGCTTATATTTCAACTCTTTCTTGGACTCGAACTCAAGTTCTGTCGAAGGGTCATGAGGACTCGAAACGTCAACTCTTTTCTTCTCCACCGATGCTGCCAGACCTGCTGAGTTTTTCCAGGTAATTCTGTTTTTGTTTTGGATTTCCAGCATCTGCAGTTTTTTTGTTTTTATTATTTTTTTCCCTCAGAGATAGCTATTTGGAGTTTTCAGCAATGTTCCACTGAAGTTACAGCTGTTGATAACAGGGAAATTTCTGATGTAAATTGGCATTACCATCGCTGAATTCACCACTATCAACATCCTGGGGACTACCATGGACCAGAAATTTAACTGAATCAACCATATAAATATTGTGACCAAAAGAGACTGGGAATCCTGCAGTGAGTAACTCACTTCCTGTCTCCCCAAAGCCTGTCCACCATCTGTAAGGCACAAAAAGTCAGGAGTGTGATGGAATACTCCCCACTTGCCTGGACAGTGCAGCTCCCACAACACTCAAGAAGCTCAACACCATCCAGGACAAAGCAGCCCACTTGAGTATCACCCCATCCACAAACATTCACCCCCTCCATCACCAACACACAGTGGCAGCAGTGTGTATCATCTACGAGATGCACCAAGGCTCCTTAGACAGCACCTTCCAAACATACAACTGCTACCATCTAGAAGGACAAGGGCAGCAGACAGATGGGAACACCAGCACTTGGAAGTTTCTCTCTAAGTCGCTCACCATCCTGACTTGGAAATATATCGCCGTTCCTTCACTGTCGCTGGGTCAAAATCCTAGAACTAACAGCACCGTGGGTGTACCTACACCACATGGACTGCAGTGGTTCAAGAAGGCAGCTCACCACCACCTTCTCAATTAGGGATGGGCAATAAATGCTGACCCAGCCAGCGACACCCACATCCTGTGAACAAATCCAAAAAAAAATTACATAGTAAATGCAAAATATTGAGGATGCTGGAAACCTGAAATAAAATCGCCCTGAAGAAGGGTCATACGGACTCAAAATGTTGGGCTGAATTTTCTGGCTGGTGGCGGGGGGGGGGGGGGGGGGGGGGGGGGTGGGAGGAGTGGGCGTGGACCCGAATGCCACTCGCGATTGGCTCTGCGCCGCCATTTTATGCCGGTGGGCCAATTAAGGCCCGCCCAGCGTACTTCACGACTCCTGTGCATAGCGGGAGTGGGCCGGCCTGCTCAGCCCACTGGGTCCAATGGCGACCCGGCGGCCTGTATAATGGAAGGCCTGGGAGCCTTGGAAAGGCTGCTCACAAAGGCTGGGCAAGGGGCTGTGCAGAGGGGCAATGGAGGTGACACAAGTCTGGAGGGTAGGTAATTGGGGCAGGTCAGGCCGGAGGGTAGGGCACCAGAGTAGGTCAGGCCGGAGGGTAGGTCATTGGGGCAGGTCAGGCCGGAGGGTAGGTCATTGGGGCAGGTCAGGCCGGAGGGTAGGTCATTGGGGCAGGTCAGGCCGGAGGGTAGGTCATTGGGGCAGGTCAGGCCGGAGGGTAGGTCATTGGGGCAGGTCAGGCCGGAGGGTAGGTCATTGGGGCAGGTCAGGCCGGAGGGTAGGTCATTGGGGCAGGTCAGGCCGGAGGGTAGGTCATTGGGGCAGGTCAGGCCGGAGGGTAGGGCACCGGAGCAGGTCAGGCCGGAGGGTAGGTCATTGGGGCAGGTCAGGCCGGAGGGTAGGGCACCGGAGCAGGTCAGGCCGGAGGGTAGGTCATTGGGGCAGGTCAGGCCGGAGGGTAGGTCATTGGGGCAGGTCAGGCCGGAGGGTAGGTCATTGGGGCAGGTCAGGCCGGAGGGTAGGTCATTGGGGCAGGTCAGGCCAGAGGGTAGGTCATTGGGGCAGGTCAGGCCAGAGGGTAGGTCATTGGGGCAGGTCAGGCCGGAGGGTAGGGCACCGGAGCAGGCCGGAGGGTAGGTCATTGGGGCAGGTCAGGCCGGAGGGTAGGTCATTGGGGCAGGTCAGGCCGGAGGGTAGGTCATTGGGGCAGGTCAGGCCGGAGGGTAGGGCACCAGAGTAGGTCAGGCCGGAGGGTAGGGCACCAGAGTAGGTCAGGCCAGAGGGTAGGTCATTGGGGCAGGTCAGGCCGGAGGGTAGGTCATTGGGGCAGGTCAGGCCGGAGGGTAGGGCACCGGAGCAGGTCAGGCCGGAGTGTAGGGCACTGGAGTAGGTCAGGCCGGAGGGTAGGTCACTGGGGCAGGTCAGGACGGAGGGTAGGCCATAGGGGAAGGCCAGACTGAGGACTGCCTTGCTGCCCTCCCCGAGGAGGCGGCAGCATGGTGGGAGGTCCTCGTACCCCAGGACACAGGAGGAGGGGGCCCCCCGCCCCACATGGAGAAACGTGCCTGGGAGGAGGTGGCGGAGATGGTGAGCTCCTGCGATATGGTGGGCGCACCTGGATCCAGTGTCGCAAGCGCTTCAACAACTTGTTGCACTCTGCAAGGGTGAGGACAATGTTGGCAGTGGTCATTTAACCCAGAAGGTAGGCTTACCCCACCCCTGCTGCCTGTGCCCCTCCACTCCCCAAGTCTGAGTGTGGTGACTGCTTGAATCATTGACAACATGTGTCCTTCACTGGGTGAGCCAGCAGATATTGCCCATGCTGAGGTCACCCTGAGAGGGTGGTGAAGAGATGGGTTCTGCACCCGCAGCATGTGGTACACTGAGACCCACATGACTGTCCTGGGGGTAACCTGGAGGACCTGCACCCAGGCGCAGAGCTGGAATCCAGGACATGTCCAAGTCAGGGTGATGAGATGCTGGGAGGGGAGCTTCAAGGTGGCGTTGGCACCGATAGATCTGCTGTCCTCTGCGCTCCATGTGCTTGCACCTCCTCGCTTTGTCAGGTTAGACCATGTGGTGCCGAATGTGACGTAGGCAGCACTTGGCCAAGGGGGTGGGTGGGGGTGGGGTGGGGGACAGAACGAGCATCTTTGTGTGAGTGTTGGGCAGCAGCGGGGTGAGAAGGCACTGGAGCCCTGCAATGTCCCACTCTGGTTGGGGTGGGCCGTCCATGAAGAGAATCCAGGTACAAGTGGCACTAATCAACGCTCTTCTCTACTTCTCAGGAGAAGAATGTACATAATGCCACCGAGTGGGTGAGGACTGGCAGTGCCCAGGCACAGTTAGCGATTCTCAGCTGGTTTAAGCAGGATTTGGTGAGGCGCCATGTGCCCAGGTCCACTGGTGTCGGTGAGGCTGGGCTGCCAGGGGCAGGTATGTTTGCCCAGCAGTGAGGTCAGCATTGTTCTCCCAACAGCCATGGCAGTGCTGAATGTTCAGTGATTGAAGTTTGCAACATGGCTTGACCATTGCTTATGGAAGGATGAGTGCAAAATAATCCGGGGGACAGGGGTACACATTGACATTGTCTCCACGTTAATTGATCGAATGTCCTTGTTCTTCCTTTCAGCATCAGTGGAGCAGGGCCGGAAGGAGGAGAAACAGAGACCCCCCTCTCACACCTGAGGGTCCTGAAGTCTCACCAACGTCACACCATCTCTGCCAGGCAGGCACCAGCGCAGATACTGGCACCTCTGTGGGAGTTAGAACATTGGCTAGTGTCCCAGGGCACAGAGGTGAGGGCACTTCACACTCACTGGAGGAGTTGGCAGAGATAGAGAGTACCCATGGCGCCAGCAGTCGGAGGACTGCAGGGGATCAGGCACATGCTCAGTCGGTGCCTGATGATGTTCCTCTGGAGTCGTCCGCGATGCAGCAGCCGCAGGAAATGTGGCCGGGTGTGTGGGAGCATTTGGGGGAGATACACGAGGCTATGCTTGGCTTGGTCTCCATGGTGGAGGAGTCTACGTGGACAATCGCTGAAGCAATGAGCCTCATGGCCTTGTGCCATGCGTCCTCCATGGAGAGAGTGGTGACCCTCGTGGAGAGGCTCCTCCAGGAGACCCATCAGGGCTTCCTGGGGATGTGCTTTGACCAGCAAGTACCTCACATCGGCATTGGTCACAGCCGGTCAGTGCCAGTGTGGGAGATGGTCTGGGCATCAAGTTTCCCAGCTCATTGCCCATCCATCCACGGTGAGCAGGGAGGTCCGAGGTGACCTCACATTGTCGTCTCTGCGGGCACCTCTCAGGGTGCTCCAGATGAGGGCACCAGCTCCTCCACCCCTCTCCCAGTGACTGTAGCATCTGGTGAGGCTGCGATGACTGGGGAGGTACCAGCTGTGGAACTGGCAGCTCCCTCCCAGGCGGGGTCAGCACAGGCTCCACAGGCCAGAGGACGGTCGCCAAGGTCATCGAGACCAACAGGACAGCAGAGTCAGCAGCTGTCTCAGATACCCCTCCCAGCGAGGGGGCAGCACCAAGACGGAGCGCCCGCAAACATAAACATAAGGTACCTTAGGCACACCACGGGTTTCTCACTGGGTCTTTTGTGTTGGCCCGAGATTAGGTCCTTATGAGTCGGTGTAATTTTTAACCTTTGTCATTTTGTTTCCTTAAACTCCTTTGGTTGTGATATTAAATTCAGACATGTCACCATGGCTGAGAGTGCCTCTTTTCTTCTGCCAGTGGATGGTTTCCAAAAATGTTAGGAGTGTTTTGTGGGACATTCAGCTTTATTAGCAAGGCCCTTAGTTACTGTTCCTAACCTGGCAGATTTTGCGTTTAGGTCTTGAATATGGAGCCTGCTTGTCCTGGAGGGTCCATCTGTGGTGTTGTGGCTGAAGGTTCGTTGGATTAAAGCCTCCCAGGTATCCCTGCCTCCCTGGAGTATGCCCAGGTCAGCGTCTACCCCCTCAGCATTTCCCTGTGTGTGCTCATCCTCGGACTCACTGCTGGACTCATCGTGTGCAGCCGCAGACACTGAGTCAATGTCTTCATCATCCACTGTGTCCCCCCTTTCCAGTGCAAGATTATGGAGAGTGCAGCATGTAACCACTATCACTGAGACACGATCTGGGGGGTATTGTAGTGCTCCCCTGAGCGGTCCAGGCATCAGAAGTGCATCTTGAGAAGACCGACTGCTCTCTCCACCACAGCCCTTGTGGAGCCGTGGCTCCTATTGTGCCGCTGCTCAGCTTCTGTTCTTGGATGGTGGAGAGGCGTCATGAGCCACCTTCTGAGGGGATAGCCCTTGTCACCCAGCAGCCATCCATCCAGCCGGGCTGGAGCACTGAAGAGCCCCGGCACCTGGGAGTGTCTGAGGATGTAGGTGTCGTGGGAGCTGCCTGGGTACCTTGCACAGACTTGTAGAATCTGCATCCTGTGATCACACACTATCTGCACGTTCATGGAGTGGAAGCCCTTCCTGTTGACGAAGGCACCGGGCTCACCTGCTGGCGCCTTGATGGCCACATGTGTACAGTCTATAGCACCCTGGACACGGGGGAAGCCAGCAATCGCTGCGAAACCTCTGGCTCGCTGTGTCTGGCTGGCCTGGTCACAGCGGAATTGAATGAAGGTCAATGCCCGTCTGAACAGAGCGTCTGTAACCTGCTTGACACAAGTGTGGACAGCTGATTGGGAGACACAACAAAGATCACCCACAGAGCCCTGGAAGGAGCCAGAGGCATAGAAGTTGAGGGCAGCTGTGACCTTCAGAGCCACTGGCATGGGGTGTCCACCCACACAGTTAGGGGAGATCTCAGGGCCAATCATCTGACAGATGCTGTTGACTGTTTCCTTTGACAGTCAGAGCCTCCTTCAGCACTGCACCTCAGACATATTGAGGTAGCTGCTTCACCACCTGTAAACCCTGGCAGCAGGATAGTGGCGTCTTCTGTGGCCCCTCCTGCCTTGGACAACCTCTCGGCCCTGCGCCCCTTGAGCCTGAGCCTGGCCTCCCAAAGGTGGCTCCCCTGGAGGCTGAATGTACACTCCTGGCTTCCTCCTCATTCTAGCCCTCCCTTCCTCCTCAGAGGAGTTGCCTCCAGTGGACAGTTCAGCTCCCATTCCCAGGCTAAGGGAAGGCTCCCTGAAACCTGCAGGCCCAGAAATGATTCCTCACTGCAGAGAGCTGACCTGGAGATTGTGAGTCCAGACCGAGCAGCTGGGATGTGTTTTGAAGTATTGCAGATCCCACAGGCAAGTATCAATTACTTTGAAACATGAATATTTGACAGAGCACACTCACGACCCCACTGAGCCGTCTTATCCCACTCGTGGATGAGATTTATACAAATGTGTCCTACCCTCCTGCCTGTTGTGCCCGTTCGCCAACCCGAAGATCACACGGACGCTGATAAATCGCCGTCGTTTGGCGCCTCAACGGCCTTAAGTGGCCAGTTAATTAACGGCGGACATGTGTCGGATATCATCGCATTTCAGAACATTTCAAAATAAATTTACGCCTTAGTTGCAGGGAAAGCCTTTGAATATTGAATGAGAGAATTGGAATTCTAAAGCAAGAACTGCTGCTATTGAAATAGCACTGCTTTATGTTTTATATTTCTTGTGTTGATAGCAAGGTTATTTTCAGGCCAAGTCCCCTTATGAAGTGAATGCTTCAACTTTAATCTCTATGCCGCATGGATTATTGTAGCTCAGGGATGACAATGATCTCCAAATCGTATAGCATTGCAGCTTTGTTAGAAAAAGATAGTTTCCCATTTGTTGACTTATTTTCTAAAATGTTCCAGTTGATATTGTTACACAAAGAGCAAACACAGAGCAAAACACCCAGAGGACTGAATGCACGGAAGTCACTGAAAACTATTTGCAGCTTTTGTAAATAAACATTGTAATCTCTGCTGTGAATATCAAACACCGCTCTAAACATGGCTCAGAATCGAGCTGTTTGTAAATGCTTAACTTGTAACAACACTGCAGCCTGTTGTAATCACCGGCAAGAGTAAACTGCAGATAGAGATTCTGATATAGATCCTGTCGGGTTTAATTCAGAGTTTTGAACATAAAAAGCTCTTGTTGGGTCATTGGAAACTTTTCCTAAAAGCTATTTTTTGCTGTAGAACATTTTATAAATTAGTTTGAATCTTACTGGTGTCGCTGGTAGTGTCATCTGTAAATGTATTTATTGTCCAGTTAGGCAAGTGATGCTCATAGTGTGGCCATGGGGCCACTTGTGGTCTGCATCCATTTCCTGTGATCCTTGGCAGAGTTGCTGGTATATGTGTCTCTGGGCCTCCAATTTCAGTCTGTTTGGTTTGTTGCCAGAGTTGGGATTTAGCACTGATTAAGAGAAAGGAAAAGTTTGCTATTTGGAAGCTGCATCATCCCATTGTGTGTAAGTCAGGAGGTTCCTTTTGCACTATAGGAATCATAATCTCTGTAGGTTTTTTTTATTATCTCTGTAACATTCTTCTTTCCTTTATACCACCCAAGATAAATTCCTATCAGTGCATACCTGGTGTGTGGAGGTCTTGCAGTACCCCTGCCTCTGAGTCAGATACCTGCGTATTATTTGGCTGTAACAGACTTTGTATTAAAAATCTGGCTTTGGCTGATCTTTAATAACTCTGCTGTAAGCCCAGTATTTATTTTGGCTTTTCCCAGACATTGCGATCAGATATAAAATAAACCTACATTTTCAATTTCAGGCCATGGTGGTGGGAATGAGAGGCCAGCTTGATTTTTATAAGTCAGATTATTTTTCAACAAGTAGCAAAATAAAAAGGAGTGTTCGAGACTCACTGATGTGAGCTCAGTTGGTCTAGCTTATAATATTTATTCATAATAAAATTCTCACATCTGAGTAGTTATTGACTTGTATCTGATTTGATTTTGGTATAAATGCAAAGCCCGCACCTTGGACTCATTGAGTTACTCTGCAAGAGGTAAGTAGGGAAGGGAATTTGCCACCTTTACTGTTTTGCCTGAGGCCTAAGATCTACTTCAGCGTAAATAGAGCAGAGTTTGGAATTTGAGGGAAACAAAATATGCAGTTTCCTGCAGGCATGGCATTGTTATAAACAGTCTGGTTGTAGCCCTGGTGGGACACGCTCTGTTTTTAATTCATGGTTCAGCGTCTAAATCACTGCAAAGGCTGCAGGGCAACTAGGGATGGGCAATAAATGCTGACCCAGCCAGCAACACCTTCATCTCGTGAATGAATTAAAAAAAAGTTCTGGGTTACTTATTCAAGGTGGATTCGTGGTAGTTGCTTGATAAAGAAATGAGAAAAGTGCTTATTCTGTGTATGTTGTAAATATGGAGGATTTTACTGTGAATGTGTTACTCTGTCCTCTTAATATACTTTCATTCTCTGGTCTTGCTTTTCTCAGCAAGGTTCTGGAACATGGCACCAACCAACTCAATGCCCACCTCTCTCATTGCTCCTTCAGTCAAGTCCCTTCAGTCTGATAAAAGCAAAATACTGCGGATGCTGGAAATATGGAACAAAAACAGAAAATGCTGGAAAAACTCAGCAGGTCTGACAGCATCTGTGGAGAGAGAAACAGAATTAACATTTCGAGTCCGTATGACCTCTGCTTTGAAGAAAGGTCATGTAGACCCGAAACGTTAACTCTGTTTCTCTCTCCACAGATGCTGTCAGACCTGCTGAGTTTTTCCAGCATTTTCTGTTTCCCCTCCAGCCTACTGCCTCCTTGTTGTTATGAAGATTTTGGCACAGCTATGTAGATCTTCCACCAGGGAACCATTTGGTGCCTGACAACTACAGATTAGCTGAGATGTCTGTAGCTGTCAGAGGAGACTGCCTTTGAATTCCCTATAGTGTGTACAGCTTGATCATTGGCATGACATAGGTTGGCTTCTTAGTTAGATCTTGCAACAAAAAAATAATGAAAAGTCATAAATTGCCTGAGGCTTTACGATTCTTCTGTTCATGAAGGAGGAAGGGGAAGAGGAGGGATAGGGAAGTACCTCAGTAGGATAATCCTAGGTTTTTCTTTGAAACTTGGCTTTCCCTCATTACCTTTTGTGACGCTGTAGTTTGAGGGGGGTTCAGGCTCAAGCCTTGTCACCAGAGGTATTCAAACACCTCTCTGTTAAAGTGCCCAATGAGTTGTCCATGTGCAGAATGAAGTGGGATGCTAAGATTGCCCTTCCTGCCTCACTTCCTTTGTAATGATGGGCCTTTGCTTCATCCAGGAAAATCCAGAACAAAGCACTGGGGGCTGAAACATGATGCCAAGGATTTATGTCTCTTATTCCTCTCAGCTACACCTTGGAACTGGATATTCCACTGATGCTACAGTAAAGTATATTTACCCTGCTCTCTTCCAAGTGCTTCCTCTTTGACATTGGCTTCTCATAGACCTGGTCCTACTTTTCTAATGTTATAAGGCTATCTCCTGCAATGGTTCTTCCTCCTATTCCTCATCTATATTCTGCCCCTTTCTTCCAATTGAACACTGGTAAAACTGCTGCTATCCTCACCAGATATTTCACATCCCAACCCCCCACCTTCCTCCCCAGGCTCAACTTGACAATGCCCAGCTTCAGTGTTCTCATTCACAACACAAGCTTCAAACCTGGCACCCAGTACTTCACAACAACCATCTCCAAGACATATCTCTGCCTCACTCTTGATTTGACTTCTCCGGCACTGTGGCTTCCCAAGCTTCCTGAACTTTACCCTACACGAGGTCAATCCGAATTCTGACTCCCCTCACATAAACCTGTACAGATCTTTTTTAACTTAACACCTTGATCCTTGACAACCTTGGTTAGATCTCCATCACTCAACAACAGGTTACATTTATATGATGTCTTCAATATAGAATATATCCTAAAATGCTTACATGTGTGTTATCAAAATCTTTTGACACTGAGCCACATAAGGAGAAGTCAGGTCAGATGATCCAAAGCTTGGTCAGAGAGGTAGGTTTTAAGGAGAATCTTAAAGGAGGAAAGAGAGATAGAGAATCAGGTGTAGGGAAGGATTTCAAAAGCTCAGGGCTTAATATTAATTTCAAAATACTCCTCAAATCCCTTCATAGTTTTACCACTGCCTGAATCAGTTGCTTCCTAGAATTCCTGTGCCTCTTGTCCTCTCCACTCTCTTACAACAGAGGCTTTACTGTACAGTTTCTCACATCACCTACTCTGTATTTTCTGGTAGAGCCTTCAGTCATCTTATCTTCACTGCTATTATTTATGATGCTGTCCAAGTCACTTGCTGCAACATCTCTTCCCACTTTAAAACCAAACCCAGTTGCCACCTTGCTTAATTTTCCTCTGCTCCTACCCGGGTCTTATTCCCAACTGTGAATGCACCAGGAATGTTTCTGTATATTAAAGGCACTAAACAAATGCAAGTTAAAAGCAAAATACTGCGGATGCTGGAAATCTAGAACAAAAACAAAAATACCTGGAAAAACTCAGCAGGTCTGACAGCATCTGCGGAGAGGGATACAGTAGACGTTTTGAGTCCGTATGACCCTTCATCAGAACACTTCTGTTATTGTTCTAGAAACAAATGCAAGTGTTGTTGTTAGTTCTCTTAAGAGATGGCCAGTACCTAAATGCATTGCTCCAGCCCAGCCCGGTCTGGAGAATGAAACAAAAAGTCACACATCACAAGACAGGATTGATCTGGAGATAAAAACAAAAAACTGAGGATTGATCTGGACCTGCTGTATCATTAATGCAAGCATCAGAGACACATTCAACTGTCCACATATTGCAGTACTCTCCTGCTGTGCCTCCTTATGCCTCATTTTCTGTTTCTGGTTCACATTAAAAAAAATGTATTTGTTAATGTTAATTGCTGTTAACATAGCATAATTACTCTATCATGAACAAACTAAAGCAGGGCCTGTTTGAACACAGCACAATTAGCCATTCCTGACAACTTTTCACACTGAGCAATATAATACAAACTGATGATAAATTGGACAGTGTTCTTGTTAAACACACTCTATGTGGCAGATACCTTACAGATCGGTGGGAATGAGGAACCACACTCACATTGAGTTGCTCTCAATTCAGTAATATTTCTCTGAACTAATAAGTGTGCAGGATGATGTCCTTGTTGTGGTGTCCTGTTCCTGAACAACACAAAAGCAGCAAAGTTAAGATATTTAATAAAGCAAGTACAATGTGCAGCTTGAAATTCTGTCAGGCCCTTCATTCACACCTTATTCCTGAACTGTTACTTATTTTAATTCCTCCAGTAAGTTTCAGTACAACAAGATTTCATTCCCAAAAAGATTATCTCCCTTAATTCAAACAATCTTCTTCAGCAGATTCCCACTTTTCTGTGCTACTTAATTTAAATGATTGGGAAATTGAATTCTTTTAGTGAAAAAGGTTCTTTGGAATAACAGGCCATTCTCCGTGGCCTGGCTATTTATGGCAGGGATGCAATTGTTTGCTGGACTGTAGGTCCTGGAAATTCAGGGCCACCATTTCTGGGCACTAGATGAGTGCAAGGAATGACCTGTGTGCCGACAGGTGAAGCTGTTGATGTGTGATTGAAGGACGGGTTACTGCAGCTTGATTCCCAGGGATGTGAGGAAGAGGGGAAACTCGGAAGGAGTGACCAGGTCTGAGGTTATACTGTCTGGGGGGGAGGGTGTTGGGGGGCGGGGTGGGGGGGGTGGTGGAAGTTACAGTGTCTGGGGAAGGAGTTTGGGAGGGTTGTAGCTGGAGGAGAGCAGCTGTAATAGGGGGTGGGGGGATGGGGGGAGACAGTGTTCAGATAAAAAGAGACCATGGAAACTAGCCCAGAAGGGATGGTGTCTGGAAAGGAGATCCAGTCCAGGGAGGGAGAGGTCTGAGAGGGAGGGGCTGTTGTCCAGTGTTGGACTATGGCAGGGGGAGGAATGGGGCTGTGGCTCACCTTTGTTTAGTGTGGGCTCTACCAGGAAACCTCCTGCCTGCCCAGTTCCACGTTCAGGTAAATATATTTTTAAAACTTACTTTCTTGATGGTATACATTCCTTTAAGGACTCTCTGTTATGGCCACACACACACACACACACACACACACAGCTCTGGTTTTCTTCAGTGAGCTGCAATGCAAATCAAGCTTGTCCCGTATTTGCTTATGCAAAGGAGCTAAGGCCCATTTTGTGTGTGGGAATAGCATGCCAAGCTTTTGGCCTTTAGCAATATATTGTGTGCAACCTTCTCCTACAGAGAAGAAGGAAATATGCTAGTGACAGCTTTGTGAGCTGTTTAGAATGTGCTTTTTATGGCAAAAACGTTTTTATGGTGTGTGGATGTGAGTTGTGGGGCAGTGAAGGCTGTAATCACAGATTCACAGTGCAGAAGAGGCCCTTCGGCCCATCGAGTCTGCACCGACACGTGAGAACCACCTGATCTACCTGCCTAACCCCATTTACCAGCACTTGGCCCATAGCCTTGAATGTTATGATGTGCCAAGTGCTCATCCAGGTACTTTTTAAAGGATGTGAGGCAACCCACCTCCACCTCCCTCCCAGGCAGCGCATTCCAGACCGTCACCACCCTCTGGGTAAAAAAGTTTTTCCTCACATCCCCCTTAAACCTCCTGCCCCTCACCTTGAACTTATGTCCCCTCGTGACTGACCCTTCAACTAAGGGGAACAGCTACTCCCTATCCACCCTGTCCATGCCCCTCATAATTTTAATACTGGTAAGAGTAAGAAGTGAAGAGGGAGATGGTACTTTTTGGTAAGAAGAATAAGGAGATTCCATACACTTTGCAAAATGATTACCTAACTGAAGAACAAAGGCATCTGGGGTCCAGATACATAAATCACTGAAAGTAACAAAGCAGGTTCATGAGGCCAATAATAAACAAACCAAACACTTGGGGGTTCATTCCTAAAGCGATCCAATTGAAAATCAGAAAAATGACATTAAACTTGATCGAATCTTGGTTAGATGGCATCTTGTATAGTTTTCATCTCTATATAGTGAAAAAGATATAAGGGCTCTGGAGGAAGTACAAAAAAAATCACATGAATGATACTAGAACTGAAAGATTATATCTATCAGGAAAGATTGAACAGACTGGGACTCTTTTCACTGGGAAAGGGAGGCAGGTGGGTGACCTGACATAGGTCTTTAAGATTATGAATTGGTTCAATAGGTTAGACTTGGAGAAGATGTTTCCACTTGTGGGAAAGGGACCAGAACTAGGGGCCATCAATATAAGATAAATAAACCCAATTGGGAATTCAGGAGAAACTTTCACAGGAGAAACAAGAGGGATGTGAAACTTGCTGCCAGAAGAAATGGTTAAGGTGAATGACATAGACAGATTTAAAGGGAAGCTGGATAAATACATAAGGGAGAAAGGAGTAGAAGGATATGTTGATAGGATGAGGGGTGGGAGGAGGCTCATGTGGAGCAGCAACAATGTTTCTGAGCTGTAAATACTCTGTAATGTCCTTGCTCTGTGCCCCGACACAAATACTATTGCATTAACTTTAAACACAAAGAATTGAACTGCAATGATCGAGTAGAGCTATAGGTTATTTATCTGATCTAAAAAAGCTTGTGCAGGCTTCAAACATCACTGCTGCATGTGGCTGTGGGTGAGAAAATATCCTAATGCTGAAGTTGGGTTTAACAGTGGGAAAATTGATTTCCTCTCATCTTGTTTTGTGTTTAGAGATGATACATCTGTAAATTGTATGATCTTATTAGTTTTGGAATTGTTTGAGTGTTGAGGCACTCAACTTTGCAACCTCTGGCACACAGACAGCTGAAAGCTGATTAAATGTAATTTCCAGAGAATGTGATGAGATGACAAATTTCTTTAAACTCTTCATTGTTTCGACTTAATGTTCTTAGAGAATTTCATAGTTTCATCTGCAGGCAAGGGTTAATTTCCACTCTATGGTCCTAAGGTTAGAGAAAGGTAGAATAAGAGTTTGGTGGAAGAAAACTATGATAGAAAATGTTGCCCTAATTGTTATTGAGGTTAGGTTGTCATGAAAAGCTGATTACAGCCACAAATTACTGATGGGCATATTGAACTTTTTAAGGAAGACTTATATGTTTTTAAATAAATACAAGCAACGACACTGAGCAAAAGATGGCTGATAGTATAAAGTGACCACTTTCTGGAAAATTCCACATGGATTATACTGACAGACCTGCTCTGAGAGAACATGGAATGTTGCATCTGAAATGGCATCATGGCCTTCTTCAAGCAGAGACATTTGAAAGGGAGATAGGAAAGGTGCAAAAGACTGAACTTTAATCTCCTGTGGTTTCAGAGAGAAGAGACTGATTATCACATCTCAGCAGTCATCGAAAATCCACCTCCTGTAGATTTATATCTTGGAATAGATATAATGGTCAGAGATGAAAGAAAACAGACTTTGGGTGCACGACATGTTTTTTTTTCCTTATAGAAATACACAGGGAAAAATGAGTTTAAAAGCTAGCTGCAGAGCAGTGCAGTGTGTGCTAGTGTATGGGTGTGCCGTGAGAATCACAGCAGAAGAAGACCAACTAGCCACGTTGAAGTTGCAGGCAAAGTCTCTCTCTCTCTTTCTCTCGCTCTGTCTTTCTCTCTCTCTCTCTTTCTATTGCTGGAGGCAAAGCTCACCGGAAACCACAATCAAAAAGGAAACAGGACAGCCTTTCAGCTACCCTGCAGAACCAAGTGTCTCCAAAACCTACTGCAAAACTGCCAAAGTTAGCTCCACTGGAATCATTCAAATTAACGGCTGCTATGTTTCACCATCATTACGCCTCACAGACAAGCCAAAGACTGATTCATATATAATTTTAAACTTTTATTTGGACTCTTATCTTCTCATTTCTGATCTGTGTGTATGTGTGTTGTGCTTTTATTATTTTTCTTGGGGTTTTTAGTAACTAATAAACTTGCTCTTTCTTTGATTCATGAACACCTGGTTAACTTAGCTCCTTCTGGAAAAATAAATACATTTGGGCTGGGAAAAGGTATCCACAGGGGAAGGGATTCCACTTAAATTAACCTGGTTGTGACCAAACAAAGGGATTGAATAAAGAAGGGGAGCAGCTCATTCCTCTGCATTCAGGAGCGTAACCAAATTGGGGTCCCGTTCGGGAAATTTACAAATTGGGGACCTTGCCCGGGGACTGGTGGTAACAAGGTAAAAAGTCACGTAGTATGGTGGTGGCTCTCACTGAAAATGTTTTTCAGCCTCGGAAGACACGATTTTACAGTTGCTATCCTTCCATGCAAAAACTGTTCAGAGACAGGGGGAAGGTCAAATCCTCCTCACTGCCATCAAGACAAAGTGTGGTTTTGCAGAATTTATCATTGTATGGATACATTGTGCCTCCTGCTACACTAGTTCTTGATTTTTATTTTTACATGTATAGGAAGAAATAAGCCCATCTAAATACAACAAAAGGATATTTGTACATGTGAAGAAAGATTAAAGATGCTTATGTTTTGTGACCTAAAGAGGAAAGCGGTAAAGGTGTTATCTCACTGGAACAGATTGACAGGTGAAACATTGTGACCTAGCATCTCGGGCTTTCTATCTGCTCCCATCATTAGTATTATCTCTCCTAGCACCCCCCCCTTCTCCCCCACACTCCTCCTTCTCCAATGTCCATGTACCCAAAACATTCCAGGCCATCACCCCTGAAAACCAGGAGATGGGTTCTTAGAGATTAGTGTCTTCATCTTGATCAGGCAATAAAATTCCACAGCTAGGGTGCTTTTTAGCCTAGTTATATTAGCCAGTCTTTTTAAATAGCAGATTTTCATACTTGTTCTGCTTAGGAAACAAATAGTTTGACTACAACATGATGTTATGAGGATGCATTTAAATATACAATTTCAGATGTTCTTCTGGCTGGATTAAAAAAAAATAAACTGTAATCCTGTTAAGAAAATGGAGGACTGCCAGCCAGCCAGAGAATACAACGTGCATTCTACCCAAGTGGAATGAAAGGGAGCAGCATGAAAGACCCCAAATCCTTTTGGCTTTCACCCTCTCCTAAAACTTTTCATAAGTTTCTAAGATGAGACATCAAAATGCAAAAGCTTCTGAGATGAAACATCAGTTCTACAAAACAAAGACTACAGCACCATGGTAATAAAATTCCTCTGGAATATACAGCCAGCAGGACATTAAAGAACTGTTTTACCAAGCCAGAGAGATCCCAAGAAGAGATTAGAATGCGATACTGAAAGGCTGCAACGAAGCCATCTCTCTCTCTCTCTCTCTCTCTCCCTTTCTCTCCCGGCCGTATTTTTAAATTAAGCATCGTGAGAAAAGGAATTGACTTACAGCAGATCTATTGGGAATAAAATGTGGAAATCTGCTCCATACAACCACACCCAGGAAAACAACTGAATAAAGTTGCTGCAACATGGAGTCACCACATCGAGACCAGCCACAGGATAGTTAACCATATATTTCTTTGATTGTTGATCTTCTTCACAAACCATAAAACATCTTTAAGCCAACCCTCTTATTCTACCATCCGTACTGATGTGTGTGGGGCCTAGGAAATGTGTGTGACGTATGAATGGTGGTTGTGATCTACCTAGATTTTTTTTAAATTCAGGGAATAGTTTCAATAAACTTATCGTGCTCTGTGTTTAAACTCTGAAAACCTGCCTGGCCAATTCCTTATAACCTGAAAGTGTACATAGTCGGACTCCTGCAGTATTGGCAAACGCACATCCTCGAATACCAAAGTGCAAAAATATTTACATTCAAAGCCAGTGTCTCTCTGGAACAGGTGGAAATTACTTTTGATCATTTAAAGGCTCTGTTACTCGAGGAGTTAAAAAGTGTAGCGAAGGAGCTGGAGTTAGTGTTTCTCCCAAAAGCCAGGAAACCTGAACTTTTAAATCTCATGGCTAGACAATCGGTTTGCGAATCTGGAGAAGTTGTAACAGACAGTCTAGCATTAGTGAAATTACACTAGAACAGAGAAGACTACAGCTAGAATTCCAAGAAAAGAAAGAGAGAGGAAAGCGAAAGAGAAAAACAGAGCAAAGGAAGAGGGAGCAAGGTATCCAAAGCGAGATGAGAATGCTCGATTTGGATAGGGACAAGTCCCTGTGCCCACCAAAGGCACCTTCTACCTCAGGTCTGAGCACTGAGTTACTCAAGTTTGCCTATTTAATCCCTAAATTTGAGGAGGAAGAGGTGGAAGCCTTCTTCATCTCTTTTGAGAGAGTGGTTCAGTAAGTGAGGTGGCCAGCAGAAAGCTTGACTCTGCAACTGCAAAGGAAGCTATCAGGCAAGGCTCATGAAGTACGCCCCCTGTTGCCTGATGAGAGTTCAGCAAACTATGAGGTGGCAAAGAAGGTTTATTTGAAGTGCATATGAACCTGTGGCGGAGGGGTACTGTTAGAAATTCCAAACTCTCCCTAAACAGCAGGACCAGATGTAAATGGAATTTGAATGGCTTAAGCAGCTCATGTTTGATCAGTGGATATGAACGCTCAATGTTAAAACCACATGAAAACCTTTGAGAAATAACACTCCTCCCTATAGAAATCCACATAGAGGAGCAGAAAGTGGCAAGGGCCAGGCAGGCAGCAATTCTGACTGATGATTATGAGCTTGTCCATGAGCCCTCATCCCAGAAAAAGCCCTTTCATAATCACCTCCAGCAACCTGGAATGGATAGGAGGTGGAAGACTGATAGGAAGCTGAGCGCTCATAGGAAAGAAAGGACAGCTAGAAGCACAGGGGCCCTTCCTTGAACCAGAAAGGGTGGTGCTGAGAAAAGGAATGAGATCCGGAAGTCTGTGTATTTCAATTGCTACAAGGCTGGATACCTTCATGCTGATTGTTGGAAATTATAAAGAGAACCTGTAGGATTTGTTGAAGCACTTAGGCCCTGTACAGAAGAAGAGAGTCAAGCAGAGAACACAACAGAGCAGGGTCTGACTGCTGCAGCAGGTCCCTGTAAGCACATCCCTGTGGCTGTGGGTGAGTTTAGCACAGTCCCTGAGAGATACAATAATTCTATATCAGAAGGAAAGTTTTGTAGGGTGGCCAATAGAATTGTTCTGCAGGCATTTCTTGAGTGGAAACTTTAAATTTATTTACAATATACTCAGCAGCAACTACACGTGTGCTTTCAACTCCAATTCTATCACCTCACTGACTGCTGAGGTAGCCTTAGCTGCTCTCCTATTGGTTACTACAGGTCAGGTGATCTTGCCTAGCAAGTATTATTCTTAAAGGTACATTACACATCTAAATAAAACCATAATTATTACATTCCTCTCCCTTTAACTCGGCTATTCATACTATATTTACAAGTACAATTTTTTAAGACAACATAATATTTACACTGGGTGAGGAATTTACAAGTTCAGTCTTCCAGGTGGTTTCCTGGTCCGTGTGGAATGTTGCAGCTCCACAACTTCAGATTCTTTGTCAGGAATCTCCTTTTCTGGAGTTGTGTGAACATCAGGTGCTTTGATGGGCACTTGTAGTTCTGTATCCTCAACTCTTACAGGAACATCAGACATATCAGACCTGGGTTGTGTATCCTCAACAGGAAACGCAGACCCGGTCATGGTCACTGGTGGAACCAAATCTTGGTGATTTCTCTCTCTCTTCCTTAAATGTTCCACATGTTTACAGATGATCTGACCTTCCACCTCCATGTGGTAAGATAGAGGTCCAGTCACCGCACTTATTTCACCTGGTAACCACTTTGGTCCTTCTCTGAAGTTTTTCACGTATACCATCTCTCCCATGGTCAATTTCCTCTTGTGACTATGTCAGTCGTGTCTAGTTTTCTGGCTTCCCTGACTCCTTTCCATCTCCCCCTCTAAATTTGGCATTATTAAGCTCAATCTCATCCTGAGACGGTGTTTCAACAATAACTCCGCAGGTGTGACACCTGTTATTGTGTGAGGGATAGTCCTGTAATGAGAAAGAAAGTGAGCTAGCTTGGTTGCCAAGGAATCTCCAGTTAGCTTTTTCATGCCTGTCTGGAATGTTTGACCCTCCCTTTCCCCAGTCTGTTTGAGAAAGGGTGGGTACAGTGCAGTTTTCACATGAGTGATACCATTGAGGCTGATAAACTGTTGAAACTCAACACTCTTAAATGCTGTGCCGGTATCGGAAATGACCACTCTGGTAGTCTGTGAATGGCAAAACTCTGATGTAGATTCTCAATTGTAGCGGCCGACGTTGGTGACTTCACTTCATATACGCCAAACCATTTTGAATGGGCATCGACAATGAGCAGAAACATTGTCCCCAGGAAAAGTCCAACATAGTCAATTTGTAACCACACCCAGGGTCTACCTGGCCAACCCCATGGGTGTAATGGAGCTGTCACTGGCAACTTTTGCAGTTGCTGACATAGCACACAGTGCTTTACTAAACTCTCTATTTCACCATCCATCCCTGGCCACCATAGATAGCTGTGTGCTATGGTCTTCATTCAGGAAATTCCTGGATGGACACTGTGTAGTTCATCTGAAAGTGGCTCCCCTCCCTTCGGAGGAACTATCACTCGTGCTCCCCACAATAATTTGCCATCCTGGCTGGTTATTTCATGTCTTCTGTTGAAGTACAGTTTCATTTCATCAGATACGGGCTCCTGTGACCAACCATGAAGCACTTGTTCTCATACCTGAGCTAGGACCAGGTCCCGACTTGTCCAGTCTCTGATCTGTCGAGCACATATCGACGAGGAATCTAAGAAATTTAGCAATAAAACATGTTCCTGTGAAACTGGGACGTGTTCATCACTTTCTTGTAAAGGTAAATGACTGAGTGCATCAGTGTTTGGGATTTGATTTCCAGGCCTGTGTATGAAAGTGTATTCGTATGCTGCCAGGATTAAAGCCCATTGTTGTATTCATGCTGAGGCTGTGGGTGGTATAGTCTTGTCCTCACTAAACAATCCCAGCAATGGTTTGTGGTCTGAAACGATTGTAAAATGGTGGTTGTGTACGTTACTGGTGAAATTTCTTGACACCAAAGATGATGGACAGGCCTTCTTTCTCTATCTATGAGTATCACTTTTCCACTGTGGTGTGTGTTCTTGATATGTAACCTATTGGCTGTTCCGTGCCATCGTCCATCCAATGAGAGGGCACTGCTCCCTCTCTAACATGTCAGCACCAATTCTTTCATCTGGTCATAATGCACTTATTGGACGAGTGCAATAATTGTTTCATCTTTATGAAAGCTTCTTTCTGGGGCGTCTCCCACCAATGTTGGTTCTTTTTGAGTAGAGAATGCAGGGGAGCAAGCACTGTAGACAAATTAGGTAAGAGCTGCCACTGGACAGGGTGCAGAGGAGATTCACCAGGATGTTGCCTGGGATGAAACATTTAAGTTATGAAGAGAGGTTGGATAGACTTGGGTTGTTTTCATTGGAGCAGAGAAGACTGAGGGGCGACCTGATCGAGGTGTACAAGGTTATGAGGGGCATGGACAGGGTGGAAAGGGAGCAGCTGTTCCCCTTAGTTGAAGGGTCAGTCACGAGGGGACATAAGTTCAAGGTGAGGGGCAGGAGGTTTAGAGGGGATGTGAGGAAAAACTTTTTTACCCAGAGGGTGGTGAGGGTCTGGAATGTGCTGCCTGGGAGGGTGGTGGAGGCGGGTTGCCTCACATCCTTTAAAAAGTACCTGGATGAGCACTTGGCACGTCATAACATTCAAGGCTATGGGCCAAGTGCTGGTAAATGGGATTAGGTAGGTAGGTCAGGTGTTTCTCACGTGTCGGTGCAGACTCGATGGGCCGAAGGGCCTCTTCTGCACTCTGTGATTCTGAGATTCATAACAGTTGATCATTCCTAGGAATGATTTGAGCTCTGAGACATTCTTTGGCGGAGGAGCCTCTCTTATAGCTCTCACTTTCTCCTTAATCGGGTGGAGATCCTGTGAATCTATCCAGTGACCCAAATAGATTACCTCCCTCACTTGGAACGTGCATTTCTCTTCTTTCTAGCACAGACTTTAATCTCGGCTTTCTTTCTGACTTCACTATTGGCCAGACTTCTCTCAGATGCAAGCTCGACTTGTCTGAGCTCAGCGCTGAGTCTCCCAAGATTTCATCATCTCTCTACTTCCTGGGAAATTCTGCAATTTTCGCTTCCAAAGCCTCTTTGGCTTCATTTCACTGATTCTTCAGCTCTTTGCTGGACAGCTAGCTTCACTGAGCTTATCCGAGCTCCTGTCTCCTGGCTGTATCCAGTTATACACAACTCCCAGGGCTTCTTGTGAACCCTCTCCGATTACCAGGGTTTCCCCTCCTGAACTGTCTTTGTACTTCTTCTGCTGTGATTCCATTCTCCTGTTTGAAATGGCCTTCATTTCTCATGTTGCTGAATGGTTACACATTCCTTTTGCATTTGGTCTTGAAGGACAATCAACCATTATTTAAAATGTTTTATTCTTTGTTACCCTCCCTTTGTGGTCTCCTGTTGCCCTTGGTGCAGTTGCCCTCCTCTCTGGGGTCTCATATTCCCTTTGGCAGATTTTCCCACTCTCGGGGATCTCTCCTAATTTTCTTGTGTTTACCACTTTACATGTATTGCTGCTTTAAGAGCACTCATCGTTTATTTTACTCGGGCTGTCTCTGCAGCTGCTGGATTTTCTCTACTGTATTCCCCGCACTTTTTGAGTTTTGGTGGGATCCCCACGATCATGGACCTTCTTCTCTTTTAACTTTGTAAAACTTTGTTCATGTTTGGGAAAAACACAGCAGTGATTTCTTCTCCCTTTTCTAGGTGAGTCCACAGGGTTTTATTTTTCAAATTTAAAACTGCAACACTGCTTTCTGCTCTGATTGTCCTTTTTTAAAAATTTGCAAGCTGTGTGCCAGCTTCTCTAACCTACTGAGTCTGTGGGACTGCTGCCTATTTTGTAATGGAAGTACAGATTCTCTTCTTTTATTTAGCTCACTCATCTTGTGGATTCTCACTCAGGGGTCTTGCAATTTTAGTATTATTTTTTTAAATGTCGAGATTGCTCCGAGAGATTTCTCAGCCATTTGGATTAGGGCCTGTTTTCTCTTTGATTTTAAGCGACAGCATATCTGGTGAGTACATCTTCCTTTCTTTTTAATTATCTTAAACATTCACAATCTCCGGGTGAGGGACAGCGCCAGATCTGATCCCATCCTCGTCACCAGTTTGTTTTAGGGTGGCTGAGTTGTACTATTAGTGATAGAGTTAATCTCCAGTCACTTCTCGGATGGAAACATTAAGTTTATTTACAATATACTCAACAGTAACTACACGTCTGCTTCCAACTCCAACTCTATCTCCACACTGACTGCTGAGGTAGCCCGCACTTCTCTCCTATTGGTTACTACAGATCGTGTGAACTTGCCTAACAAGCACTATTGCTAAAGATATATTACATACTAAATAAAACCATAATTACTACAGAAATGTATCCCCATTTCCGCAGAATGAAGCAAGAAAGCCCAGAGTCACACTGAGGGATACTGGGGCCAGCCAATCTCTGCTGCTGGGAAGAGGCATGACCTTTCCCCTGCAGACTGCAGTAGGGGCCAAAGTGGTGGTAAAAGGTATCAAGGGAGAGTACCTGATTGTACCTTTACACAGCGTACACCTCGAGTGGGACCTTATTTCAAGACCAGTGACAGTGGGAGTCATCCCCAGTTTACCTGCTCCTCAACAATGACCTGTCAGGGTCAAAGGTGGTAGCGTCCCCATGGCTTTAGAGAAGCTAAGTGAGTTCAGGGAGGTGGAGCTACTGGGGGAGAAAGTCCCTGGCATTTTTCCTGAATGTGGGGTAACCCGGTCAATGGCCAAAAAAAGCCCCATCAGAGGAGGCCAAACTGGCACTGCAGACAGATGACTGTGGCTATCTGAAATCTTTCCTGGAAGTTTAGAATCTGGTACTGATTAGAGACAGTATCGAGCTGTCACTGTGTCACTCTCTAAGTGAGCTGGAGGCTGCTACTGACAGGAATCAGGAGAAGTGTTCCTGCCAAATGGGGGTTGTTTCTCCACCTGATGTATAAATGGGCTTTTGTATTGATTCCAATTTCCCTTTCCCTTTAACACTGCAGTGAGGGAGCCACCATGGGGGCCTAAACTAAGTGGGCCAATTCCATCTAAAAGGATAAGGGTCATTGTAGCTCACCTATTGATCTCACCCTTTTAATCCCAATTTTCGCATCCTTTGGGGGAATGGCAGGTTTTATTCACATGATCGCAGTGCTTCCTGCTTCCATCATCAGTCATTCAGTCTGAGATAAAAGTCCATCCAGTAAATTGAATGTTAATGTCCGTTGAAGCTGGGCGTTGTATGGATTCCAGTATCCTGGCTGCTTTTCTGGACCGAACGTGTCTCCCGTTATTACTTCACCCAGCTTCACTCCCTTAGTAAAAGAATAGGCTTGGGGCAGGATTTTGCCCACGTTGCCATATTGGACGGGTCCGAGAGTGGCCATGAAGCCGCCCACTGCCCACAACCCGGGCCCTGAGCGGGATTTCACACATCGGCCGATTAATGTGCAGCCAGCATGAACTGGGTGCTGCAACGCTGCAGGAGCAGGGGGTGGGAGGAGCGCTAGCGCAGTAAAAGGTCACTGAGGTGCTGAGCTGCCTCAAGGAGCTGGAGAACTTTGAAAATAAAAGATAAAGAATTTAAAAATGTTAATAACATGTCCCCGCTCATATGGCTCTGTCACATGAGCAGCGATATGTTAGGAATTGGTTTGAAAATTTAAAATTTCTTTTTAAATCACCAATCGACACCTCATCCCGCCTGTGGATGAATTTTCACAAGAAGTCCAAAGGCCGCTCGGCCTTTTTGCCTGCCCGTCACCCGTTGTAAGGATGGAAGGGCAGTGAATGAAAAATTTCATTTAATTCGAACCTTTAATGGCCTTAATCGGTCTGTTAACTGTTGGCGGGCGCGCTGCCAACTCCCACGGGCATCTGTTAATTAAAAGATCGCGCGAGTGTGCGATGATGTTGGGACACTCGCCCCACATCGCGCGTCATCTTACGCTCGTTCGGGTCAGACGCGCGCTCACCAATATTCTGCCCTTGAACTTTCTGCCGTGTTTTCCACAACCACAGAATGTCTCACAGCACTTTACAGACAATGAAGTACTTTCTCATGTGGTCACTGTTGTACTGATTCATGCAGCATCCTACTTTATTCACAAACTGATTCTGGGTCAGAAATTAGGGGCAGAATATAGCATCCGGCGAGCGGACGTGCGCTCCACCCGATCAGGTGTAAAATAGCACGCGAAGCCATCAGCCGAGCGCCCTGACATCATCCCGCACTTGTGCAATATTTCACTCAGTGGGCGTGAGCGGGTACTGGATCTGTGCCCGCCATGAATTAGTAGGTCACTTAAGACCATTAACAATCCCACTGACAGTGATTTCCTGTTGCCCATGTGATTTCACGACTGTTGCACAGGCGAAACGGGCAGGCAACCAGCCAACTTTCCAAAAACCTCATCCACGGGTGGGATCAAATGGGTCAGCAGCATTGCCAGTGTGAGCAGTAAGGAGTTTTGGAGATAGTTTGCTGCTGGTTGCCTTTTGGTACTTGGCAGCTTCATCTCTGTTCAGGCCTTCATTCTTAGCATTTCCAGGCTTCACTTCAGGTCTTCTTGGCATCTCCATGGACCCCAGAGGATTCAGACCGTGTGAACCCTTCCAGGTATCAGACAGCCTTCTCTTACCCTGGTAATGGGGATTGTGGTCTCCACTGGAGGCACCTCCTCCTCTGAGGAGGAAGAGAGGGGCAGAAGGGAGAGGAGGCCAGGTGTCCCAGTGCAGCCTCCAGGGGAGGGACCTGTGGGAGAAGAGGCGCAGGCACAAGGGGCACAGGGTCAGCAGGTAGTCCAAGGCAGAAAGGACCGCAGAAGAGGCCACTATCCTGCTGCCAGGGTTTACAGGCAGTGATGCAGCTACCTCAATATGTCTGAGGGGCAATGCCAAAGGAGGCTCTGCCTCTCCAGGGAGACAGTGACCTCCATCTGTCAGACGATTGGGCCTGAGATCAGCTCCAACTGTGTGGGTGGGCACCTCATGCCAGTGGCTCTGAAGGTCACTGTGACCCTCCGGCTCTTTCCAGGGCTCAGTGGGGGAATCTGTGTGGAGTCTCCCAATCAGCTGTCCACAGTTGTGTCAAGCTAGTGACAGAAGTTCTGTTCAGGCGGGTATTGAATTTCCTTCATTCCTGCACAGATGAGGCCAGCCAGGTTGAGTGAGCCAGAGGCTTCGCGGCCATTGCTGGCTTCCCCCGTGTCCAGGGTGCTATAGACTGTACACATGTGGCCATCAAGGCACCAGTGGGTGAGCCCGGTGCCTTCGTCATCAGGAAGGGCTTCCACTCCATGAACGTGCAGATAGTGTGTGACCACAGGATGCAGATTCTACAAGTCTGTGCAAGGTACCCAGGCAGCTCCCACGACGCCTACATCCTCAGACACTCCCAGGTGTCGGGGCTCTTCAGTGCTCCAGCCCGGCTGGATGGATGGCTGCTGGGTGACAAGGGCTATCCCCTCAGAAGGTGGCTCATGACGCCTCTCCACCATACAAAAACAGAGGCCGAGCAGCGGTACAATAGGGGTCATGCCCCCACAAAGGCAGTGGTAGAGAGGACCATATGTCTTCTCAAGATGCATTTCCGATGCCTCTACTGTTCAGATGGAGCACTACAATACCCTCCAGAGCGGGTGTCACTGATGGTGGTTGCATGCTGTGCTCTCCACAATCTGGAACTGGCAGAAGGGGTCCCACTGAAGGAAAAGGATCTTGAGGTAGCTCCACAGGCCACAGGGGATGGATCCAGTAGTGAGTCAGGAGAGGAGCATGGTGAGGAGAACGCTGAGAGCAAGGAGGCAGAGCTCGGTAACCTCCAGGGAGTCAGGAACACCAGGGACGCCTTGATCCAACGCTCCTTCAGCTCGGTTGCCAAAGACCAGCTTCCACCTCACCCCAGGGCTGCCACCTCCACCCCAGGTGTCTGAAATGACCCTTTCAGTTGAACCCGAAGTCCACTCAATTCCTGTGCTTTAATGTTTAGAGCCACTCGTGTCCAGCATCACATACTGGCATTCCCTGCACCAAAAAAATACAAAGGTGAAGCATACTCAGGCCATGATGACAAAAACAAAATTGATCTCATTTTGACAATTCCAAACTATTTACATAACCTTCTCTGGTCTTCATCCCCAGACCAGTGTAGAGAAAGTAAACATAAATGAACATAAAATCACCCATCAACAGTCCCTCTTGTGCTCATGGTGCCTTAAACTTGCGTTTGCGAGTGCTACATCTTGGGGTCTCCCCTCACTGGCACCGGCATTGGAGACGCTGCTGACTCTGCTGTCCTGTTGGCCTTGATGACCTTGGCGGGCGTCCTCTGGCCAGTGGAGCCTGTGCTGGCCCCGCCTGGGAGGGAGCGGCCAGTGCCACAGCTGGTATCTCTCCAGTCGCTGCAGCCTCATCAGATGCCACTGTCACTGGCAGAGGGTGGAGGAGCTGCTGCCGTCATCCAGAGTGCTCTGAGAGGAGCCCGCAGAGATGACAGGCAGCTCGTGCGCCAACGTGAGGTCACTCTGGACTTCCCTCCTCGCCATTGATGGACAGTCACCGAGCTGGGATACTGGGTGCCTCATCCATCTCCCACACTGACATTGATCACCTGAGGTTAATGCTGTGTGAGGGCTTACAGTCCAAATGCAACCCCAGGAAGCCCTCATTCTGTCCTTAGAGTCGCCACTCTCTCAATGGAGGAGGCAGTGCGCTCAGCCATGAGGGTCAACGCAGTGCTCACACTCCCCGTGGACTCCTCCACAATGGAGACCATGACACCCAGACCCTCATGGATCTCTGCCAGATCCTCCCACAGATCTCACTGGACATCCAGCATTTGCCGCCTAATGAACAACTCCAGATGCCCATCATCTGCCTTTGACTCAGCATTGTCCTGATCTCTAGCAGCCATCCAACTACTGGCACCCTGGGCACTCTCTGCTTCTGTCTGCACCTCAAGTGATTGTGAAGCACCCTCACTGATGTTCACCGAGATACTAACCGTCAATCTAATGCCCACCGAGGCGCTGGTATCTCCGCTGTGGCCTGCTTCAGGGAGCGGGTATGATGAAGATACAAGTGAAGCCCGGTGGTCCTCTGGCACCAAGGGTGGCTCTTCGGGGTCCACAGAGCAAACGCCTGCTGGTGAACCTAAAAGGGAGAACAAGGACATGTCATTAGTTACAGTCATCACACTGTCACTGTGCATGCCAGGCACGCTGGGGAGACAATGGAGATCTGCATCATGGTGCCCTCGTCTTTCAATGATCAATGGGGAATCCAGGTTTGAGGCTCCTATCAATGAAGGGACTACACTAGAAAGGTTGCGTAATCCAAACTCTCACCTCTGTGCACTGCACTCTGACCTTCGTCTGGCACTCCAGCCTCACCACGTCCGGTTGCAAGGGGAACGTGCTGGCTCTTGAGCTCGAGGGCATCCTGCTCAAACCTGCTGAGCAGCAGGAGGTTGGGCTGCCCTCCGCCTGTCTGTGCCCTCACTGATTGGTTATGGCTTGTCTTCTCCTGAAAGGACAGAGGAGCATTGATGAGTCCCCTCGCTACCTGCAGCACCATTGCAGCCTGGCCAACCCCAGCTGAGGAACACTTTGCAGGGCACATCCGAGTTGTGGCCCTTGAGCCGCAAGACACTCAGTCCAAGCAGCCAGGGCTCATCCCCTTGGCCAGCTCTGGCACCATTGATATTCGGCACTCAGACTCTAACACCCCTGAGTTCCACGGGGGGATGGCCAGACCTTAACACTTCTGCACACTGACCCATGCCAACATGATACTCACCCTTCCTGATCACAGCTGGCCATTGAACCTCTTCTGGCACTGCACCCAGGAGCGCCGCACCATGTCATGGCTGCTCACCAGTGCTGCCACCTCCTCCCATACCTTCTTGGTGAGTGGCGCTGGCCTCCTTCCCCCCATCTCTGGGGACAAGGGTGTCCCTCCTGGCAGCCCCCTCCTCCAGGAGAACAACGAGGCACTCGTCTGAAAAGACGGGGGCCGAGTGTCCAACTGACCTGCCCCCCCACCCCCCCCAACCGCACTTGACTCCATAACTTGGGTTTGAGAACAGAGGAGATGTTCTTCCATGGCAGCTTTCCAGGGGCTGCCTGGGCCATTTTTAAACTGACCGCCGAGTCGCCATTGGACCAAGCGGCCTGTCGTTCCCCTGCCCCCACTCTGCCCTTCCTGACCAATGGGGAGCCACGTTTCATGCTGGATGGGCCTTAATTGGCCCACTGGAGTGAGATGGCGATCGGGGGCCAATTGCGGGGGTCGGCCCATTTCACATTCAGCCCTGGGCCCACCCACATCGCCTGCCTGACAACCTCAAAATCCTGCCCTATACTGATTTCACCGCAGGATGAAACTAGGAGCCATTAGTCTGAACATCTCTCTGATATAAAATGCATTCCTTATGGCTAAATCCCCAATTCAGAAATCACATCAGGAGCAAGTCATTCTGAAGCACTTTCTGTCCAGTCCCTGAAGAACACCATAGAAAGTTATATGTATAAATGGACCTTTTGTGATATCATCTGTCACAATTAGAAACAGGCAAAGGTTCCCTGGGGGCATTTGATCTGGATACATAAAAGATAGCTTGGGGCTAAAGTTATTCCATTCTTTGAGAACTGTAGCAGAATGTCAGCACTGCAGCCAAAAGTCAAAACTAATGGAATTCAATTAGAACTGGAATTTTTTCAAAGGACATCTTATGCATCTTCTGTCCATTGTTCCCAGGTCCTGTTTAATGAATAACCCATTTTACACAACAATTATTTAGACATTTTCCTCAGGGATATTCATAGTAAAATATTTGTTAGAATGTCTTGAGATACAATTTCTTACAAATTGTGAATTGTAATGGCAGCTTTCCAAAAATGGAAGCTAATCCCTGTTACAATAACTTCCAGCTATTAGAATTTGGATGGAATGTTCTTCATTCTTTACACTGTTCTTTATTCAGAAAGAGGCCAATGTTTGAGTTGGGTTTAAAACTTGAAAAAATGTGATTTGTGGTTAAAACAAATATGGTTATTGCAGGAAATGTAATATGTGCTGAGAAAATCATTTTGTGTTTCAATTTCTATTCACTTCTAGATACTCGTGAGCGAAGTTGCCTGGGTTTTGATTTCATGCATTATCAGAATATCAGTTTACAAGAAAAACAATGATTAATGGGGAAAACATGGCATTTTGTCAGAAATCAAAACACCCTCTGGTCCTCAGGAAGCTGAAAGCTTTTCCAAAGGGACAGCCATAAACTGAATGTTTTATGATAACTTGACATGAAATATTTTACCCACAGAATAACCCTTAAATATTTAGCATAGCTTAGGTTAACGGTTCTTAGAGGGTTTGAAGAATTTAAATTGCAGAATTGCAAAAAGTAGAAGTTAAAATAGTTTAAGTTTACATTTCTCAGTTGAGTCTCGATCAATAAAATTGGGGACCTATTATTCATGCAGGAAAAGATTAATGTGAGCCTCTACTCATAGCTACCTCTCAATTTAGTAACATATTCATTTGCATGTTAGTGGCTTTGGTGATGCTGGGCAGTGGCAATAACTAAATAACCAATGTCTCCCGTTCATTCAGAAGCAAGAAACATTATTGATCCCTAGAACAGGAATTTGCCAAACAGTATCTGACCTGGGATCAAGCTACTGAATTGTATTAAATTATGGGTTGGCTCTTAATTACACATCTTCTCTGATGCTTGGGTTCTGTGAAATAGATATAAAGCCAACTGAAAAAGCACTGGGGTAATGGCTTCAAGTCAAGTTGTAACCCTAAGTGGAGTGGAGAATCCCACTTGCAATAAAGTGAAGTTAGTTATCTACAAATATCAAACAGCAGATAGCTTAGAAGTTTAGAAAGGTTTGGGAGATTTTAATTGGCATCACTAAAATTTGTAGTTTTGACAAGAATACATTAAATTGAGGACAAAAGTCTTTTCAAGTCAACAAAAGCCATACTGTACAGAGCAGTTGTTGTCACCACACTCCTGTACAGCAGTGAGACTTGGATGATGTATCAGTGACACATGGCAACACCAGAAAAATTCCACTGCAATGTCTCTGTCACTTCCTCAGGATTCAATGGGAGGACAGTTGAACAAATGGCAGTATCCTTCAGCTCCCCAAGCATTCAGGCAAAACTCCTGCAAAATCAACTTTGATGGACTGGATACTGTGTCCTTATGGCCAAAAAACATCTCCTCTGCCAGGTCCTGCTTTCTCAAATTTCAAATGGCCCGCATTCCAGGGGAGGACAAAGAAAACATTCAAAGACATTCTGAAGCTCTCCTTGAAGTGTGGCAGCATTGACATTAATAACTGGGAGGAACTTGTTACCAACCATTCAAAATGGTGACACCTTGTCCATCAAGCTGCATCACGCCTTGAATCCAAATGCCTTAATGACGAGGGAGAGCGGTGGTAGAGAATGAAAGAAAAGGAAGCACATCCTGCGCTCTGGATCTCAATCCCTTGTGGGGTGCCCTGCCCCATGTGCCCAAAGATCTGTGGGTCGAGAATCGGCCTGTTCAGTCACATGAAGACCCATGGCTGAAACTTGCAACCCTGAGTAACGTCATCCTTGAACCGAGGGACAGCCGACAATGATGACAACATTAACTATTTTGAAATTGTTAGATTTCTTTGCTAAGGAAAACACAATATTTTTCATCCTTCACAAGCTGTAAATCAGAACTAACTGCAGCATTTTTTAACCATATCCTCTCTTCTTTCTGCAAAGCTGATGACTTATTGTGAGATAAAGTTACACAGGGGCTCCCTGCCCCAGTATCTTGTCCAAAGCCCTGATTTTCACTCCCAGGTTAAGGCAGCACAAGCCGGGAAATTTCCCAGCTCCCATTCACAGATTGGAGGCAGCAACAGGGGCTGCTGAGTGCCAAGATGGGCTGTTTTACAGGCCCGCCTTAGTTCTCTGGGACTTTGCCCCAGTTGTATCATTAGGCCCTCACTCCTCACACTCCATCACCCTTCTACCCACTCTCCATATCCCATCCATGCCAACCCATACTCCCCATCCACTCCCAAGGCCCCTTCTAGCCCCCATGCCAACTTAATGTCGACTCATACCAACTCATGCCAACCCACCCACCCTTACGCCCTCCATATCAAATCACTGAGTATTCACCTTCAACAGACCTCAGGAGCCATGTTGTGATGAAATAAAATAAAGGTCTAAATATCATTACAGCCTTTAATATATTTTTTAAAACAGTCCCTTTCATGAAAGCCCAGTCAAAAAATTTAAATTGCAAGTACTTAACCTCTTATAAAAACAATCAGATTTGTATTCATAAAGCCACATAAAACAGGTAATCCTTTAATAATCTCTTTGAGATGCCAATTAAACTGTGAATTTAGGCTCCCCTACTGAGATAATGATAGGTTGTGGAAAGCAGCCAA
The DNA here is from genome assembly GCF_017639515.1 of Carcharodon carcharias. Taxonomy (NCBI): domain Eukaryota; kingdom Metazoa; phylum Chordata; class Chondrichthyes; order Lamniformes; family Lamnidae; genus Carcharodon; species Carcharodon carcharias. The sequence continues at coordinate 1,665,778 of NC_054485.1, forward strand.
GCATAAATAATGACATAATGATAATGCTTGGGGTAATGTCAACAAACAGCTATTGTAACTGCCAGAACAGATATTTTACTATTCTCACTGACACAGGCAGTCTATCTTCTAAAATTTTTAAAGGTCTGGAGATTTAAATAACTTCATAGCTTGACAGTACTACAGAACTCATTCACCCTTCAAGGGCATTTACTATTACTTTAAAAATTCGTAGCTCCCACACTGTGCGTTAAGGCCCTTGCTACAGCAAAAACATGGCCTGTTTGAACTCAGCACTCAGTGTGAGTGGGTGAGGGAGTGAGGGTGAGGGAGATTTGGGAGTGGGACTTCCAAATCTGGTTTGTGCCATCCATTTTTAAACATCCATGGAACGTCCATGTCTCTGTGACAATTGGGGCCCATCCTTTATCCATGAGGGTAAACACTGTGGGTTCACGGACTATTTTCCATGGATGACATAAAAATTGAGTCAGAATTGTCCTCAGTTGACATGTATACATGTGCAATTTCTGTCAACAGCCTCTGGATATTGACATGGATTGGCCACGTGTTCTCCCCACAATTAATTGTTATTTCCACTGACCCCTCAGTTAAAACCAACAAATTCTGCACAGGACAAGTAGGGAAGCTTGGACTTTCCTGGTCAGTCTAGTTTAATACTATCCCACAATCTGCACTTATTCACTAAACTGTCAGGGAAATATGTGAGGACTTTGTAACTGAAGGAATCTGAGAGGAGCATCCAAAAATGACTGGAGAACCCAAATGTTTAAAGTTGTGATTTCTAAAGTATAGTCTTGTTAATGTGTGAAACATTCAATGCTGTACGGCATTGTTTTAAACATGATTTAAGTAGATGGTTCAGGCAGTTAAGTATTAGGTCACTAAAATATTTGACCATTTGGTAAAGATCAAGTACAGTTCCTTCAGCTTTAGGATTTGAAGATAAATTGTCAACATAGCAGCCCACAACGATATGAGACATTTCTGCCCCAAGTGATGGGACTTTGGTTCCATTTTTCATGACTTTGTTGATATAAAAGTTTCCTTTATATTTGACAGGAGCAGCTAACAGCAGGAACATGTTTCTCCATTTGAAAGCTGGACTGCATCTTATAAATAACTCAACATTCATGGATCTGATGACATTAACGATAAAAAATATGTCAATTTTGCCTGTTCACTCCAATACCAAGAGGAGTGGGTCTCACACCTTGCCTATCAAAGGTCAGATTTTCATGTTGGAATCGGGGGACGGGGTTAATCCTGCTATTGCAATCCCACCTCCGTCGCAAGACTGCTGGCATGGGAGATCTTCTGGGTGCCCAGGCCCTAAGTGTTCTGGAGGTAGGACTGGAGGTGGGCTGAGTCCAGGGCAGGCAGGTTAAAAGATCCACCTCCATTCCCAAAATGAGGCAATCAGCAGGTCATCTATATATAGTTGATCCTTCTGACCATTTTAAACACCCCTCAATCTACTCCCTCCCCCTCATCCTCACGCTCTCACTCTCAATGCCCTCACCCCCTCATTCCCCTCAGCCTCAACCCTTTACTCCTTCATCCTTTGCTCTCACCTCCCTCACCCCCTCACCTACTATCCACTTTATGAACAGGACTCACAAGCCCAACTATAACAGCTGGAAGCAGTTAAATAGCCCATAAAACTTCATGAGTAAAGAAACAGACTCCTCATACCAACTGTGTAAATAATGTCAAGCACTTGTAAATGGATTAGGCAGTTGAATTACAGCTAAGAGCCCATAAACTCCCTGAGTAAACAAACATGCTTCAGAGCTGCTATCTCAGAAAATATTGTTACGGCCCTCATAGAGACTGATAACTTTTAGAAAGAAATTAATTTCCCAGTGACCAGCAGAAAGAACCAAAGAACAAGATTTCCCATTTTAAGACTTTTACTGTAACAAACAAACTAAAATCAACCTAGATCAAACATTACTTAACAGGTAATTAATACATCAAAATGAAGAAAAGGTACTTTTGCATTAACTAACTAATACAACTGAAATATGTCTTATGAAACACTTTCACTGTATGCCACAATTCTAGCAGATAGGTAGCATTCTAAAAACTGTTCCACAGTTACTCCCAGCTCTCCAGCAGGCTCACTTCATCCTGCCATCCCAGGGCTAAACTTCCAGTTGCCTTCGCCAATTGTTCCACTCAGCCCGAGTTTTCCAAGAATAAAATTACCCCCACCCAGGCACACCTTGGTGACCATGTTGTTAAAAAAATATTCTTTCATAGGACGTTGGTGTTGTCGGGTAGGCCAACTCTTTTATTACCCGTCCCTAATTGCCCTTGAGAAGGTGGTGGCTCACCACCTTCTTGAACTGCTGCAGTCCTTGTGATGTAGGTCCACCCACAGTGTTGGTAGGGAAGGATTTCCAGGATTTTAACCCAGTGAAGAACGGGTGATGTATTTCCAAGTCAGCATGGTGTGTGGCTTGGAGGGGAGCATTCAGGTGGTGGTGTTCCCATGCATTTGCTGCCCTTGTCCTTCTAGGTGGTAGAGGTTGTGGGTTTGAAAGATGCTGCTGAAACCATTGGTGAAGCAGTTGAAGATGGTTGGGTCCAGGACACTACCTTGAGGAACTCCTGCAGTGATGTCCTGGGATTGACATGATAGACCTCCAAAGTTTTCAAGAGCCTCATCTGTCCTGTTCCCTTTCTTCTGAGCAGAAACTGAACTCGCACTGACACCCTGCTTGGTTGGAAGTGCAAAACAGTTTGTCCACAGCCATAGTTTTCTTGTCTCTATGCCCCAAGCAGCAGCTGTCCTTTTTCAGGGAATCTCTGTGTAAAGGTGTTAAAACTGCCATTCCATTTTCAATGGATTTCGATTTGATTTTCTCTTCCCATGGCAGCCAGATCACACGGACATGTCTCCAGGCTGAGGTGTTTATTGTGACTTCACCATTTTCCTTTTCAGAACACTCTGCCTCACCTTAAGTTAAACCGCTCTGTAACCATCCGGTAAAGCTCTGCATTCATAACAATGTCTGGATTGAAAACATAAAAACAATGGGAAAAAGTTAAACATTTACGTTTGGTTATCATATTAAAACCATCCTTTCAACAGGATGAGATGTACTCTCCCTTTTCATCCATTAGATGAATTTTTTTTTAACTCATCTGCAGACTTTTCCACATTTACAATGTTGATATTTTAATGGACAGTTTGCCAGTTGGCAGGAATAACAATCTGGAAAACACATTGTTTGTGGTATAGTTACATCTTCCAGTCATTGCATTTTCCTAACCCACCTTACTAAACACAAATACAATCTATGTTATAGCATTTAACGGTGAACTGTAAAAGAGAAACAAAACATTTCGCTTAACTCTTCGCACATCCAGCCTATGATTCACATTGCCATGGAGCTGATGTAAAACAAAGAACAAAGAACAAAGAAAAGTACAGCACAGGAACAGGCCCTTCGGCCCTCCAAACCTGCGCCGATCATATTGCCCATCAACTAAAACATTTTGCACTTCCAGGGTCTGTATCCCTCTATTCCCATCCTATTCATGTATTTGTCAAGCTGCCTCTTAAACACCATTATCGTACCTGCTTCCACCACCTCCTCTGGCAGCAAATTCCAGACACTCACTACCCTCTGCGTAAAAAACTTGCCCCGCACATCTCCTCTATAGTTTTCTCCTCTCACCTTAAATCTATGTCTCCTAGTAATTGACTCTTCCACCCTGGGAAAAAGCTTCTGACTATCTACTCTGTCCATGCCACTCATAATTTTGTAAACTTCTATCAAGTCGCCCCTCAATCTCCGTCGCTCTAGTGAGAACAATCTGAGTTTCTCCAACCTCTCCTCATAGCTAATAACTTCCAGACCAGGCAGTGTCTTGCTAAACCTCCTCTGCACCCTCTCCAATGCCTCCATATCCTTCTGGTAATGTGGTGACCAGAATTGCACGCAATATTCCAAGTGTGGCCTAACCAAGGTTCTATACAGCTGCAGCATGACTTCCCAGCTTTTATACTCAATACCCCTGCCGACGAAGGCAAGCATGCCATATGCCTTCCTGACTATCTTATCCACCTGCGTTGCCACTTTCAGTGACCTGTGGACCTGTACACCCAGATCCCTCTGCCCGTTGATGCACTTAAGGATTCTGCCATTTACTGTATAATTCCTGCCTGTATCAGACCTTCCAAAATGTATTACCTCGCATTTGTCTGGATTAAACTCCATCTGCCATTTCTCTGCCCAAGTCTCCAACTGATCTATATCCTGTTGTATCCTTTGACAATCCTCTTCACTATGTGCAACTCCTCCAACCTTAATGTCGTCTGCAAACTTACTAATTAGCCCAGTTACATTTTCCTCCAAATCATTTACTTATACTACAAACAGCAAAGGTCCCAGCACTGATCCCTGTGGAACTCCACTAGTCACAGCTCGCCATTCAGAAAAGCATCCTTCCACTGCTACTCTCTGTCTTCAATGACCAAGCCAATTCTGTATCCATCTTGACAGCTCACCTCTGATCCCATGCGACTTTACCTTCTGTACCAGTCTGCCATGAGGAACCTTGTCAAAGGCTTTACTGAAATCCATGTAGATAACATCCATTGCCCTCCCATCATCAATCATCTTTGTCACTTCCTCGAAAAACTCGATCAAGTTTGTGAGACACGACCTCCCCTTCAAAAAACCATGCTGCCTCTCACTAATATGCCCATTTGCTACCAAATGGTAGTAAATCCTGTCAAAACCTGATGGATACACCAGCCCAGCCACTCCCTTCAGTGATGGTAATGCCAATGAATATCAAGGGGTGATGGTTGGACTCTCTCTTGTTGGAGATGATCATTGCCTGACACTTGTGTGCCTTGAATGTTACTTGCCACTTATCTGCCCAAGCCTGGATATTGTCCAGGTCTTGCTGCATTTGGACATAGACTGCTTCAGTATCTGAGGAGTCGCGAATGGTGCTGAACATTGTGCAATCATCAGTGAGTATCCCCACTTCTGACCTTATGATGGAAGGAAGGTCATTGATGAAGCAGCTGACGATGGTTGGGCCAAGGACACTACCCTGAGGAACTCCTGCAGTGATGTCCTGGAGCTGAGATGACTGACCTCCAACAACCACAACCATCTTCCTCTGTGCTAGGTATGACTTCAACCATTGGAGAGTTTTCCCCCTGATTCCAATTGACTCCAGTTTTGCTGGGGCTCCTTGATGCCACACTCGGTCAAATGCTGCCTTGATGTCAAGGGCAGTCACTCTCACCTCACCTCAGGAGTTCAGCTCTTTTGTCCATGTTTGAACCAAGGCTGTAATGAGGTCAGAATCTGAGAGGCCCTGGCGGAACCCAAACTGGGTGTCAATGAGCAGGTTATTGCTAAGCAAGTGCCGCTTGATAGCACTGTTGGTGACCCCTTCCATTACTTTACTGATGATGGAGAGTAGACTGATGGGGCGGCAATTGGCCGGGTTGGATTTGTCCTGCTCTTTGTGGACAGGACATTCCTGGGCAATTTTACACATAGCCCTGTCAGCCAGAGTTGTAGCTGTACTGGAACAGCTTGGCTAGGGGTGTGGCAAGTTTTGGAGCACAAATCTTCAGTACTATTGCCGGAATATTGTCAGGGCCCCATAGCCTTTGCAGTATCCAGTGCCTTCAGTCATTTCTTCATTTAACCTGGAGTGAATTGAATTGGCTGAAGACCGGCATCTGCGATGCTGGGGACCTCCGGAGGAGGCCAAGATGGATCATCCACTCGGCACTTCTGGCTGAAGATTGTTGCAAATGCTTCAGCCTTATCTTTTGCACTGATGTGCTGGGCTCCTCCATTATTGAGGACGGGGATATTTGTGGATCCTCATCCTCCAGTGAGTTGTTTAATTGTCCAACACCATTCACAACTGGACGTGGCAGGGCTGCAGAGCTGAGACCTGACCCATTAGTTGTGGGATCGCTTAGCTCTATCACTTGCTGCTTATGCTGTTTGGCACGCATGTAATCCTGTGTTATGGCTTCACCAGGTTAGCACCTTTTTTTGGTATACCTGGTGCTGCTCCTGGCATACCCTCCTGCACTCTTCATTGAACCAGGGTTGACCCCCTGGCTTGATGGTAATGGTAGAGTGGGGGATATGCTGGGCCATGAGGTTACAGATTGTGTTTGAGTACAATTCTGCTGCTGCTGATGGCCCACAGCGCCTCATGGTTGTCCAGTCAGTTGCTAGATCTGTTTGAAATCTATCCCATTTAGCACGTTGGTAGTGCCACACAACGCAATGGGGGGTATCCTCAATGTGGAGGGGGGATCTCATCTCCACAATGACTGTGCAGTGGATGCCGGGTGGTTTGCCCAGTTGTGCGAGGGATTTAGCCTGTTTAAGGACCCTGTGCCAAATAAGACTACACCGATCAGGTCAAAGGTCCAAACATGTCTGCTCAGGGCTTCCTGTTGGGGCCATGAGTCACTGAAACGAAATTAATTTGTTTTTCACAGATAGATGTGGAGTTAGAGGAGCAGAATAAGGAGAGCTTCTCCCAACTTCACATTTCTCCCAAGTGCTGTGATTACTCCCCTTTCCCCCAGGCCCTTTGCTGTTCTCGCTTGGGAGCTTAGTTGAGATCTGCAGCCTGTGGGGCAAGTGGCACAACATTGATTTTCCGAGAAGCTAGGTGGCCTGCCTCCTAAGGCATACTGCTCAGCCAGGTTACTGAGGTGAGGCCCAGTGTGAGGGGAGTTTTGAGCCTCCTGGTTTGGATGTGAATTGTCTGTTGATCACCCATGTGAAAACGAGACACAACAAACGATACCCCATTGACCAGGCTCAGCTCTCTCATTCCATTGAGGAGAGGGAAAGGGAACCAAGAATCATCGTAGTACTGTTTCAATCAACTCCTAATGGCACCACTTGATACCAGACTGAGAGCTGAGTAGGTTCTGGCCTAGGGAACTGGTGAAATGAAAATGTTCAAACTCTGATACCAGCAAATAGATGAATACAGCAGAATGTTCCCTCTCCAATGTTCCATGTTGGAATGCAGGAGATCTTTTCTTTCTTTCCATCTCTTCCTTGAAATAATTTTCTCATCTTTCAGCTCCTGATATTTGCCAAAAGTACATGGCAGACAAATTTAAAGAGGCATAATCATCTTGGCTTAATTTACCAAGTCTGAAAAGAGAAATGTTACTCTGTTGGAGGCCAGTTATTACTGACTCTGAGCGTGAATTTCTGAATGATGCTGTTCCAGATTAGATCTTCTGGTGAATGACACTGTCCCTTTAACTAAAACAAACACAGCATGAAATTAATGAAAACTGACCTCCTTTAAACTTACTATAGTGGAAGCTTTTCACAAGAAATTATTTTATGACGCAGCTTTATCTGATTAACTTCCATGGTAACTTGATTCTTCGCCTAGATCTATCTGTTAGTTTCGTCTGTCCCACTTGTGTTTAGAAAGAAAGAAATCAGTGATTTTTGCTTGAAATTAATTTAATCCAATTCAAATAAATCTCACTGCAGTAAAAACAAACAGTTGCTGCATCGAGTAAATCACTGAGTCTTTTACATGTCTGCACACACTCGATCTGTTTGCCCTCTGACATGCAAAGCTCGATATGGGAGGTCACTCACTTGCATGCAACATTCTTTTGTCTAGCTAAACAGTAATGAAGACTTATGCAAATAGTGTGAATGCATATAAATCACTTGTCTCACCAAATGGATGATGGAAGGACTAAACTTTGTGTTGTGTAAAGTTTACTGTTTTAATTTTGTGTCGAATGGACTGGTATTTGAACACAATTGGCTAAATTCACTGATCCTCAACCCTTAGCATGAGGAGCAGGATTTGGAGAGTTGGTGATTTTATGTTGTAATGTACTCCAACCTGTACTCCCTTCAAATGTGATTCACCAATGAGAGATTGAGGTCTGTGAATTAACCTTATTGCATTCATTATAGTCCTGTCAAATATCAATCATGCATTATAATGTATCACAGGACAAGAGGCAGTGTACGGATATGATGGTGTAAGGTTCATGTCACTCAACTCTTAATACCTTGGGCCATGGGGGGTCATTTTAATCCCCAAAATCTGGCGGGTTTGTTTCAGGTGGAAAGTGAAAAAGTTAAAAACAAGAAACAGAAACTCTGCCAGCCTCAAATCTGCCTAGTTCCAGTTTTAAAATAGACTTGATAAGGAGTGGGCCCCACCAATCCATTCTCAGAAGACAGGTTATTCATTCAAACACTTTTTAAGGAGGCTGCGAGCTTTCATTTTAACAGCCTTTTTATTTTTAACCCATATTGGCCAGGAGTCCCTGGCCCTGGGAAACTCAGCAGGACTGTCTGGATCCATAAGGTAAGTGCTCTTGTAGCACTGCCTGTGGCCGTCGTTCCAATGCCTCTTGAGACCAACAAACACATTAGCAAGTTTCAGTACAGGGGAAGAAGGATTGTCACAAAAGGGCATGTGGAAATTTGATCTGTTAACTAGTGTGATGAAAATAACATATTAACAACCTTCACTCTGAGTGTTTTCTATGTATGAAAAGCCTAGGTACATCCTGCCATTCCATTTATAAATGGTCCTCCTCATCTGGCCCTTGTTAAACCTGGGTGATACTGACAAATATTCTACATCACTCATGTGATGAGCAAAATTGTGCAACACTCAAGAAGCTGGGTTTGTCCTCCTTAGATCAGAAAAGATCGAAGGGAATTTAATAGTTGATCATTTTGAATAATTTGAAAGATTAAAATAACCATTAAATCATCACTTATGTTTCTGATGTGGTTGAAGGCTCAGGTGTTATGCTCCCTGTACAGATCGATAACTTTTATAAAGAAATTTAAACTTCCAGTGAATGACTGAAAAGACCACATGACGAAATGTTGAGCTTTAGAGCCTTTTACTCAAACAAACAAACTAAAAGCAACAGTGACTAAATACTTTTTCAGGAGGGCAACTTATAAGGCCATGGGCAGAATTTTCTGTCTGGCTGGGGGGGTGGGGGGTGCGCGCGGGGGGTGTGGTGGAGGGGGGCGGGGGCAGGGGTGGTGGTGGTGGGGTGGGTTGGTGGTGGAGGGGGGCAGAGTGGGATGGGGCATGGGGGGGCGCGGACCTGATCGCCATCCACAATTGTGTCCGTGCCGCCATTTTACGTGGGTGGGCCAACTAAGGCCTGCCCAGCGTATTTCCCGACTCCCGAGGATAGCAGGAGTGTACGGGCTTTGGCAGGTGTGCACAGACAGTGGGGTCCAATGGTGACCCGGCAGCCTGTTTAAAAAGAGGCCTGGCAGCCTCCTGTAGGCTGCCCACAATGACCAGTTCTAGGCCGCACCAGAGGGGTTCAGGTGAGCAGGCCAGGCTGGAGGCCAGGCTGCAGGGTAGGCCAGAGCAACAGGCCAGGCTGCAGGGTAGGCCAGAGGAACAGGCCAGGCTGGAGGCCAGGCTGCAGGGTAGGCCAGAGCAACAGGCCAGGCTGCAGGGTAGGCCAGAGCAACAGGCCAAGCTGCAGGGTAGGCCAGAGCAACAGGCCAGGCTGCAGGGTAGGCCAGCAGGGGGACCAAAGCACCCCTCATTTCTCTGGTGTATGCCTTGCTGCCCTCCTCGAGGAGGAGGCAGCATGATGGGAGATGTTGGTCCCCCAGGATGGGAGGAGGAGGCCCCCCCCCCCCACCCCCCCCCATTGAAGAAACGTGTCTGGGAGGAGGTGGCGGAGCTGGTGAGCTCCCGCGATGTGGTGCGGTGCACCTGGGTCCAGTGCCATAAGCACTTCAATGACCTGTTGCGCTCTGGCAGGGTGGGGACCATGTTGGCATTGGGCATTTAACCCAGCTGGTAGCCTTGCCCTCTGAGGCCTCCCCCCACCCCCAAGTCTTACTGTCGTGACTGCATTGAATCATTTAGGGCATTTTTCCTTTGCTGGGTGTCCAAGCAGATATTGCCCATGCTAAGGTCAGCCTGAGAGGGTCATGAGGAGATGAGTTCTCCCCCACACATTGTGTTGTCCTTAGTCTCACATGACTAGTCTGGGGACAACCTGGAGGAGCTGCAGCTAGGTGCTTACTCAGAACTCCAGGACATGTCCAAGTCAGGGTGATGAGATGGTGGAAGGGGAGCCTCAAGGTTTGGTGGCAACAAACTATCTGCTGCCCTGAACGCTGCCGGTAGTTGTGCCTCCTTGCTATGGGAGGAGATACCGTGTGGTTCCTAATGTGATGTAGGCAGCATGTGTCCAAGGGGGTGGTGGGGGGTGGGGAGCAGGCCAAGCATCTTGGTCTGAGTGATCAGCAGCACTGGGGTGAGGAGGCTCTGGAGGCCTGATATGTCCCAGTCTGGTTGGGGTGGGCTGTGCGTGAACAGAGTCCAGGTACAATTTGCCCTAATGAATGGTCTTCTGTCTTTTCCAGGAGAAGAATACTCATAACGCAGCCGAGCGTGTGAGGACTGGAGGTGGCCAGACACAGCTCTCCATAATAAGCTGCTTCAAGCAGGAGGCCCTTCAGCTGGAGAGGTGCCATGTGTCCAGGCCTCCTGGTGTCAGTGAGGCTGGGCTGCCCCGGCCAGGTATTTAAGGCCAACAGTGAGGTCCACATTGTCCTCCCAACAGCCAGAGTACTGAAAATTGTTAAATTAGTTATTATTGCTGAACCATTGGTTCTGGAAGGTTGAGCACTTAATGAGCCAGGGGGAGAGGGATGAAGTTTGTCAGTGTCTGCACGCTAACTGTTCCACTGTCCTTGTTCTTCCTTTCAGCATCAGCAGAGCAGGTACAGCATGAGGGGCAGCAGATGACCCCTCTCACACCTGAGGGCCTTGAAGTCTCACCAGCATCACACCATCTCTGCCAGGCAGGCACCAGCGCCGATACTAGCATCTCGGTGGGCATTGGAACATCGGCTAGTCTCCCGGGGCACAGAGGTGAGGGCACTTCACACTCACTGGAGGAGTTGGCAGAGACAGAGAGTACCCATGGCGCCAGCAGTCGGAGGACTGCAGGGGATCAGGCACATGCTCAGTTGGTGCCTGATGATGTTCCTCTGGAGACGTCCGCGATGCAGCAGCTGCAGGAAATGCAGCCGGGTGTGTGGGAGAATCTGGGGGAGATACACGAGGCTATGCTTGGCTTGGTCTCCGTGGTGGAGGAGTCTACTCGGACGATCACCGAAGCAATGAGCCTCATGTCTGAGCATCATGCGTCCTCCATGGAGAGAGTGGCAACTCTCGTGGAGAGGCTCCTCCAGGAGACCCATCAGGGCTTCCTGGGGATGTGCTCTGACCAGCAAGTACCTCACATCGGCATTGGTCACAGCTGGTCAGTGCCAGTGTGGGAGATGGTCTGGGCACCAAGTTTCCCAGCTCATTGCCCATCCATCCACGGTGAGCAGGGAGGTCCGATGTGACCTCACATCTGTGCAGCAGCTGCCCTGTTGTCTCTGTGGGCACCTCTCAAGGCACTCCAGATGAGGGCACCAGCTCCTCCACCCCTCTCCCAGTGACCGTATCATCCGGTGAGGTGGCATGACTGGGGAGATGCAGCTGTGTAACTGGCAACTCCCTCCCACTGGTGCTTTTGTGTTGGCCCGAGATGAGGTCCTTATCATTTCTTTTTCATTATTTACACTATTGTTTTCTCTTTGTGATAGGGTCTTCTGATTCACACATTAAATGCAGATGTGTGACCATGGCTGAGGGGGGGCTCGTTTCTTCTGCATGTGTCTGGTTGACAAAAGTGTAATGAGTGATTTGTTAGAGTTTCAGGTTTATTTACAAGGCCCTTAGTTATTGCTGATGACCTGGCAGATTTTGCACTTAGGTATCGAATATCGACCCAACAGCCCAGGCTTGTCCTGGTGATCCATCTGTGTTGTACTCACTGAAGATTCATTGGATTAAAGCCTCCCAGGTATCCCTGCCTCCCTGGAGTATGCCCAGGTCAGCGTCTACCCCCTCAGCATTTCCCTGTGTGTGCTCATCCTCGGACTCACTGCTGGACACATCGTGTGCAGCCGCAGACACTGAGTCAATGTCTTCATCATCCACTGTGTCCCCCCTTTCCAGTGCAAGATTATGGAGAGTGCAGCATGCAACCACTATCACCAAGACACGATCTGGGGGGTACTGGAGTGCGCCCCCTGAGCAGTCCAGGCATCAGAAGCACATCTTGAGAAGACCAATGGTTCTCTCCACCACAGCCCTTGTGGAGCCCTGGCTCCTATTGTACCGCTGCTCAGCTTCTGTTCTTGGATGGTGGAGAGGCGTCATGAGCCACCTTCTGAGGGGATAGCCCTTGTCACCCAGCAGCCATCCATCCAGCCGGGCTGGAGCACTGAAGAGCCCCGGTACCTGGGAGTGTCTGAGGATGTAGGTGTTGTGGGAGCTGCCTGGGTACCTTGCACAGACTTGTAGAATCAGCATCCTGTGGTCACACACTATCTGCACGTTCATGGAGTGGAATCGCTTCCTGTTGACGAAGGCACCGGGCTCACCTGCTGGTGCCTTGATGGCCACATGTGTACAGTCTATAGCACCCTGGACACGGGGGAAGCCAGCAATGGCCACGAAGCCTCTGGCTCGCTGTGTCTGACTGACCTGGTCACAGCGGAAGTGAATGAAGGTCATTGCCCGTCTGAACAGAGCGTCTGTAACCTGCTTGACACAAGTGTGGACAAAGATCACCCACTGAGCCCTGGAAAGAGCCAGAGGCATAGAAGTTGAGGGCAGCTGTGACCTTCAGAGCCACTGGCATGGGGTGTCCACCCACACAGTTAGGGGAGATCTCAGGACCAATCATCTGACAGATGTAGTTCACTGTCTCCCTTGACAGCCAGAGCCTCCTTCGGCACTGCACCTCAGACATACTGAGGTAGCTGCTTCGCCACCTGTAAACCCTGTCAGCAGGATAGTGGCGTCTTCTGTGGCCCCTTCCACCTTGGACAACCTCTTGGCCCTGCGCCCCTTGTGCCTGCGTCTGGCCTCCCAAAGGTGGCTCCCCTGGAGGCTGAATGTGCACTCCTGGCTTCCTCCTCATTCTATCCCTCCCTTCCTCCTCAGAGGAGCTGCCTCCAGTGGACAGATCAGATCCCATTCCCAGGCTAAGGGAAGGCTCCCTGAAACCTGCAGGCCCAGGAAAGATTCCTCGCTGCAGAGAGCTGACCTGGAGGTTAAGAGCCCAGAAAAAGCTGCCGGAATGTTCTTGAAGTATTTGTGATCACACAGGCAAGTTTCAAAAACTTTCACCAATAAATCCTTCACAGGCCAGATTCATGACCCCATTGAGGCCTCTCATCCCGCCCGTGGATGAGGTTAATAGAAATGTCTCCTACCCACCTGCCCATTGCGCCCTTGCGCCAACCCAAAGATCACATGGGTGCCGAAAAATCAACGTCAATTGAAGACTAAAGGCCTCAAGTGGCCGGTTAATTAATGGCGGACGCGCGTCGGAATTCACCACACGTCCGCCCAGCGAAACATCGCGATGGCGCACGGTGACATTGGGACACTCGCGCACACCCCACACCTCATTTTACACACAGACATACGGGGCCCATCAAACGGAAAATTCTGCCCCAGAAATCCATAAGACATAGGAGCAGAATTAGGCCATTCGGCCCATCGAGTCTGCTCTGCCATTCAATGAGATCATGGCTGACCTGATAAGCCTCAACTCCACTTTCCTGCCTTTTCCCCATAACCCTTGATTTCCATACTGATTAAAAATCTGTCTACCTCAGTCTTGAATATACTTAACAACCCAGCCTCTACAGCCCTCTGCAGTAAAGAATTCCACAGATTCACGACCCTCTGAGAGAAGAAATTCCTCCTCATCTCTGTCTTAAATGGGCGACCCCTTACTCTGAGATTATGCCCTCTGGTCGTGGACTCTCTCACAAGAGGAAACAACCTCTCAGCATCTACCCTGTGAAGCCCACTAAGAATCTTATATATTCAATAAGGTCGCCTCTCATTCTTCTAAACTCCAATGAGTACAGGCCCAACCTACTCAACCTCTCCTCATAAGAAAATCCCTCCATACCTGGGATCAACCTAGTGAACCTTCTCTGGACTGCCTCCAATGCCAGTATAACTTTCCTTAGATAAGGGGACCAAAACTCTTCACAGTATTCTAGATGTGGTCTAACTAGTGCCTTGTATAATTTTAGCAAGACTTCCCTATTTTTATAACAAAAACAAAAACAAAAATAAAAATATCTGGAAAAACTCAGCAGATCTGACAGCATCTGCGGGGAGGGATACAGTGGATGTTTCGAGTCCCTATGACTGTTCATCAGATGGCCAAAGCTAGGTGAATCTTCCAGCTTCATTTAAGCCCTCACAAACTTGTTCTCTTCAATCCAAGTGCAAGTTCCTACCCGCAGCCTGTGCGGTGAACAGCAGAGACTTTCTGCCTCTACCTCTTTGCTCCCTTTCTCGGATTCTTGCAGACTGACCCTGTCTGTGAGATTCAGTGATGTTTAGGAAATCCTGAAACCTGTTCCTGGAATAATTTCCTATGGACTCTTCCCCTCTCAAACCCGATCTCCCTAGTAATGTGAATCACATAGGCCTTGTTTCCAAGTAGAAATGATAAGTAGCCATCCTCTAGACCCTTAACTCCATTCTATCTTGGAATTCTTTTCATTCATTCATGGGATGTGGGCATCACTGGCTGGGCCAGCATTTATTGCCCATCCCTAATTGCCCTTGAGAAGGTGGTGGCGAGCTGTCTTCTTGAACCGCTGCAGTCCATGTGGTGTAGCTACACACACACAGTGCTGTTAGGAATGAAATAGTTTAAAGTATAATTGTTTACAAAACCTGAGATTCTTAACACCTTCCCAGGACTTGGACACTAATGGTCTATGTACTGTCAGCACAGCTGCTCAGGTCATTGTTTAAAGTTTTTGCACTGTCTTTCCAGTAAACAACCTGGGCTGCCCTTTACTCAGTAACAACCAAGCCACCCAGGTTTGTTGGCAGCAGAAGGAAGACCATGTCACAGAATCCCTTTCATTCCTTCATCTTAGTTTAAATTAAAGACAGGCCCAAAATGGAACAATCTTACAAACGTCATATTTGAAACATACAACATTGGCCCCCAAAATTGAACATGTCAAGGTGTCCTAGCTGAGCAATGATCTTTACTGATTGACTGGGTACCTAGTTGTAGCATGTTTTGATGGTGCCCATGGCTAGGATTTGAAGTGTCCCGCTCCAGTGGATGCAGCGAGCCATTGAAATTTCCATTCAGCTCGGGTGGGACCATAATATCCTGCCGGGCGGGAGGGGCTGTAAAATCCTGGCCCATACTTTGTGTTGGTTTAATTGACCCCTTGAAGATGGATATGGTATTCATGTGTCAAGGAAACACAATTGTCAGCTCCACGTAAATGCTGTCTGACCTGCTGTGTGTTTTCAGCATTTTCTGCTTTTATTTCCCGATCAACTAACCTCTTCTAAGCTCAAGTGAATGGAGCCTTCCTCACAATAGTAGTTGCGCTTGATTACTGGAATGTAAAAGCAAACTTCATTTGACTCAAGCCATCTGGGTCAAAGTTACATCTGAATCTAACTCACATTTCCCAAAAGCCACACATTGCAGATTTAACCTCTTATGAGCTGAATTTGACTTCCTGTCGTCATTTAAGTATAAATTGCACCAGAATCCCTCTGTAACCAGAGTGTGAAATCACCAGGACAATTTTACTATCAGTGGCCAGCCTATTATTGGTGTCTTAGGGAGCAAAAGGAGTGCCAGACACCCTTACAATTCAATATTCCATCTTAGCGCTAGTTGTAGCTTAGCATGAAATTCAGAGATGCTTGGTTTACATGTTTGAGTGAGTTTCCCTAAACTGCCACAGTACAATAGAATTATCTGGGAATGAGACATAAGACCTTAACAAAAGAGAAATCACATAAGCCCACAGAAGAAAATAAGGAATAGGTGCAGGAGGATGTCATATGACACCTTGAGACTGCTCTGCCATTCAACAAGATAATGGATGAACATCTATATCAGCTCCTCTTCCATGCCCTATCCCTGTATTCCTTGGTCCCCTTCATGTCCAAAAATCTATCGAACGCAGCTTTGAACATATTCAATGACTCGGTATCCACAGTCCCTCTTTGGTGGAGAATTCCAAACATTCACGTCCACTTGAGTGAAGAAATTCCTCCTCATCTCAGTCTGAAATGGCTGACCCCTTACCCTGAGGCTGCGACCCTGTGTTCAACATGTCCTTACCCGGAAAGACAACCTTTCAGCATCTACCCTGTCAAACCCTCTCAGAATTTTGTTAAGCATGAGCAGTGCAGAATGCTGATGGGGTAGTTGCTGTGTGTAGTCAGCTATCCTCCTCCTCAGAAGAAACATTTTTCTGTAGCATTAGGTAGTTACAGTTTTTTTGAAGTATTTATTCCATGTGGTATTTAATTTTCCTTTGCATTGATCATTGTGAAAAGCAACTCCCACATTTGCCTGTGTGTGAGAGATTGGTGGAGACACAGAGACACACTCTGCATAGATTGTCCTGCCAAAGATGTCAGTAAAATGACACTTGAGGTGTAATGTTACCAGATAATCGGACAAATAGCCTTTCAAAACAATTGGAGAATTTCTTGCTGCAGATAGGTACATACCTGGAAAATCAGCAGGTGGAGATTCAATAGTAACTCAGCCCAGGTGCGCTGATTCCCTAAATCAGCAACCGGCAGCTCCCCACTTCCCCAAATGACAGGGAAGAGAATTAATAAACTGAAAAGAAAGGAGAGCCCAGGAGAGGCTATTAAAGTCTCCAGAACACAAAATCGGACAGAGTGTTTGGAAATGGCTAGGAATCTAACTTCAAGCGCATCAGATAAAGGGACGACAATGAGAAAGGGGACAGGAAATACTGGACTGAAGGTGTTGTATCTGAATGCACGCAGTATACAAAATAAGGTAAATGAGCTTGTGGCGCAGATTGAAATTGGCAGGTATGAAGTGGTGGGCATTATGGAGACATGGCTGCAAGGGGATCAGGACTGGGAGCTAAATATCCAAGGATATACATCCTATCGAAAAGATAGGCAGGTTGGCAGAGAGGGTGGGGTTGCTTTGTTAGTAAGAAATGAAATTAAATCGATAGCAAGAAATGACGTAGGGTCAGATGATGTAGAATCTGTGTGGGTAGAGTTGAGGAACCGCAAAGGTAAAATAACCATATTGGGAGTTATGTACAGGCCTCCGAACAGTAGTCAGGATGTGGGGCACAAGATATACCAGGAGATAGAAAAGGCGTGTAAGAAAGGCAAGGTTACAGTGATCATGGGGGATTCAATATGCAAGTAGACTGGGAAAATCAGGTTGGTAGTGGATCCCAAGAAAAGGAATTTGTGGAATGTCTACGAGATGGCTTTTTGGAGCAGCTTGTGGTGGCGCCCACTAGGGAACAGGCAATTCTAGATTTAGTGATGTGTAATGAGGCAGATTTGATAAGGGAGCTTAAGGTGAAGGAACCCTTAGGAGGAAGTGACCATAATATGATAGAATTTACCCTGCAATTTGAGAGGAAAAAGCTGGAATCAGATGTAACGGTATTACAGTTGAATAAAGGCAACTACAGAGGCATGAGGGACGAGCTGGCCAGAATTGACTGGGAGATGAGCCTAGCAGGAAAGACAGAGGAACAGCAGTGGCAGGAGTTTCTGGGAGTAATTTGGGAGACACAGCAAAAATTCATCCCTAGGAAGAAGAAGCATACTAAAGGGAGGACGAGGCAACCATGGCTGACAAGGGAAGTCAGAGACAGCATAAAAGCTAAAGAGAAAGCATACAATGTGGTGAAGAGCAGTGGGAAACCAGGGGATTGGGAAGCCTACAAAGACCAACAGAGGACAACTAAAAAAGAAATAAGGAGGGAGAAGATTAAATATGAGGGTAAACTAGCCAGTAATATAAAAGAAGATTGCAAGAGTTTTTTTAGATATATAAAGGGTAAGAGAGAGGCAAAAGTGGACATCGGGCCGCTGGAAAATGACGCTGGAGAAGTAGTAGTGGGGAACAAAGAAATGGCGGAAGAACTGAATAGGTACTTTGCATCAGTCTTCACGGTGGAAGACATGAGTGACACCCCCAAAGTTCAAGAGAGTCGGGGGGCAGAGGTGAGTATGGTGGCCATTACCAAGAAGAAGGTGCTAGGAAAACTGAAAGGTCTGAAGGTGGATAAATCACCCGGACCAGATGGATTACACCCCAGAGTTCTGAAGGAGATAGCTGAAGAGATAGTGGAGGCGTTAGTGGTCATCTTTCAGGAATCACTCGAGTCAGGGAGGGTCCCAGAGGACTGGAAAATCGCTAATGTAACCCCCCTGTTTAAGTGAGTGAGGCAAAAGACAGGAAATTACAGGCTGATTAGCCTGACCTCGGTCGTTGATAAGATTTTAGATCCATTATTAAGGATGAGATTTCAGAATACTTGGAAGTGCATGGTAAAATAGGGCAAAGTCAGCATGGTTTCATCAAGGGGAGGTCATGCCTGACAAATCTGTTAGAATTCTTTGAGGAGGTAATGAGTAGGTTAGACAAAGGCGAGCCAATGGATATTATTTACTTGGACTTCCAGAAGGCCTTTGACAAGGTGCCGCAAGGAGGCTGCTCAGTAAGATAAGAGCCCATGGTGTTAGAGGCAAGGTACTAGCATGGATAGAAGATTGGCTGTCTGGCAGGAGGCAGAGAGTGGGGATAAGGGGGTCCTTCTCAGGATGGCAGCTGGTGACTAGTGGAGTTCTGCAGGGGTCAGTGTTGGGACCACAACTTTTCACTTTATACATTAATGATCTAGATGAAGGAACTGAGGGCATCCTGGCTAAGTTTGCAGATGATACAAAGATAGGTGGAGGGACAGGTAGTATTGAGGAGGTGGGGAGGCTGCAGAAGGATTTGGACAGGTTAGGAGAATGGGCAAAGAAGTGGCAGATAGAATACAACGTGGGGAAGTGTGAGGTCATGCACTTTGGTAGGAAGAATAGAGGCATAAACTATTTTCTAAATGGGGAGAGAATTCAGAAATCTGGAGTGCAAAGGGACTTGGGAGTCCTAGTCCAGGATTCTCTTAAGGTTAACTTGCAGGTTGAGTCGGTAGTTAGGAAGGCAAATGCAATGTTGGCATTTATTTTGAGAGGACTAGAATATAAAAGCAGGGATGTGCTGCTGAGGCTTTATAAGGCTCTGGTCAGACCACATTTAGAATATTGTGAGCAATTTTGGGCCCCGTATCTCAGGAAGGATGTGTTGGCCCTGGAGAGGGTCCAGAGGAGGTTCACAAGAACGATCCCAGGAATGAAAGGCTTAACATATGAGGAACGTTTGAGGACTCTGGGTCTATACTCGATGGAGTTTAGAAGAATGAGGGGGGATCTGATTGAAAATTACAGAATACTGAAAGGCCTGGATAGAGTGGACGTGGGGAAGATGTTTCCATTAGTAGGAGAGACTAGGACCCAAGGGCACAGCCTCAGAGTAAAGGGAAGACCTTCCAGAACAGAGATGAGGAGAAACTTCTCTAGCCAGAGAGTGGTGAATCTATGGAATTCATTGCCTCAGAAGGCTGTGGAGGCCAGGTCATTGAGTGTATTTAAGACCAAGATAGATAGGTTCTTGATTGGTAAGGGGATCAAAGGTTACGGGGAGAAGGCGGTAGAATGGGGTTGAGAAACTTATTAGCCGTGATTGAATGGTGGAGCAAACTCAATGGGCCGAATGGCCTAATTTCTGCTCCTATGTCTTATGGTCTTATGGAACTAGAGGCATTATCCCCAAGGAGATGAGAAAAGTGATGCTGGAGCACACGATGCAAAGGAATTGAGTTTACTCTGAGGAAGGGGGAGAAGTGCTCTCCTGGCCAAAGAGATTAAGGGCCACATCAGCCAGTGCAGTGCTTGGAATGAACATCAAGCTAAGCAAGCTAAAGATTTGCTCATGACCCATGACATCCCAGACAGACCATGGATGAATCTTGGGGTGGACGACTTCACTCTCACCGGAACTGACTATCTCATTATTTTCTATTACTATTCAGACCACTGTGAGTTAGACAAGCTGTTGTCAGTGATGGACAGTGAGACTGTAGAATGTCTGAAAACACACTTTAGTCATCATGCCAGTTTTTATTCTATCATGAGTTATGGGCATCGCTGGCTGGGCCAGCATTTTAATTGCCCATCCCTAATTGCCCTTAAGAAGGTGGTGGTGAGCCACCTTTTGGAACCGTTGCATTCTATATGGTATAGGTACACCACAGTGCTATTAGGGAGGGAGTTCCAGGATTTTGACCTAGTGACAGCAAAGGAACGGTGATATATTTCCCAGTCAGGATGTGAGTGACTTGGAGGGGAACTTCAGGTTTCACCAGTGATGGTATTCCCATGCTTCTCCTGTCCTTGTCCTTCTAGGTGAAAGAAGTCACGGTTTGGAAGATGCTGTTGAAGGAGCCTTGGTGTGTTGCTGCAGTGCATCTTGTAGATGGTACACACTGCTGCTGTGCGTCGGTGGTGGAGGGAGTGAATGTTTGTGGATGTGGTGCCAATCAAGCGGGCTGCTTTGTCCTGGACAGTGTCAAGCTTCTTGAGTGTTGTGGGAGCTGCACTCATCCAGGCAAGTGGGGAGTATCCCATCACACCCCTGACTTGTGCCTTGTAGATGGTGGACAGGATTTGAGGAGTCAGGAGGTCAGTTACTTGCCACAGGATTCCTAGCCTCTGACCTGCTCTTGTAGCCAATGGCATTCCTGGCATTGCGATGAGCTACAATGGCCTTCAGTTCATGAGTGAATAATTCAGGCACATCGTAAATGATTAGGAAATTCAGCACCACACATCATCCCCACACTCCACATCATCCCCACACTCCACATCATCCCCACACTACACATCATCCCCACACTACACATCATCCCCACACTCCACATCATCCCCACACTCCACATCATCCCCACACTACACATCATCCCCACACTACACATCATCCCCACACTACACATCATCCCCACACTCCACATCATCCCCACACTACACATCATCCCCACACTACAAATCATCCCCGCACTACCCCCTGTCAAATGGAAAGGCTGAGACAATGATGAAAATTGACAAAGGGATCATTAAAAAATTCAAGTAGATCCAGCAGAGGCGTGTACAAGGTGATCCTAGAGTGGAGAAATATACCTACTGAAGACATGGAAAGCAGTCCGATCCAGTAACTAATGTCATGCCAAACAGGCTGACTTGACAGCATTGAATGTTTTCACACTGACCAGCTAACTCTCAGTAGCTAAAAAGCTACTGTAGCTAGAGGTAGTAACAGGAGGTGAGTTACAAGATCAAAGTGAAATGACAGAAAGCCAAATTTCACTTTGATAAAGTGGTCAAATCATTTCCAGAGCTGAGAGATAGAGAGTTGGTCAGTATGAAAACATTCAATGCTCTCAAACCAGCCTGCTTGGCAACTTGGAACCTGTGTAAAACAGTTGTCACCTTGATCATACATGGTGGATTCTAGCATTTTCCCAATGAGACCCATTAGGCTAACTGGTCTATAGTTTCCTGCTTTCTGTCCCCCTCTGTTCTTGAAGGGAGGTGTTACATTTGTGGTTACCTAATCCACTGGGACCTTTCCAGAATCGAGGGAAGTTTGGAAGATTACAACCAATGCATCCACTATTTCTGCAGCCACTGACTTTAAAGAAAAACAACTCTAAAGGGAACAATTAACACATGACAGTACGCTATGCTTGTCAGTTTCTTAATAAATTAGAAAATAAAGATTTACAGCTTTTAAAATTTGCGCATTCCTCTTTGCACCTAAAAAAATGCTTCATTTTCTGGAACCTAATTTAAGGCTGACAAACGGGCGCAATGAATGGGAAATCACCAGGGTGATTAATGTGACCAGTTTTGTTGGGGACCGGTGAGCTTGCTTCCACTACAAGCTCTTTAAACTAGTGGAAAAGATCGCAGAAACCTGAATTGCTCTGAATGTAATTTGCGCTTAAAATTCACTTATCCTTGATCGGGCAAACTGACCTTACAAAAATTCCAGACCAAAGCTCCCACAGCACAGGAATCATGAATTATCTTGAGAAGTATTCTGCACGTTTAACCATTTCATTACATAGAATTGTGAATGAAGAAGGCAAACTTTAACTCAAAGTCCAGCTTGACTATGGCTGAAAATGTTCTCTGGTACATCGTGTAAATGTTAAAAGGTGTATGCTTGTGACTGAACTCTTTAATGTGGAGAACTTCCTCACTCCAGTGGCCATTTGTCATGGTGGATCAGACAGTGAGTTTGCAGGTTATTGATCACAGGACGTTGTGATCGATTGCTGTCCTGTTTGCATCTGATGACACAAAGCATTTACCAGCAAGGCATCGTTGGGTAATTCTTTAACCATGAAACCCTTGGCTGATTCTTCTACCTTTTCCACACCAGTGCAGATGCAGTAGGATAAACTGTCTGCGCCCTCACCCATTCCCAGCGTGGCCATTGGCTGTGATCCACTATTTCACCACGGACTGGTGGTTGAGCTTCAAACCCTCCTGTTATGTTTGAGTAATCTAGCAGGGAATGCATTTACCACTAAAAACAAGGAAGCCATTTGTTAAAATGAAGGGTTAATTGAATTTGAACCCATGTATTCAGATTTAACCTGAAATGCCCCAGATGGAGTCACTTTTGCATCAGTTCAACTCAGTTGTCACTCTCACCTCTTGAGTCAAAAGTTTATATGTAATACCCACTCCACGGACTTGTGGATACAATCGGGCTGCCACTTCAGTGCTGTACTGAGGCAGTATCACACTGCTGCCAATTCTGCCTTTCAGATAATACTTTAGCATGCCTGCGAGTCTAAGTGGATGTAAAAGATGCCAAGGTGCTATCTGAAGAAAAGTCAGAAATTCTCCAATTGTCCAGTCCTGACCTCGTCCAACATCATCAAGAACCTGCCGTACATAATTGGCAGCTGAGTTTCCTGATATAATAACAGTAATTGCTCTTCAAAGATACCAATCCTGAAAACTTGAATATTCATGAAAAATATGTAAGATTTTCCTATTGACATCAGTTTCATTTGACATTCATCCCCAGGGCTAGCCCAGATTCTAAACTTACTTGAATTCCATTTGGGTGACAGTGGGAGGACGTTGACTGAATTAAATCACTCTGATTATTTGCAGCTTTGATGTAGATTTGGCTTTTCCACATTATTAAAAATATTACAATAAACATGCAGCTTCAGTTGCTGCATTGGACTATGTTACAGAGAGAGTTACTGCTTTGGACTATGTTACAGAGGGAGTTACTGCTTTGGACTATGTTACAGAGGGAGTTACTGCTTTGGACTATGTTACAGAGGGAGTTAGTGCTTTGGACTATGTTACAGAGGGAGTTACTGCTTTGGACTATGTTACAGAAGGAGTTAGTGCTTTGGACTATGTTACAGAAGGAGTTACTGCTTTGGACTATGTTACAGAAGGAGTTACTGCTTTGGACTATGTTACAGAGGGAGTTACTGCTTTGGACTATGTTACAGAGGGAGTTACTGCTTTGGACTATGTTACAGAGGGAGTTAGTGCTTTGGACTATGTTACAGAGGGAGTTACTGCTTTGGACTATGTTACAGAGGGAGTTACTGCTTTGGACTATGTTACAGAGGGAGTTAGTGCTTTGGACTATGTTACAGAGGGAGTTAGTGCTTTGGACTATGTTACAGAGGGAGTTACTGCTTTGGACTATGTTACAGAAGGAGTTAGTGCTTTGGACTATGTTACAGAGGGAGTTTCTGCTTTGGACTATGCTACAGAAGGAGTTAGTGCTTTGGACTATGTTACAGAGGGAGTTACTGCTTTGGACTATGTTACAGAGGGAGTTAGTGCTTTGGACTATGTTACAGAGGGAGTTACTGCTTTGGACTATGTTACAGAAGGAGTTAGTGCTTTGGACTATGTTACAGAGGGAGTTTCTGCTTTGGACTATGTTACAGAAGGAGTTAGTGCTTTGGACTATGTTACAGAGGGAGTTACTGCTTTGGACTATGTTACAGAAGGAGTTAGTGCTTTGGACTATGTTACAGAAGGAGTTAGTGCTTTGGACTATGTTACAGAGGGAGTTACTGCTTTGGACTATGTTACAGAAGGAGTTAGTTCTTTGGACTATGTTACAGAGGGAGTTACTGCTTTGGACTATGTTACAGAAGGAGTTAGTGCTTTGGACTAAGTTACAGAGGGAGTTGCTGCTTTGGACTATTTTGCAGAGGGAGTTACTGCTTTGGACTATGTTACAGAGGGAGTTACTGCTTTGGACCATGTTACAGAGGGAGTTAGTGCTTTGGACTATGTTACAGAGGGAGTTACTGCTTTGGACTATGTTACAGAAGGAGTTAGTGCTTTGGATTATGTTACAGAGGGAGTTACTGCTTTGGACTATGTTACAGAAGGAGTTAGTGCTTTGGACTATGTTACAGAGGGAGTTACTGCTTTGGACTATGTTACAGAAGGAGTTAGTGCTTTGGACTATGTTACAGAGAGAGTTAGTGCTTTGGACTATGTTACAGAGGGAGTTACTGCTTTGGACTATGTTACAGAAGGAGTTAGTGCTTTGGACTATGTTACAGAGGGAGTTACTGCTTTGGACTATGTTACAGAAGGAGTTAGTGCTTTGGACTATGTTACAGAGAGAGTTACTGCTTTGGACTATGTTACAGAGGGAGTTACTGCTTTGGACTATGTTACAGAGGGAGTTGCTGCTTTGGACTATTTTGCAGAGGGAGTTTCTGCTTTGGACTATGTTACAGAGGGAGTTACTGCTTTGGACCATGTTACAGAGGGAGTTAGTGCTTTGGACTATGTTACAGAGGGAGTTAGTGCTTTGGACTATGTTACAGAGGGAGTTACTGCTTTGGACTATGTTACAGAGGGAGTTAGTGCTGACTTTCTTTCTGTGAATAATCCATTGCATGAACAGGCTCAGGCTGAACTCGGAGTGTCAAGAGGCCTCCTGTTTCCTGCACAAAACTATTTGGGCACAATTATTCACATCATGAAGCATGTACAGCAACAAGTGTTCTTGCTGTGCTTCCTCCACATGAGCTTTTACATCTCCTTCAGTCCCTCATCCTGTGCTTTATGTCAGATACTCATAAACAGTTCATTGTCTGTCAGTGCTGGTGTTTTCACCAGATAATGTCGTGCTAAGAAGCACTCACTGTTGCTGCTGAATCCTTTCTTCTGTAAACTGACTAGGAGCTCATTAAGAGGGCATTTATATAGGCAAGATGTTACTCAGTGATATGTGTGAGCTGAGGCTGAGAGTGCCATTACCCTGTACTAATTTTCAAATCTCAGTCTTTAGTGATCCACATTTCCAGTAGGAATGTTGGTAAGAGCAATCCTGAGAATCCCAACAATCTTAATCTGGTTTTCTTATATGAAATCATAGTTCAGTGTATACTCAACCTTCCCAAAACTGCACAACACACATTTATCTGTTTCTGATTTTTAGTTCATGGTACCACATTTGCTCTACTGTAGCTCAGTAGAGGGTAGCATTCGAATCTCTGAGTCCGGTGGTTGTGGGTTCAAATTCTGCATCGGACATGTAAACACACAATCACTGAGATTAGAACTTGCTGCTTTGGGGTATGTTACAGAGGAAATCACGCCAGTGCAGTACCAAGGGAGTGCTGCAGCATCAGAGGTGCCACCTTTAGGATGAGATGTGAAGCAAAGGCCCTGTCTGCCGCTTCAGGTGGGTGTAAAAGATCCCATGGTGCTTATGGGAAGTAGAGCATGTGATTTCAAGAGCATATTGGTCCTCAAACATTCACTAAAACAAATTATCTGCTCATCATCCCATTGCTGTTTGTAGGACATTGTTATGTATAAATTAGCTGCTGCATTTCTCACATTACAGCAGGCACTAAACATTAAAAGGGGCTTCATCGATTGTAAAGCATTTTGGGACATCTGGAACTTGTGAAAGATGCTATTGAGAAAATGCTTGTTTCAAGTGTTTCTGGTATGGGTGATGCTGCAAATACAGTGATGCACACACTGAGAACTGGTGACTGGCAACTACTATATATGTCGCCACATGTCAGTGTGTTTATCAGAAGGAAAGTTTTGGAGTGTAAAAGCACCTGAAAGGAAAGCATCCAAAACATAAACTGCTAAAATTAGCATTTTTGTGCATTGGATAAAGATCCTTCTGGGGCCAATATTTTAATGTTTGCGATTTCTTGAAGATGTGTGTTTGGGTTTAGGCACCAGCTCCTCTTTGATACTTCAGCCAAGTAGCCAACTCCATGAGTAAGCCACAGGGTCAAGTTATTCAACTGTAGGGGCATCTCAGCAGAGTCTAATCCTGACTGACCTAAATAACATTTACAGATAGGCCAGGAAATCCCCCACAGCTGCCTGTGCTCCTCCAATGGGCTGAATTTTATGCTGATTGAACGGGCGCGTGTCCAACCCAATCAGGCGCGATGTCATCTCACACTCACGCGAGATTTTGGTCGGCGGGTACATTGCAAAAGCCGGAAGCATGCCCATCGACAATTAAGAGGGCAATTAAACCCATAATGGCGCAATTGTCTGTCAGTTTACGAAGCCTATCCAACCTTCCCATTGGCGGACGGGCCAATCAGCCAGGCGGCCTTTACATTTTTCAGGAAACTTCATCCAAGGGCAGGATGAGGTTTCCGTTATTAAACAAAATAGAAATAGGAATCTGTGGGCAGCATGTTCAGGTGCCTGATTGTGATGCTTGGACATTGATTTTCCTTTTAAAAACTTTATTTCCTGGGTTTTGGGTCTTCAGCTTCCCTGGGGCAGCTCCCTGTCTTCAGAGGGATTTCTGTCAGCGCTGGCCCGCTCCTGCATTGACTTAATCACCCGCGCCTCCTACTGCCCCCACCCCCCAACCCCACCCCCCGCCCCCACCCCCCACCCCCACCCCCGACCCCACCCCCACCCCCACTCCCACCCCCACCCCCACCCCCGCCCCCACCCCCGCCCCCACCCCCACCCCCCACTCCCACCCCCACCCCCACCCCCACCCCCACCCCCACCCCCGGCAGCGTTGAGCTTCTCAGTGCCTGTTTCAGGCTGGTTGACCATTAATTGGCCAGGCCGTGTGAAATCGTTTCCTGACCACTGCCAGCCCCACTGATTGCACCCACCCAGCTGAGCTGAAATTTTCACTGGAAATGCTGCTTATCAAGACAAACAGAGCTTAAACTGGTGAGGTTAGCGTGAGAACAGCCCTGAGGAATTATCCATCAGTGCACTTTCCGACAGAGCTAATTGGGTACAGATCAGGAATGGGAACCTTGACGTTTTTTTCCTTTAGCCTAAAGGGTGCTGAATCCAATTAGAGTTAACCTTCCTGTTCCCCCCAACTAATTGCAAAAAACCTGGGATATTGCTGGTTTTATGCGGAGTATATTGGCACCCATCAAGCAGAGAGACATTCACAAGATAGAAGCTGACTGTATACCCGAGGACTCTCTGTTTGGGGAGGTAGCAGGAGCCACGTTACCAATACGACCCCCAAAGCTCCACTTCAACGATGTTTGCAAGTGTAACATGAAGGCCCTAAACATGGACCAGTGCACCCGGGAGTCACTAGCTGGTGACAGAGGGAAATGGCAACACCTCCTGTGGGCTGGCCCACCACCATGAGCATCAGCGACCACAGCAGCTTGACAACAGGCACCAACACCAAAAACAACAACCCACAGCAACACCCAATAACAACCAGAACCCAAGTTAGAAGCAAAATCCTGCAGATGCTGGAAATCTGAAACAAAAACAAAAAAATGCTGGAAAAACTCAGCAGGCCTGACAGCATCTGTGGAGAGAAAGACAGAGTTAACATTTCAAGTCCGTATGACTTTTCATCAGAGCTAAAGAGAGGTAGAAATGTGGTGAACTATATACTGTTTAAGGGAGGGGTGGGGTGGGGGTTGCAGAACAGGTGAAGCTGGATAGAGGGCCAGCGATAGTTGGAGGCAAAGGAGAGATTGCAAAAGATTTCATAAATAAACCCCCTCCCACGGCACCTTCCCATGCAACTGTAGAAGGTGCAACACCTGCCCCTTTACTTCTCCCCCTCCTCACCGTCCAAGGGCCCAAACACTCCTTTCAAATGAAGCAGCATTTCACTTGTACTTCCCTCAACTTAGTCTACTGCATTCACTGCTCCCAATGCGGTTTCCTCTACATTGGAAAGACCAGGCGCAGACTGGGTGACCGCTTTGTGGAACACCTTCAGTCAGTCTACAAGCATGACCCAGACCTCCCTGTCACTTGCCATTTCAACACTCCACCCTGCTCTCATGCCCACATGTCCGTCCTTGACCTGCTGCAATGTTCCAGTGAAGCTCAACGCAAACTGGAGGAACAGCACCTCATCTTCCGACCAGGCACTTTACAGCCTTCCGGACTGAATACTGAGTTCAACAACTTTAGATCATAAACTCTCTCCTCCATCCTCATCCCTTTTTCATCCCTTTTGTCAAATATTTATTTTTTAATTTATATATATATGTGTTTTTTCCCACCTATTTCTATTATTATTTATAAAAGTTATTCCCCATTCATTGTTTTATCTCCACCTTTTAGCTTATTTCGATCTTTTCTCCCACACCCCACACCCACTGCAGCCATCTATCACTTAATCATCCTGCTTTCTACTCTTAATGACACCATCAGCACCTCCTTTAGTCAATATCACCACCATCAACACCCCTTCCATCTTTTGTTTATGACATCTTTTGCAATCTCTCCTTTGTCTCCACCTATCACTGGTCCCCTATCCAGCTTCACCTGTCCCACCCCCTTTAAACAGTGTATATTTCACCACATTTCTACTTTTAGTTCTGAAGAAGAGTCATATGGACTCGAAACGTTAACTCTGTCTTTCTCTCCACAGATGCTGTCAGGCCTGCTGAGTTTTTCCAGCAATTTCTGTTTTTGTAACAATCGGAACCTGTTTC
This sequence comes from Carcharodon carcharias, assembly GCF_017639515.1. Lineage (NCBI taxonomy): Eukaryota > Metazoa > Chordata > Chondrichthyes > Lamniformes > Lamnidae > Carcharodon > Carcharodon carcharias. The sequence goes on from NC_054485.1 coordinate 1,694,832, forward strand.
TTAAAGATTGGTCAGCCAACAGCAAAGGTGCACAATATGAAGCTACCCCTTCCCTAACAGGTTTGACTTGCTGCATGTCTATCGTCTCAGATGGACAGATGATGACAAACGGCCCAGTGTTTGATGAGCCTACAGCACTTACTCCCGGTGGCATGTTAGCAGCTTTCTAAAGTGAACTACAGACTTGTGCGTGTAATGTCAAGGAAAGGGACTGTAAATCAGTACTTTGAAAACATAATTAGCTCTGAAAATACAAACCATCATGACAGGTGCAGTTTTGAATTAATATTTAGTGCTAACGCGCCCATCAGTAGAATAGTCGGATTGTATATAGGAAGGGAAGGCCAGGCCTCAAGTTGCCCTCTCTCTCTCCCCCATACCAGGTGCTGCTGGTAATAGCCCCATGCAGGAGCACCATGAACTTTATTTGATTGAACAAAGTAATTTTAATGCAATATTAAGTATCATACATTTAAAGTACAGATCTAACCTCCACACACGTGTACCCTGTCCTCTAAATTACAGAAATTTAATTGCTTGTCAGCAGCTGAACGTCACTGGTGCTATTTTCATATAAAAGCAGCAGAGCTGTAAAGCTTTCTGTGAAATATAATGATGTGCTTCGTATCCAGATGGTCATAGGCTCAAATCCCAAGCTGATTGACTAGCATTTAGATCCACCTGCAGCGTTGGAAAATTCTATTCCCCAAATCACTGAGGAGCTTCCTCTCCAGCTCAGTCTGAGCTGGAAAACAAAGCAACAGAGCCAGCTTGCAGATTACATCAGTGTGTTTATCTTTCCGTCTCTAATCCTCCATTGTTTTTATGTCTGGGATCAGGCTGCATGGGAGCTATCGTCTGCTGACTCGCCCGACAAACTCCCTCATCTTATTCCAGATAAGTGTATCTTGTCAAGTCATACAGCATCTAAATTACCTGTATTCTGGTGTCCACTGCCATGTTTTTGGGATTTGTATTCGTTCTTGGATGGGCTTTGATTTTTGCCTTTCACTGAAACTGAGTTTCTATGAAAAATCGTCAGCCTAACCAATCACTGGTTTTCACTGGAACTATGACCTGTTCCAGTCCTGTTCACTGGAAGGCAATAATTACATGGAAAGAATCTCATGAGGACAATTTTTAAATCATGCAATTGTCCATAAAAACAATGCCACTTTCACAAAAACTTCTTCTCAAAACAGAACTATTCCAAGTTGCTGATGGCACTGAGTCTTTTAAAAAATATATTCTTTCATAGGATGTGGGCTTCACTGGCTGGGCCCAGCATTTATTGCCCATCCCTAGTTGCCCTTGAGAAGGTGGTGGCGAGCTGCCTTCTTGAACCGCTGCAGTCCATGTGGTGTAGCTACACCCACACTGCTGTTAGGGAGGGTGTTTCAGGATTTTGACCCAGCGACAGTGAAGGAACGGTGATATATTTCCAAGTCAGGATGGTGAGTGACTGAGAGGGGAACTTCCAGGTGGTTGTGTTCCCATCTATCTGCTGCCCTTGTCCTTCTAGATGGTACTGGTCGTGGGTTTGGATGGTGTTGTCTAAGGAGCCTTGGTGAATTCCTGCAGTGCATCTTGTAGATGGTACACACACTGCTGCTATTGTGCGTCAGTGGTGGAGGGAGTGAATTTTTGTGGATGTGGTGCCAATCAGGCAGGTTGCTTTGTCCTGGATGGTGTCAAGCTTCTTGAGTGTTGTGGGAGCTGCACTCATCCAGGGAAGTGGGGAGTATTCCATCACACTCCTGACTTGTGCCTTGTAGATGGTGGACAGGCTTTGAGGAGTCAGGAGGTGAGTTACTCATTGCAGCATTCCCAGCCTCTAACCTGCTCTTGTAGCCACAGTATTTATATGGTTAGTCCGTTTCAGTTTCTGGTCAATGGTAACCCCCCCAGGATGTTGATAGTGGGGGATACAGTGATAGTAATGTCATTGAATGTCAAGGGGCGATGGTTGGATTCTTTCTTGTTGGAGGTGATCATTGTCTGACACTTGTGGGGCTTGAGTGTTACTTACCACTTGTCAGCCCAAATCTGGATATTGTCCATTTGTGGGCAATTAAACGACATTTTACCCACCGGCTGCAATGGTGGGTTTGGGCATCACACCGTCCCAAACCCGCTGCATTATTTAAGCATTCCCGGGATACACACCAGTTCCATGGTGGGCAGGCTCCGATTCACCAGCCACTCCATCACCTCACCGCTTCATCACGCCAGGCACCATATTTAAAGTCCAGCTGCGGTCAGTGCTTCCAGCCCAGGACTGCAGCAAAGACATGGCCCTGAAAGGCAAGATGCCCACAGCCCTCGAGCACCTTCTGGATGCCATGGAGGCCCTGCTGTGATGTCCTCTACCCCCGCTCTGGCCGCAGAGGGGCAGCTACATTACCACACTGGCTTGGTAGGCGATGGCAGTGGTGATCGGTGCCAATGCTGCACAGAAGAGGTTGGCCATCCAGTGCAGAAAGAAGATGAATGATCTCACCCATGCAGCCAGGGTAAGGCAACCATCTCATCACTCTAAACTCTCACACTCAAGCCCATCACACATTCACTGGCATCTCACTCACTGCCAGCTCAAGGGACATCACCACCCACTCTCTCACACACACACCCTCACATCTCCATCTGGCCTCATCTACTGTGGAGATGCCTCTTCAGCCCTTACCATCTTGAGGCCACTTGCACAGATCAACATGTGTCCCTCCACACACACCCTGGGTTACCCTCCTTCCCCAGTACAGCCCTCACCCTGCAGCCCCTTCTCTTGTCTGAGGCCACTCCTCATCCTTCCCCAAGCAAGCCCTAGCCCTACAGCCATTGAAAAGCACCCCCTCTCCCCCCACCTTGTGTCTAGTCTGGTGGGTAGAGAACTGCCCGCAAGCCTCCCTAACAGTGATGCGGTGCTGCCTCTGAATCCTGGCACTGAGACCCCGAGTGCTGCCTGAGGCCAGGTAGGCAAACAACCCTCGGAGTCCCAGGTGAAGTGCAGCTCACCAAGTGGACGTTGCTTATGTGCTGTTGAGAAACACGTCAGCGTATTTTCCCGCCAATGTGGGCAGACGATCCAGAAGTGGGGGATCAATCCGGTGGGCTGGCATTATAATGATATGCTGATGTATTACAACGAGGTTCCCGATGTCCGAGGACAGAGAACGCGGGCCGCCATCAGTGGGCTGAGCGGACAATCGCAAACTGGTTTCACGCTGTTGTGAAACCGATTGTGCCATATTGTCCACTCACACCACCAAACATGCCCGACGCCGGCAGGCACTGAAAATCCCAGCCATGGGCTGCTTCAGTATCTGAGGAGTTGCGAATGGTGCTGAACATTGTGCAATCATCAGCGAACATCCCCACTTCTGACCTTATGATGGAAGGAAGGTCATTGATGAAGCAGCTGAAGATGGTTGGGCCAAGGACACTACCCTGAGGAACTCCTGCAGTGATGTCCTGGGACTGAGATGACTGACCTCCAACAACCACAACAATCTCCCTTTGTGCTGGGTATGACTCCAACCAGCGGAGAGTTTTTCCCCTGATTCCCATTGACTCCAGTTTTGCTGGGGCTCCTTGATGCCACACTCGGTCAAATGCTGCTTTGATGTCAAGGGCAGTCACTCTCACCTCACCTCAGGTGTTCAGCTCTTTTGTCCATGTTTGAACCAAGGCTGCAATGAGGTCAGGAGCTGAGTGGTAATTGCTGAGTACTGCTTGACAGTACTGTTGACAACACTTTCCATCACTTTAAAGAACAAAGAACAAAGAAAAGTACAGCACAGGAACAGGCCCTTCGGCCCTCCAAACCTGCGCCGATCATATTGCCCGTCAAACTAAAATATTTTGCACTTCCAGGGTCCGTATCCCTCCATTCCCATCCTATTCATGTATTTGTCAAGCTGCCTCTTAAACACCATTATCGTACCTGCTTCCACCACCTCCTCTGGCAGCAAATTCCTGACAGTCACTACCCTCTGCGTAAAAAACTTGCCCCACACATATCCTCTATAGTTTTCTCCTCTCACCTTAAATCTATGTCCCCTAGTAATTGACTTTTCCACCCTGGGAAAAAGCTTCTGACTATCTACTCTGTCCATGCCACTCATAAGTTTGTAAACTTCTATCAAGTCGCCCCTCAATCTCCATTACTCTAGTGAGAACAATCCGAGTTTCTTCAACCTCTCCTCATAGCTAATAACCTCCAGACCAGGCAGCATCCTGGTAAACCTCCTCTGCACCCTCTCCAACACCTCCATATCCTTCTGGTAATGTGGCAACCAGAATTGCACACAATATTCCAAGTGTGGCCTAACCAAGGTTCTATACAGCTGCAGCATAACTTCCCAGCTTTTATACTCAATACCCCTGCCGATGAAGGCAAGCATGCCATATGCCTTCCTGACTACCTTATCCACCTGCGTTGCCACTTTCAGTGACCTGTGGACCTGTACACCCAGATCCCTCTGCCCGTTGATGCACTTAAGTGTTCTGCCATTTACTCTATAATTCCTACCCGTATTAGATCTTCCAAAATGCATTACCTAGCATTTGTCCGGATTAAACTCCATCTGCAATTTCTCCACCCAAGTCTCCAACTGATCTATATACCGTTGTATCCTTGACAATCCTCTTCACTATGTGCAACTCCTCCAACCTTAGTGTCGTCTGCAAACTTAATAATTAGCCCAGTTACATTTCCTCCAAATAATTTATGTATACTACAAACAGCAAAGGTCCCAGCACTGATCCCTGCAGAACTCCACTAGTCACAGCTCTCCATTCAGAAAAGCACCCTTCTACTACAGAGGTGTCTTCTATGACCAAGCCAATTCTGTATCCATCTTGCCAGATCACCTCTGATCCTGTGTGACTTTACCTTCTGTACCAGTCTGCCACGAGGGACCTTGTCAAAGGCTTTACTGAAATCCATGTAGATAACATCGACTGCCCTTTCATCATCGATCATCTTTGTCACTTCCTTGAAAAACTTGATCAAGTTAGTGAGACATGACCTCTCCTTCACAAAACCATGCTGCCTCTCACTAATACGCCTATTTGCCTCCAAATGGTAGTAAATTCTGTCATGAAGAATCTTCTCCAATAATTTCTCTACCACTGACGTAAGGCTCACCGGCCTGTAATTTCCTGGATTATCCCTGCTACCCTTCTTAAACAATGGAACAACATTGGCCATTCTCCAGTCCTCTGGGACCTCACCCGTAGCCAGTGAGGATACAAAGATTTCTGTCAAGGCCCCAGCAATCTCCTCCCTTGCCTCCCTCAGTACTCTGGGGTAGATCCCATCTGGCTTTGGGGACTTATCCACCTTAATATTCTTCAAGACACCTAACACCTCTTTTTTGATCTCAACATGATCCAGGCTGTCTACACACTCTTCCCTAGACAAATCGACCGCTAAGTCCTTCTCTTTGGTGAATACTGATGAGAAGTATTCATTTAGTATCTCTCCCATTTCTTCTGGCTCCACACACAGGTTCCCAACTCTGTCCCTGAGTGGGCCTACCCTTTCCCTGGATACCCTCTTGCTTTTTACATATGTATAAAAGGCCTTGGGATTTTCCTTAATCCTGGCTGCCAGTGACTTTTTGTGACCCCTTTTAGCCCTCCTGACTCCTTGCTTGAGTTTCTTCCTACTTTCTTTGTATTCTCCACAGGCTTCATCTGTTCCCAGCCTTCTAGCCCTTATGAATGCCTCCCTTTTCTTTTTGACTAATCTCACAATATCCTTCGTTATCCAAGGTTCCTGAAACTTGCCATGCTTATCCTTCATCCTAGCAGGAACATGTTGGTCCTGAATTCTTATCAACTGACGTTTGAAAGCCCCCCACATGTCAGTTGTTGATTTGCCCTCAAACATCTGCCTCCAGTCTAGATTCCTCAGTTCCTGCCTAATATTGTTATAATTAGCCTTCCCCCAATTAAGCACCTTAACCCGAGGACTCCTGTTATCCTTATCCACCAGTACCTTGAAATTTACTGAATTATGGTCACTTTTCCCAAAATGCTCTCCTACTGAAACTTCGACCACCTGGCCGGGTTCATTCCCTAATACCAGGTCCAGTATTGCCCCTCCCCTAGTTGGACTATCTACATATTGTCTCAGGAAGCCCTCCTGGATGCACCTTACAAATTCTGCACCATCCAAACCCCTAGCACTAAGTGATTCCCAGTCAATATAGGGAAAGTTAAAATCACCCACCACAACAACCCTATTGCTTTTATATCTTTCCAAAATCCGCCTACATAACTGTTCCTCAATCTCCTGCCAGCAATTGGGAGGCCTATAGTAAACCCCCAACATTGTGACTGCACCCTTCCTATTCCGAAGCTCTACCCATATTGCCTCGCTGCATGAGCCCAATGAGGTGTCCTCCTGTCGTACAGCTGTGATATTCCCCTTAACCAGCAGTGTAACTCCCCCACCTCTTCTACATCCCTCTATATCCTGCCTGAAACAACTGATCGGGTGGTAATTGGCCGGGTTGGATTTATCCTGCTTTTTGTGGACAGGACATACCTGGGCAATTTTCCACATAGCCGGGTAGATGCCAGTGTTGTAGTTGTACTGGAACAGCTTGGCTAGGGGCACGGCAAGTTCTGGAGCACAAGTCTTCAGTAATATTGCAGGAATATTGTCAGGGCCCAGAGTCTTTGCAGTATCCAGTGCCTTCGACTGTTTCTTGATATCACGTGGAGTGAATTGAATTGGCTGAAGACTGGCATCTGTGATGCTGGAGACCTCCGGAGGAGGCCAAGATGGATCATCCACTCAGCACTTCTGGCTGAAGGTTGTAGCAAATGCTTCAGCCTTATCTTTTGCACTGATGTGCTGGGCTCCCCCATCATTGAGGATGGGGATATTCATGGAGCCTCCTCCTCCAGTGAGTTGTTCAATTGTCAGTTGTCAGCTTTGCAATAATTATTTATGTCACTAACTTTATCAAAGGTCAACAGATTTTAGCTCATCTTCAATTTTCTCCCTTCCTGTGCTCTCACGTCCTTTCCTGCAACTTGACTCTTTGCTGGGATAGCCTCAGCTGATTTTCCCTTACCAAACCTGGCAGTTGAGGTCAATTGATGTACATCTACTATGACCCAAACCGGGATCGGCCAATTGAGCACAGATTGGGGATTAAATCTGAAGCGTTCCTGGTCAGGAACTCAATGCACTGAATCATCAGGAGGGCAGGTAAAATGTCTCATGTCTTTGATAAAGAATGTGACTGTAATTCAGGCACAAATCAGTGGCCCAGACACAGGGAGTCAAACAGAGCAAACCTTTCAGAGATTGGATAGGAAAACCAGAATGATCCAGGAGCTCTGATAGAATAAAAACCCACTTAAAGAGAGACAAAATCTCTTGTAAACTTTAAAAAAGCTGAAAGTAATTTCAGATATATTTCAGCCCTTTGTTATGATCCCCATAGAGACCAATAACTTTCAAAAGAGAAACCTAAGCTTCCAATTAATAGCTGAAATAATGACATATCAAGATTTTATGTTTATAAGATGCTTACTCTAATAAATGACTAAAAACACTATAAAATTAAACATTATCTTTGTAGGCAACTTATACTTTAAACCACAGAATGGAAACTCAGTCCCCACCCACCTTTATTCTTCACCCAGCCAAAAAAAACCACTTTCCAGGTATATTACACTGTCCTTTACTAGAAATTTAATTTTTCCAGAATTAATCTAAAGGGCCTCTTATTTCCCAAGAGTTCATTCCTGTTATTTTCTTTTCTCATCTGGTAATTTGCGATCTTAGAACTGCCTTTCACATTGAGGATTTCCTTCCCCAGAGCCTGACCCTTTAGACCAAGTCTTTGGCAACTTGGAATAGTTAGGTTTTGAAAAATTGTTTTTTGTGGAAAAAAGCATCTTCTACCTCGTTTTAACTCCCTATGAATTTGGCTTTTCAATTTGAGCCTGAGCCCCCACCATATTCTTGCGTAGTGAACCAAAGAGACTTCTTTGGCCTCTAATTGCTTCCTCTCTCCTGGATCCAGACAGACTGAAAAAAAAAGCTGTCTGTGATGTTAAGTGATATTCTAGGAAAGCCTGTAAACTGACCTTTAGAACGGCTTCCTCTGCATCCTTCTCCATGTCAGCATGAATCATATGGGCCTTGTATCTAGGTAAAAAATCTATCTTGAGAGCCCAACTCTCTTTCAGCTTGGAACTAAATGGACAGTTTAAAGCCCAATGATTTACAACTTGACATTCTCAACACTTTTCTGGGACTTTGGAGGCTCCCAGTGTCTACTGTTAAAACACAGTCTGCTGCTGTGTCTTCAAGTGTAAACTTCTTCTCAGTACAACAGTCTAAGCCTTCCTTTGATCTCAAACAATCAAGCCATCCAGGTTTGCAGTCAGGAAGACTGCAGAACAGGTCACAGGACATCATTTTACTTTAAATTTAAAGGTACGGCCCCATATATCTGATCCACCTCATAATTGTAAAACTTATAGAGGTTCTTCAGGAACTGTACCAAAAAATACTTCAGAATGACTTGCTCCTGATGTGATTTCTGAATTGGGGATTTAGCCATAAGGTATGCATGTCATTTCAGAGAGATGTTCAGCCTAATGGGTACCAGTTTCATTCTGGAATATTGTCAGCATAGTTTCTGACCCAGAACCAATTTGTAAATACATTAGAATGCTGCATGAATGGATACAACAACGACCACACTGAAAAAGTATTTTATTGGCTGTAAAGTGCTTTGAGACATTCTTTTTTAAATTCATTCATGGGATGTAGGCATCGCTGACTGGGCCAGCATTTATTTCTCATCCCCTAATTGCCCTTGAGAAGGCGGTGGTGAGCTGCCTTCTTGAGCCGCTGCAGTCCATGTGGTGTAGGTACACCCACAGTGCTGTTAGGAAGGGAGTTCCAGGATTTTGACCCAGCGACAGTGAAGGAACGGTGATATATTTCCAATTCAGGATGGTGAGTGACTTGGAGGGGAAATTGCAGGCAGTTGTGTTCCCATCTATCTGCTGCCCTTGTCCTTCTAGATGGTAGTGGTCGTGGGTTTGTGAAAAATATTTTGAAAATGCAAGTCCTTTTTCTTTTATTAACAGAGCCAAGCTGACACTGATGGTGGGGCCAGGGAGAACTGCGATCATGTGAATAAAATCCACCTGGTCCCAAATGATGCTAAAATTGGGATTTAAAGGGTGAGATCAATAGGTGAGCTACAATTACCCTTATCCTTTTAGGCAGACTTGGCCCACACAACTGAATCACCAGTCTCTTCTTAGGCACTCCCTCAGGATCGAGGATGACTTGCTTCACTCCAGTTCTATGTGTTCTGAGATGGCTGATAAATCCAATTCATGATCTACAGACTCTGCCACATGGGGGAGAGGTGCTGCTTGAAGGGTTGGATACATGGGTTATCTGGAGGTTTATGTGGTCCCTCCGATACCTCGACTTTGCCTCTGCACATTCCTAAAGAAATCTCTTGATGTTTGTCCTCCACCTGTTCCACGAGGCCATGCAAGCCGTGATCTTTACCAACAGAACCGCCACAAACCCTATCTCAATGAAAAATTGAGTCAAACAAAGCTGTGTCATTGCATTAGCTCTAGGCCTCCATGGTGGTTCCCTCACTGCAGTGTTAAAGGGAAAGGGAAATTGGAATCAATACAAAAGCCCATTTATGCATCAGGTGGAGAAACATCCCCCATTTGGCAGGAACACTTTTCCTGATTCCTGTCAGTAGCAGCCTCCAGCTCACTAAGAGAGTGACACAGCGACAGCTCGATACTGTCTCTAATCAGCACTGCATGGAACCTGCTCTGGGACTTCCACCAGGCAGTCACTGGGTGTCACTGTCAGTCCTCGCCCCAATACACACAGCAATTCCAAAGTACAGTCACTTCCAATGTTTCTAATGGGTTAAAAAAGATATATGTCCGATGTTTTAGCGATATCTTGCAATATGAGATCATGAGCAACAATATTCTGGGTTATATGTAATGATGTTGCCAAACTTGAACCCTGCAACTAATCAAAGTACACAGTGACATTTTGTCATTGAATTTTATATTTCTGCCCCTGTACTGAGTTGAAAATCCTTATTCTGTTCTTAGCTTTTTTTTTAAAGTGACTTTAATGGCTTTGATGAGACATCACATATAAGTTTATTTATTTATGTTCTTGCCAACAACAAAATAGATCTTCGATACTTCACCCTGGCATTACAATGCCTGTTGATTTTAAAATAGCAGAGAGAATGCCCTGCAACTCAATCAATATCTGTAAAAGAATGGATATTGAAACTTCATTGGACATCACAAGGAAGTAGTCAATGGAGGGGAGACACAAACCTTTTGGAAAGGGTGTGGGAGTGAAGATTTGAATAGAGAATCAGTCACCTGAGCTCTCATATCCAAGTGGTTGATTTAAAAGTCTTTCAAACAGCATTTGGCTGCCTGGCCCTCATTTTGGCCCAAAAATGGGACTGGAGAAAGTAAGACTATAGAAGAGAAAGAGGCACTCTGATGAATCAGTCAGGAGAGGAAAGCCTGACTGAACATGAACAGAAAATGCTGGAAATGCTCAGCAGGTCAAAAAGCATCTGTGGGCAAGTCAGAGTTTCAGGTGTGGACCCTTCCAGAATCACAGAATCACAGAATCACACAGTGCAAAAGAGGCCCTTCGGCCCATCGAGTCTGCACCTGACCTACCTACCTAATCCCATTTACTAGCACTTAGCCCATAGCCTTGAATGTTATGATGTGCCAAGTGCTCACCCAGGTACTTTTTAAAGGATGTGAGGCAACCCGCCTCCACCACCCTCCCAGGCAGCGCATTCCAGACCGTCACCACCCTCTGGCTAAAAAAGTTTTTCCTCACATCCCCCCAAACCTCCTGCCCCTCACCTTGTGACCTTATATCCCCTTCTGACTGACCCTTCAACCAAGGGGAACAGCTGCTCCCTATCAACCCTGTCCATGCCCCTCATAATCTTGTGCACCTCGATCAGGTCGCCCCTCAGTCTTCTCTGCTCCAACGAAAACAACCCAAGTCTATCCAACCTCTCTTCATAACTTAAATGTTTCATCCCAGGCAACATCCTGGTGAATCTCCTCTGTACCCCCTCCAGTGCAATCACATCCTTCCTATAATGTGGCGACCAGAATTGTACACAGTACTCCAACTGTGACCTCAACAAGCTTCTATACAACTACAACATGACCTCCCTACTTTTGTAACCTCGATTGATAAAGGCAAGTGTCCCATATGCCTTTTTCACCACCCCACTAACATGCCCCTCCACCTTCAGAGATCTATGGATACACATGCCAAGGTCCCTTTGTTGCTCAGAACTTCCTAGTGTCATGCCATTCATTGAATACTTCCTTGTCAAATTACTCCTTCCAAAGTGTATCACCTCACACTTTTCAGGGTTAAATTCCATCTGCCACTTATCTGCCCATTTGACCATCCCGTCTATATCTTCCTGTAGCCCAAACTTACTAATCCTGCTCCCCACATAGTCATCTATGTCGTTTATTTAAATGGCAAATAACAGGGGACCCAGCACAGATCCCTGTGGTACGCCACTGGACACTGGCTTCCAGAAGGTTGCAGTCATTGGTAGCTGAAAGCAAGAAGACAAGTTTTTTGTTTAAGGATCAAATAACATGAAGGATGATGTGGAACTGAAGACTGAGGAAGCTCAGTGCTGCTGAAGAGAGAGACGGAGTGTGTGCATGTGGCAATGGATGCTGGAAGGAACAATGGAAGAAGTGCTCAGAGGAAGACTGAGTATGAGAGAAACCAGTGATCATGGCAGATTTGAAATAGAAGAGGTGAAACTCGAATTGGGATCCAGGTGAAATGAGTCACAGCTGGAGGCACATGATGAGAAAGTGATGTGAGGGTGAAAGTTCATCTTAACAAATACACAGTCAGAAACAAGAATGAAGGTGAGCAATGTAAAAGACACAAATGGATATCATGTTAAATTGGGAAATGGAACCTATTCAAGATGGGCATTCCTGGTGGAGACAGTGAATTAAACAGTATGAACAAATTACTGCGGATGCTGTAAATTTGAAACAAAAACAGAAAATGCTGGAAACACACAGTAGGTCAATTGGCATCTATGGACAGGAACAGACAATTAACTTTTTCAGGTGTGAATCTTTTAAGCCTCAGCCTGAGTTGAGTTTACTGATCTCAACTGAGAGCAACAAAGAGGCTGCATCAGATTAGTTAATATATATGGCACAGAAACAGGCCATTGTGCCCGACAAGTCCATGCTGGGACTTCTGAATCCTATATTGGATTTCTTGGTGATTATCTTATATTGATGGCCTCTAATTATGTCCCCATGAGAAGGAACATCCTTTCTGTGTCCATTCTATCAAAACTTCAAATAAATCCGAGTGTCCTTATGCTAGAGAAGGAAAATAGCCCAATGTTCCTGATTCTGATTGCCAATCAATGACCCTCATTGGGTGTTAAATTCAAGTGAGATTGGGGTTGGGGTTTGGAAGTGAAGTCTTCACTGTGAAGACTTGCGCATAATGGACACTTGGATGAAATACTGAGGAAGCATAAAAACAAAAAATTGCTTATGCTGGAAATCCAAAACAAAAACAGAATTACCTGGAAAAACTCAGCAGGTCTGGCAGCATCGGTGGAGAAGAAAAGAGTTGACGTTTCGAGTCCTCATGACCCTTCGACAGAACTAGATGAATCCAAGGATTCACCGAGGAATCCTTGGATTCACCTAGTTCTGTCGAAGGGTCATGAGGACTCGAAACGTCAACTCTTTTCTTCTCCGCCGATGCTGCCAGACCTGCTGAGTTTTTCCAGGTAATTCTGTTTTTGTACTGAGGAAGCATGACTCCTGCAAGGCGCAGGAAGGAGAAGAGAAAACTGGCAGAGGAAATCATTCCTGCATTATATCAGGATTGAATACCCATGGACTTTAGGGATTAAGGTCAAACCAGTGGCAGTGAGCACTGGCTCTTCCAACTGTGTGAAAGACTGTCATAGCTCATTGATGCCTCTGACATGGAGTTAAAGGTCAGTTCACACATACAGTACAATATCCTTCATCTCTGATGTTAGAGGCCACACATTCTCAGGTTCCCAACAGTGACAATTATCAGAAAAGCTTTGAGCAGTTTGAAGGGTGTAATTTCAAGCTAACATATTGTGAGGGTTTGGACAGACCACTTTTAGAGTGAGTCCCACTTTACTCCCTCTAGATGTCACTGAAGAGTAAAGTCAGGCCAGCTGTAAAATGGGTGCCCAGTGAGTTCTATTAAAATTACCCCTTCTCTCCTGAATTTTAACTTTACATTCTCACACAGCAGTGTTACTGTCACTGGAGCGCATGTCAATTCTTTATACTGCTTAAAACAACAAACTGGGAGTTTGAAAACAGAACATGATAAGATCACTACAGAATTTCAATGTTATTATCTCACGCACATCTGTCACATCAGAGAGATGCCTCTCTGTTGGAAATGGCCTGATCCAGGCAGTTCAAACAGCAAATAACAGAAAACTTTTAAAATGAGATTTTTAAAAAAATGATTAACATTGGAATAAAGCAGCAGAATATGGATGATTAAATTCAGCTCTTTATATCACTTTGACTGGAGACTAGTTTCATAAGGTTGCATATATCTGTTAATAGATCTTTAATTTCAGCAACAAAGTTGAGAGTGACTGTCTCAATAAAAGCAATATTGGAGTGAATTATCCTCTATTGGTTTCAATCCCAAACACAAATCAAGTTGAATTGAACCAGCTCAAATTAATTTAGAAGAATCCAAATTTTAGCCCAGCTCTGTTTAATGCTTGAATGCTGCTCCTCTTTTTAAAAAAATGAGGGCAATTTTCATTTCATTACTGAACCATTCTGCTTGTGCTCTTAAACTGAGTACTAGTAACCAGAAAACAACACTGAGACTAGTCCCACATAGTTCCCACTGCTTCACATGTGCCCCTTCAAATCTTTTTATTACTTTAAACATCTTGAAAAAATCACTCTTTCCTTGAACAAAACTGATTAAGGATAACCAATGAAATAATGTTCAACGTTTTAAAGAATGGAAGAATCTTATATAGCTGGATAATGTAGGAAAAATGACAGATGGTTATATCCCTTCACAGCTTTGCCCCGCCCTGTCTTTGTAACCTCTTCCAGCCCCACAACCCTCCAGCCCCACAACCCTCCAAGATATCTGCATTCCTCTTGTTCTGGCCTCCTGTACATCCGATTTTAATCACTTGACTATTGCTGTGCCTTCAGCTGCCTGGGCCCTAAGCTCTGGAGTTCCTTCCCTAAACCACTCTGTCTCCCTACCTCTCTCTCCTCCTTTGAAAACCTCCTTAAAATGTAACTCCATGACCAAGCTTTTAGCCACCTCACCTGATATCAGGTTTTATGGTTCAGTGTTTAATGTTTTTTTACACTTTGTGAAACACCTTCAGATGTTTTATTACATTTATAGGCATTACATAAATACAAGGTGTTGTTGTGGTTAAGGAGTGAGGGTGCATGTTTTAGGCAAGGAATCAGTAGAATGTGAGGGTGGGGCCATTGAAAGCACGAGATCATGTAATTTACCCTCCAGGAATGTATCCAACCAGAGTTGGCGAGTACAACCCAAAAATCCTGTCATGGATTATAAATATGAGGTTTATAAGGTTGACATGTCTTGGGACTTGTCTTTAATTTAGGGTAAAATGACAACAGGCCTGGGTGAGGTGGTTGTGAGACCTTAAAGGGAGGCCCGGATTGTTTTGCTGGAAAAAGGTGTAAGGTGTCTATAATTGGAGATAATGGCAGCAGCATTTGTGTTTACACTGGTTGGACTGCTAGTCTCTAAGCTCCCAGGAAAAATGTTGAGTATGTCGAGTTATAAACAGTTGTGCTTTAAACTGTCCATTAACTTTCAAGACAAAAGAGAATTGGGATCTGAAGGGTCACTAATCAGCATTTCTACAGGAATACAAGGCCCATATGATTCACATTGCCATGAAGATGGGTTTTGAGAGGGGAAGGGCTTCTAAGATATCCCAGAAACTCGCAGACAAGTTAGTACGCCAGGGTCCGAGAAAGAGAGAGAGAGAGAGCAGACAGAGGCCAAGCGTCTCTTTGGTTCACTGCACAGGAATGCAGGTGGGAGCTCACGCTCAGGTTCAAAAGACCAAAATCGTGAGTGTTAGAAATGAAGCTGGAATCACCAGAAAAAAACCCTTACCATGCAAGACAGTTCTGGGGTTAAAGGTTACAAGGCTGGGAAGGGAAAGGAATGGGAGTAAATCTTTAGAAGCTGATAATCACTTTGGACTGATTTCAGGAAAACTGAATGACAAAGTGAAGTATACCTGTGGAATGGATTTTCTGGTTGTGTTAAAAGTAAAAACAGAAAATTCTGTTCTGTAATTTAAGTATAAGTTGTTTACAAAAATAATGTTTAGTCAATAGTGCTTTTTGTCTGGTTGTTATAGTAAAAGTCTTAAAAGCCCTTTCAGCTATTCGTTGGAAGTTCGAACTTCTTTTGTTTAAAGTTATGGGTTTCTATGGGGATTGTAACAAGAGATTCAAAAGAAATCCTTCCATTACAAACTACCATAGTGGTCGGCACATGCATCACCAGGACAGTATCAAGGTCACCTGCCTTAATTGACACACAAGCTGGGAAGTCTGCCACAACCTGTCAGTTCTGGAGGGGAGGTTATGCTGGCTCTCCCTCAGAAAGAGCCTAAAAATTTCCCCAACATCCCACAGTGTAAGTAGGTGTAGTTAACTGAATTTTATCTTCAGTGATACAAGCTATGTTCACTACCTGGGCCCCAGTGAGGGAGGTCGCTGGCCCTAACACAGGTACAAGAACATTTTCTGACAAACTATTTAGACTTTATCCACTGTCAAAAATAACCAAAAGCACCCAGTTTGGGTTGTCGTGACCTTCAAGTATTTTGCTACAAATAGTTTGCTCTTTAATTGTAGAGATTGAAGCCTCGGTTTGAAAAGCAAGACACAAAAACGATTGAAATAATAAAGTGTTCTCATGGAGACCTATTAAAATTGAAAGGAAAGGAAGTGATATCAGAGGCTCGACTGGCATGAACCTGCGAATCAAACTCAACTCTAAAGTGGGGTGATTTTACTGGCAAACCCTTTACTGATGTGAAGTTCAGTCCAGAAGTCTGCTGGTTAGCTCTTGCACCTACAAAAAGATTTTATTTGTCAACAAAAATGGATTTACAGGTTCAGACTGAAGATGGATGATGCAATGGACCACAGCATTTCAAGGAGAAAGCCCACATCGGCCTCAATATGGTGACTAGGGATGGACAATAAAATTCAACTTTGCCAGAGCTACCTCCCTCCCACAGGCAAAAAAAAATCCCAGCGGCACCATAAATCCTCACGTTAAAGTTGATGGGAGGAATTATCTGTGCCCGCTGGCACTGGGTGTGTTCGATGGCGTGAGTCGGCAAAATGGTGAGAAGGCCAAAAATCGGTTTCACAACATCGTGAAAGCAGTTTGTGATTGTCCATTCAGCCCATCGATGGTGGGATATCAGGAGCCTGGTTGTAATATATCAGCATATCATTATAAAGCCAGCCAGCCAGACTCATTACCCCCTCCCCCACCCCCAGCTGGATCGTCCGCCCACCACACAGACGTGTTTCCAAACAACATATAAAAGGTATGCACTTGGCGGGCTGCACTTTGAGGGGAGCTCGGAGGTGGGTGCACAGTGACGCTGTGCAGCACTCGCAAGGGACACCTGTTGGACATCAAGGCTGAGACACAATTTGGTGGTGGTGGGGGTGCAAATGCTGACCTGCAGCTGAGGCGACTTTGTGGGGGGAGGGGGAAAAGGCTGTCCTGTGGATAAAGGTAGCGCACAAACACATGCTGGGTGGGGGGTTGGCAGGTGAGGGAAGCAGCCACGCATCAGGGACACCTTGTACAAAGTGACCATTCCTCAGCAGCTGAGACAGTTCAGGCACAGCCACATTGACATGATTGGAGTTGGGTCTATAGCTTATCTGCCCACTCAAAGAACACAGAGGCCTGAAACTGCCACCAAACGCTCTAGAGCTTTTCACCACTTGGATACAGACTGCAAACTAATGAGTGTTTTAGTGTACTGCAGAACAACCGGACGCCTGGCCACATTACAATCTCCAGAAGCCGGCCACGCAGCAGTCACTGGTGAAGAGGCTCACAGCCTCTCGCAATGTCATCCTCCTGATTTGGACCAGTCTACCCCATGGTTCAAGCTAACACAAGCTAACAGTGCAGCCTTGCAGTGTGGGTTAGGAGAATGCCTGTGTCTGAGCTGAGAGCACAGCCTGCAGTCCAATGGGCAAAGCTGCTGCCAATCGGTTGGGTGGAGTGGGGTAGAGGAGGGTGGGATTTCGGGCAGCCATGCAGCGCACTAAACTCTGGCCATTCAAAAGGTGCCCAACACTCTCCTGAAGGCGTGTAGGGGCCTTCAGACTTAGCCAAGAGAGGTCCTTAGTACACTATACTAACCCAAGCGTCTCTCTCTTTGATCCTGCTGGAGGAGTATATCAGGATCATGGAGCCTGGTGGCCTACCTGTGTGCCTCAGGGAGTGCAGAGAGTGAAGACAACGGAGAAGACAGTGACTGAGGCACCTGGCTGACTGGCAGAGGGAGGAGCAGCACCCTCTGGAAGAAGGGGTGGTTGGGACTCCCACACGTCACCAGAGAGCCACAGCGAGCCATCGCTGGTCAGCCTCTAGCCACACCCAGGGTCTATAGACACCGTCTAGCCACACCCAGGGTCTATAGACACCGCCTAGCCACACCCAGGGTCTATAAACACCGCCTGGCCACACCCAGGGTCTATAGACACCGCCTGGCCACACCCAGGGTCTATAGACACCGTCTAGCTACACCCAGGGTCTATAGACACCGTCTAGCCACACCCAGGGTCTATAGACACCGTCTAGCCACACCCAGGGTCTATAGACACCGTCTAGCTACACCCAGGGTCTATAGACACCGTCTAGCCACACCCAGGGTCTATAGACACCGTCTAGCCACACCCAGGGTCTATAGACACCGTCTAGCCACACCCAGGGTCTATAGACACCGTCTAGCCACACCCAGGGTCTATAGACACCGTCTAGCCACACCCAGGGTCTATAGACACCGTCTAGCCACACCCAGGGTCTATAGACATTGCCTTTCATTCCTGCAGATGACCAAGAACCAGTGTCGCCAAAGACTGCGCATGTCTAGGGAACTGGTCGGGTACATCTGCCAGATACTGCAGGACACTGCGGTGACCATAACATGATAGAATTCTTCCTTAGGATGGAAAGTGAAGTAGTCCGATCTGAAACTAGGGTCCTAAATCTAAATGAAAGAAACTACGAGGGTAGTTTTTGATAAAGTCCCACATAAGAGGTTAGTGTGTAAAATTAAAGCACATGGGACTAGGGGTAACATATTGGCATGGATTGAGGAAACAGAGAGTAGGAATAAATGGGTCTTCTTCAGAGTGGCAGGTGGTGACTAGTGAGGTACCGCAGGGATCAGTGCTTGGGCCCCAACTATTCACAGTATATATCAATGATTTGGGAGGAAGAACCAAATATAATATTCCCAAGTTTGCTGATGACACAAAACCAGATGGGAGTGTTAACCAGCGGTGAGGAGGGTGTTAAGAGGCTTCAAGGTGACTTAGACAAGTTGAGTGAGTGGGCAAATACATGGTAGGTGCAGTATAATGTGGATAAGTGTGAAGTTATCCAATTTGGTAGGAAAAACAGAATGGCAGAGTATTATTTAAATGGTGATAGATTGGGAAATGTTGATGAACAAAAGGACCTGGGTGTCCTTGTACACCAATCACTGAAAGTAACCATGCAGGTGCAGCAAGCAGTTAGGAAGGCAAATGGTTTGTTGGCCTTCATTGTGAGAGGATTTGAGTACAGGAGCAAGGATGTCTTACTGCAGCTGTATAGGGCAATGGTGAGACCACACCTGGAGTATTATGTGCAGCTTTGGTCTCCTTACCTAAGAAAGGATATACTTACCATAGAAAGAATGCAACAAAAGTTCACCAGACTGATTCCTGGGATGGCAGGATTGTCGTATGAGGAGAGATTGATTCGACTAGGCCTGTATTCACTGGAGTTTAGAAGAATGAGAGGGGATCTCATTGAAATGAATAAAATTCTGACAGGGCTGGACAGACTGGATGCAGGGATGATCTTTCCTCTGGTTGGGGGGTCTAGAACAAAGGGTCACAATCTTAGGATTCCTAGACTCTAAAGGCATCAAGGGATATGAGGAAAGATCAGGAATAAGTCGTTGAGATAGAGTATCAGCCATGATCATATTGAATGGTGGAGCAGGCTTGAAGGGCTGAATCATCTACTCCTGCTTCTATTTTTCTATGTTTGCCTTTGGCACCATGTGGACATGGAGGGCATCCACTGCCAGTGGCCGTGAAAGTGACATCAGCATATAATTTCAATGCCATTGGGCTCCTTTCAGGGCTCCACAGGTGACGTCTATGAGATATCACAGGCCTCCGCCCACAAATGTATCCATGAAGTCACAGACACCATCATTGTGAAGGCCACACAACTTTGTGCATTTCTCCTAGGACCAGGAGAGCCAGGATGCAAGTGCAATTGGATTTGCCCAGATCTCAGGTGCAGGGTGCCATCGACTGCAGTGATGTGGCACTTAGATCTCCATCGGAACACACGGTCAACTAGGTCAAACACAAGGGCTTCCATTCGCTAAACATGCAGCTGGTGTGTGACCACCACAAACACATCCTGCAGATGTGCGCACAGTTTCCAGGGAGTGTGCACGATGCCTACATCCTCAGGCAGTCATTGATCCCCAGACTCTTCCAGGGTCCACAGAAGCTGCAGGGTTGGCTCCTTGGGGACAAGGGTTCCCCACAGAGACCGTGGCTGATGACACCCGTGCAGCAGCCTCAGACTGCAGCAGAGCGATGCTATAATGAGGCTCATGCTGCAACTCGCTACTTGGTGGAGCAGACCATCGGGATGCTGAAGATGAGGTTCCGGTGCCTGGACCGGTCTGGTGGAGCCCTGCAATACAGTCCACAGAGGGTGTCACACATTGTCATTGTCTGCTGCACCCTTTACAATCTGGCACTGCAATGGGGAAAGGAGCTGGCTGAGGAGGAGATGGAGGAGCTGCACACCTCCTCGGATGTTGGAGGAGGACACCAACAATGATGAGGGTCAGGGTGTCCTCGAGGGTGACAATGACGGGGATGAGGCTCTCACACAGGACCGATGAGTCAGGCACAATCGGGAGTCCCTCATAGCTGCCAGGTTTGTGAAGGATGATGATGACCTGCAGTGAGGTGTCCCCATACATCCTCACATCACATTGTGAACGTTTGACTCCAGTCTGGCTTATGGCAGCGCCAATACCCTCTGTGAGAATGCTCCTGTCATGGAGACACAGTGAAGGCCCTAACAGTCATTCGATTGCAGGAGGATGATGATAACATGCAGTGAGGACACTCCATAGATCTTCACACAGCCTCTGAGAATGTCTGACTCCTGTCTGGCCGAGGGCAGCTCGCTTGCGCTCTGTGATCAGGGTCATATCATAGAGACGCTGCCATGAAACTTTAGAAGCATCTGATGCTGTGTCCGCCTTCAGCACCTCAGCCCTTCAGGAGATGGTGCACAGCATCACTGGTCACAGATGCTGGTGTGATGGGGGCCAGGCCCACCTTAAAGGTGCTGAGAGAACACAGAGAGAATGAGGGAACTCTGTGCTGCCTGCCCACTACATTCTGGCAGCAATGACCAGCACTGTCGAGGTGCAGGCATCAGTAATGTGTCCAGGGAGTGTGAGGCTGGACCATCACTGTGGTCTGAGGCTGCACAGACACAGGGAAGAGGCCCTGGACTGAGACACCTGCCTTTATCTTGTGCAGAAAGGTTTCACATCTGAGTGACAAGAACACTGCTCATCAGAACAAGAAGCCACAGGCAGGGAGATATTCTTTGGAGTTTATTGACAATAGTGAACATTATGTACCAGAGATTAACACTCATGGCCAGGCTGTGCAACTACATCTTCTTAACCTTCCTAAAATTACTGTTATGTGCTCCCCGGACATCCACAGTGGAGGTGGGGGCAGCCTGCTGACTGTGACATCCTGTCTGTGATGACCTTGGTGGGTGTCCCCTGGAGGGCAGAGACCTGGTGGGCCCCGGCCTGCTTTGTGGCAGTGGGACCCTCCTTGGCCTGTGGAGCTGGGGTTGCTGAGGTCACAGGAAGAGATGAGTTGAGTGAGCTGGACACTCCCCTGCTGATCCTCCTCCCTATAGGTGACTGGGAGGGCCTGGCTGTCTCCCTGAGGAGCGGGGGTAACTGGAGTGAGATTGAGCTGCCCTGTACCCCTCTCACGTACACACTATTAGAGGCCAACTATAGCATCAGTGATGGAGTTCAACCCGTGCAGCAGTGCAGGAGCCAAGTCCTGGACCAAGGTCATCATGGTGGCTGCCATCCTGCCAGTGTTGACCTTGGTGCGTTGCAATGCTGGCGCTATCACCTCAGTCTGAAGGCAGACAGACTCCTCCATCGTGCCTTGCAATCTGAGGAGTGCAGTGGACATCCCTTCCTGATGTTCCCAAGCTTGTCTTTGCAGCTCCAGCAACTGTGACATGACTGAGTCCAGAGGCTCCTCATATGACTCGGACTCAGCAACGTTCTGGCCTCCAGCAGCCCTCTGAGTGCTGGGGACCTGGGAAGTCCCTGCCTTCACCTGCAGTGGATAAGACAGTGCGATGTGCTCAGCAGATTGTGATCCTGAAGCTACAATAAAGCCAGGGCCCAGCGAGGTGTGTGTCTCTGCGCTGGTGGAGGGTGTGGGTGACGCTGCGATGGGTCATCAGGGAGGGTTTCAGTGGATTCCTCTTCTGAGCTTCCCTCGGGGTTCGATTGGAGGCCCTGGGTCATGGACTCCGTCGGCTGTTTCCCAGGTGTACCTGTGAAAGCAAGGGGAGATAATTAGTGCATGGCAGTGGCCTGTGAAAGAGGACACATCACACACAGCATGGTTATCTGATGGATGTTGCACTGCTGGACCCTCACTTGGTAGAGCATCACCAACCTCACCGTCAGCACAGGACCGGTCCTGGTCATCACCGGCCAGCTGGATGGCTCTGATTTCAAAGTCCGTGAGAACCTTAATGTCAGGCATTCTGCCACCTGTCTGCAACCTCTCCCTCTTGTTGTGAGCCAGCTTGTCCTGCATGAAGACAGATGGGGAGAGAGTATCAGGATGCCTGTCAGGCCAGATGATAAGTATGCCTGGCCTGTGTGGGTGGTGAGTGGTTCCATAGACGGGATGAGGACAATGACAGTGAGAGTGAGAGTGAATGGTGATGTCCCTCGCACTGGCCGTGAGTGAGGGCCCTGTGGGTGTGTGATGGGTTTGTGAGTGTGTGAGTGTGAGTAATGAAAGACTCACTTACCCTGGCAGAACAGATGAGATCATTCATCCTCTTGTGGCACTGGGTGGTTGTCCTCGTATGCAGGACATTGGCGCTGACCATCACTGCCACCGCCTCCCAAGCCCGACTGGAGCTCTTGCTGCCCATCCGCAGCCAGAGCGGGGGTAGAGGACATCGCAGCCAACCTCCACTCCGTCCAGAAGGTGTTTGAGGGGCACGTCATTGAACCTGGGGGCTGCAATCTTCTTGCCTTTCGGGGCCACGTCTCCTGTGCAGCAGGTCCTGGGCTGGAAGCACTGAGAGGTGTGTGTGTGTGGCTGGACTTTCAATATGGTGCTCAGGGTGATGGTGTAGCAGACGAATGAGAGTCCGCTCGCCATGGAAACGGCATGTTTCCTGGGATTACATAACTCATGTGGTGGGTTTGGGATGATGCGGCGTGAACAGCCGCCATTTTACCCACCCACCTCCGCACTTAGTGCAAATCTGGGGCAGTTCTGCCAATGTCGGGTAAAAGTCAACCCCATGACTTTTGGCCTAAAAAAACAGAATTTTTTATATGCTATTGCTTCTTGTAGCTATTCCTACCAGGAGATCTGCTGTCATGGTATATCACACTCATCTCTTTTGCTCCACCTGCACATATCCACTGTAACCCGTCTGCTGTGCGCTGTGACATCTGTCATCCAACTACTCCTATGCTGACCCCTCTTTCTGCTGCCCTCCATTTTGAACTCTAGGTGAGATCTCTGTGGATTTTCAGCTTTGATCAAATGGCCAAAACACTGACAGTGTTTTTTCAGGATGTCAAGGAAAAAACTCTTTAAGATGCTACATTCTATCCAATTTCCTGTCCGCTTCAGAAACCTGGACAATAAATAAAGATCTCTGGAAGAAAATAGAGGCCTTTGAGATATGGATCCATATACAGACCATAGGATAAATGAAGAGATGCTTGAAATATCATGAATAAAAAGACTCTTAAAAAAGTGACATCCTGAAAAGTAAACATCAGTAATGTTTCCTATACCCTGTGTAAAAATGTCGACCCTAGATTTTTAGCGATCAAACCGTGTTGTGGTTATTAATTACGTGTCAGTAATGACTATGGTTCGTTAATTTATAGGTGCACACGAGAACCTTTAGATCTTCCCTCCGCCAATTGTAACAGCAATTTCTAGCCAATCGACAAGACTAATGTGTACCACATGATCTATCACAGTGTCTTCGGGAAAGAATGACAAGCACAGAGCTCAATTTAAAATGAAATTTCTAGCATTCGCCAAGAAAACTAATAATTGTGCAGCGGCAAGAGAATTTAAAGTTTCTGAGAAAATAATCAGAGACTGGAGGAAGATACTAAGTAAACTAGAAAAGATGCTGAAGGATATAAATGTGCCAGCAAAGGAAGACAGAGCAAACGGCTTCACCTGGAGATAAAAGTGGCAGAGTGGATTATTGAGCATCAGTAAAATGTTCAGTTTATCACCCATGGAGAGCCATCCTCCACCCTGCCTTCAGAGAAGTTTCACAGCCTTCGGCACTTGAACTTGACAATAAAAAAATTTTAAAATTCCACCAATTTGTCATCTGACATCGAGAGAAGAATACGTACTGATTGGAACTGTAATGAAACACTAGTGAGCTTTGTCATGTCAGCAAGCAAGTTTGGAGAAAAAAAGCCGTCCTTGTAAAGACAACTATCTCTAATGACATCTGCCATTGGGAAAATGTTAGAGACTATGATAAACTATGTAATAGCAGAGCATTTAGAAATACATAATCTAATCAGGCTGAGTCAGCATGGCTTCATGAAGGGGAAATCATGCCTGACAAATTATTAGAATTCTTCGAGGAGGTAACAAACAGGATAGATAAAGGGGAAGCAGTAGATGTAATATATTTGGCTTTCCAAAAGGTGTTTGATAAGGTACCGCACATAAGGCTACTTAATAAGATAAGAGCCCATGGTGTTGGGGGTAGAATATTAGCATGGATAGAGGATTGGCTAACTAATAGAAGACAGAGAGTTGAGATAAGGGGGCATTTTCAGGATGGCAACCTGTAACTAGTGCTAAGGGATCAGTGCTGAGGCCACAATTATTTGCAATATGTATTAATGACTTGGATGTGGGAAATGAATGTACTATCGCCAGGTTTGCAGATGACACAAAAATAGGTGGGAGGCAAGTGATGAGGGTGACACAAAGAGTCTACAGAGAGATATAGACAGGTTCAGTGAGTGGGCAAAAACTTGGCAGATGGAACATAATATGGGAAAATGTGAGGTTATGCACTTTGGCAGGAAGAATAGAGGAGCTGAATATTATTTAAATGGAGAAAGACTGTAGAAAGCTGCAGCACAGAGGGATTTGGGAGTCCTCGTGCATGAATCACAAAAAGCTAACATACAAGTTCATCAGGTAATAGGGAAGGCAAGTGGAATGTTGGCCTTTATTTCAAAGGGAATGGAATATAAAAATAGGAAAGTCTTGCTAAGACTATACAAGGCACTAGTTAGACCACAACTAGAATACTGTGAACAGTTTTGGTCCCCTTACCTAAGGAAAGATGTACTGGCATTTGAGGCAGTTCAGAGAAGAATACTAGGTTGATCCTGGGTATGGAGGGATTTTCTTATGAGGAGAGGTTGAGTAGGTTGGGCTTGTACTCATCGGAGTTTAGAAGAATGAAAGGCGACTTTATTGAAATATAAAAGATGCTTAGGGGACTTCACAGGGTAGATGCTGAGAGGTTGTTTCCCCTTGTGAGACAGTCCAGGACCAGAGTGCATAATCTCAGAGTAAAGGGGCGCCCATTTAAGACAGAGATGAGGAGGAATTTCTTCTCTCAGAGGGTAGTGAATCTGTGGAATTATTTACAGCAGAGGGCTGTAGAGGCTGGGTTGTTAAGTATACTCAAGACTGAGGTAGACAGATTTTTAAACAGTAAGGGAATCAAGGGTTATGGGGAAAAGGCAGGAAAGTCGAGTTGATGATTATCAGATTAGCCATGATCTCATTGAATGGCAGAGCAGACTCGATGGGCCGAATGGCCTACTTCTGCCCCTACACCTTATGGTCTTAACTGGCCATGAGAAGACACAGTTTACAATAGTTCCATCTTGTATGGTAGATGGCAAAAGTTAAAGTCGATGATGATATTCAAGTGCAAAACTCTCCCCAAAGAGAAATTTTGGAAATATGTTGTCGTCCATGTTCGTGAGAAAGTCTGGACAGATGAAGACGGTTGTGAGAAATGAATAAAGAAGTGTGGAATTTGAGACCGTAAGGACTACACAAAGAAAAAAATTTATTATTTGGGAAATGTTCAAATTGTTGACGATGTAGATCAACCAATGCCGGCATGGTGCTTATTCCTGGCAGTTTTACGAGTGTTGTTCTGCCCTTGGGTGTGTGTGTATAAATAGACCTCTCGAGCACAGTATTTCCAGGATGTGGAGCAATTGGATGTTGGAAGGTGAAAAACATTCACTAAAAGCAGAAATATGTGAGCAGCCTCATTAGCAATATTGTGCCAATGGGTCATGGACACGTGGAATGAACTTGATCCCAATATTGTCAAAAAATCATTTCTAGAATGTGGAATATCAAATCCACACAATGGTACAGACGGTTATTTATGGAATGATGATGCCAAAGTTCCCAGTATTATCGATGATGATGATGATGATGATGATGATGAAGACAAGGAAGATGATTCCTACGGAGATGTTATTCAACCAGGCTACTGGGGCAAATTGTTCAGTGATACAGATGATGATCAAAATGATTTCAAAGGGTTTCAATGTCAAGTGTTGTACTTAATTTGTTATGATATATTTATATTGTGTTGGATGAAATGTATATAGTTTGTAATGCTAGCAAATAAATAAATGTTAGAGAATTAAAATGAATTATTTAGTGGTGTTGGTTTTCACTTTATTCCATTGCAATGGTCTTTTTTGGGCCAAAATCAAGCACACATGTCGATCCCTCAAAAACTTTACCCATGTAAACATCGACCCCTTGACTTTTGTCCTCAAAAAATGGTCTCAAAAAATCGATTTTACTCGAGTATAAACAACACTTGATTCTATGACAGTTTCCACTTACAAAACTTCCAAACTCCTCAAGTTTTCAGACAGTGATAACGTGGATGCCTAATTGTTTCCTTTAAGGTCTTTAGAGGATTCAGTAATATGTAAAAATGAAGTGAATAAATGAGATTTTATATGAAATTTGTGTAACTGTCTTTTCTTTAAATTACCATTACTTTTCGAATCTCCACCCTGCAATGTTGAGAAAACACAGCAGGCCTGATCTGGAGCCTCAGGCCTGTGCTGAATCCATGCACAAGGATGGAAGATGTTTACTTGCCAGCAGACCCTGCTTACTCCCCTGATAAGAACCTTGACTTCATTCAACAGCTCCACAGTAAACCATCTGTGTCTGTTCACAGCCACTTAGAACTGCAACTGGTAAATTCCAGAGTAGCTTCAGCTGAGAATTATTCTTCAGTTCACAGCAATATTATCAATTCTGGGGAATATGTGATTGGCAATACAGGTTTCTGGAGAAAGAATATAGAGGAGAGATGATAATGAGGAGGACTGATTCTTTCCAGATAAGAAGGACTGACTCTGTCACTATTATTATTAATTCTGCTAGATTCATAACAAAAGATGATTGTACAGTTGACTGCTTTGGGATAAGAAGATGTAATACAAACTGAGATTATCTTTCTGGGGAAATAGATAAATCTTCATAAAACTAAAGGTTCAAGCATTTAAAGTCAAACTTCATTCTGACCCTTAGTTCTTTTTATTCATTCACAGGATGTGGGCTTCGCTGGCTGGGCCAGCATTTATTGCCCATCCCTAGTTGCCCTTGAGAAGGTGGTGGTGAGCTGCCTTCTTGAAGCGCTACAGTCTGTGCGGTGTAGGTACACCCACAGTGCTGCTAGGGAGGCAGGATTTTGACTCAGCGACAGTGAAGGAATGGTGATATATTTCCAAGCCAGGATGATGTCTGGTTTGGAGAGGAACTTCCAGGTCATGGTATTTCCATGCTTCTGCTGCCCTTGTCCTTCTAGATGGTAGATGGTAGCAGTCATGCATTTCAAAGGTGCTGCTAAGGAAACTTGGTGAGTTGCTGCAGTACATCTTGTAGATGGTACACACTGCTGATACTGTTCATTGGTGGTGGAGGGAGTGAATGTTTGTGGATGTGGTGCCAATCAAGTCAGCTGCTTTGTCCTGGATGGTGTGAAGCTTCTCGAGTGTTGTGGGAGATGCACTCATCCAGGCAAGTGGGGAGTATTCCATCACACTCCTGACTTGTGCCTTGTAGATGGTGGACAGGCTTTGGGGAGTCAGGAGATGAGTTACTGTCCACAGAATTCCTCGCCTCTGACCTGCTCTTGTAGCCACAGTATTTATATGGCTAGTCCAGTTCAGTTTCCCATCAATGGTAACCCCCAGGATGTTGATAGTGGGGGATTCAGTGATGGTAATGCCATTGAACATCAAGGGGCGATGGTTAGATACTTTCTTGCCATTGCCTGACACTTGTGTGGCTGGAATGTTACTTGCCACCTATTAGCCCAAGCCTCGTCCAGGCCTTGCTGCAGTTGGACATGGACTGCTTCAGTATCTGAGGAGGCATGAATGGTGCTGAACATTGTGTAATCATCAGCGAACATCCTCACTTCTGATCTTATGATGGAGGGAAGGTCATTGATGAAGCAACTGTAGATGGTTGGGCCGAGGACACTACCCTAAGGAACTCCTGCAGTGATACCCTGGAGCTGAGACCTTCAACAACCACAACTATCTTCCTTTGTGCTAGGTATGACTCCAATCACTGGAGAGTTTCCCCCCCGATTCCCATTGACTCCAGTTTTGCCAGGGCTTCTTGATGCCACACTTGGTCAAATGCTGCCTTGATGTCAAGGACAGTCACTCTCACCTCACCTTGAGAGTTCAGCTTTTTTGTCCATGTTTAAACCAAGGCTGTAACGAGGTCAGGAGTTGAGTGACCCTGGCAGAACCCAAACTGCCTGTCAGTGAGCAGGTTATTGCTAAGCAAGTGCCGCTTGATAGCACTGTTGGTGACCCCTTCCATTACTTTACTGATGATGGAGATTAGACTGATGGGGCAGTAATTGGCCGGGTTGGACTTGTCCTGCTTTTTGTGTACAGGACATACCTGGGCAATTTACCACATATCCGGGTAGATGCCAGTGTTGTAGCTGTACTGGAACAGCTTGGGTAGAGGCACGGTAAGTTCTGGAGCACAAGTCTTCAGTACTATTGGCAGAATATTGTCAGGATCCAAAGCCTTTGCAATATCCAGTGCCTTTCTTGATATCACATGGAGTGAAGCGAATTAGCTGAAGATGGGCATCTGTGATGCTGGGGAACTCCGGAGGAGGACAAGGTGGATTATCCACTCAGCAATCCTGGCTGAAGATTGTAGCAAATGCTTCAGCCTTATCCTTAGCATTGATGTGCTGGGCTCCCCCATCATTGAGGATGGGGATGTTTGTGGATCCTCCTCCTCCAGTGAGTTATTTCATTGTCTGCAACCGTTCACAACTAGATGTGGCAGGAATGCAGAGCTTAGATCTGATCTGTTGGTTGTGGGATCGCTTAGCTCTGTCTATCTCATGTAGCCAATGCTGTTTGGCACGCAAGTAGCCTTGTGTCATAGCTTCACCAGGTCGACACCTCATTTTTAGGTATGCCTGGTGCTGCTCCTGGCAAGCCCTCCTGCACTCTTCATTGAACCAGGGTTGATGGTAATGGTAGAGTGGGGGATATGCCGGGCCATGAGGTTACATATTGAGGTTGAGTACAATTCTGCTGCTGCTGATGGCCCACAGCACCTCATGGAGCCCAGTCTTGAGTTGCTAGATTTGTTCACAATCTATGCCATTTAGCAGGGTGGTAGTGCTACACAGCATGATGGAGGGTATCCTCAATGTGAAGATGGGACTTCGTCTCCACAATGACTGTGCGGTGGTCACTGCCACCAATACTGTCATGGACAGATGCATCTGTAGCAGGCAGATTGGTGAGGATGAGGTCAAGTATGTATTTCCCTCTTGTTGATTCCCTCACCACCTGTCACAGACCCAATCTATGTTCTTTAGGACTCAGCAATAGTGGTGCTACTGAGCCACTCTTGGTGATGGACATTGAAGCCCCCCCACCCAGAGTACATTCTGCACCCTTGACACCCTCAGTGCTTCCTCCAAGTGGTGTTCAGCAATGAGGAGCACTGATTCATCAGCTGAGGGAGGGTGGTACATGGTAATCAGCAGGAGGTTTCCTTGCCCATCTTTGACCTGATGCCATGAGACTTCATGGGGTCCGGAGTTGATGTTGAGGACTCCCAGGGCAACTTCCTCCTGACTGTATACCACTGTGCCACCACCTCTGCTGGGTCTGTCCTGCCGGTGGGACAGGACATGGGGATGGTGATGGTGGTGTCTGGGACATTATCTGTAAGGTATGATTCTGTGAGGATGACTATGTCAGGCTGTTGCTTGACTAGTCTGTGAGACAGCTCTCCCAATTTTGGCACTAGCCCCCAGATGTTAGTAAGGAGGACTTTGCAGGGTCGACAGGGCTGAGTTTGCCATTGTCATTTCCGGTGCCTAGGTCAATGCCGGGTGGTCCATCCGGTTTCATTCCTCATAGACTTTGTGGGGGTTTGATACAACTGTGTAGCTTGCCGGACCATTTCAGAAGCCATTTCAGAGTCATCCACATTGCTGTGGGTCTGGAGTCACATGTCACTGGTAAGGACATTAGTGAACCAGATGGGTTTTTCAGACAATCGACAATCGTTTCACGGTAATCATTAGACTTTTAATTCCAGATTTTTATTGAACTCAAATGGGATTCAAACCCAGGTCCCCAGAACATTACCCTGGATCTCTGGATTACTCATCCAGTGACAATACCACTACACCCCCACTGCCACTGCCTCCCCCTACTGATGGTTTATATCCTGACTCTAGGCTCATTCTCAATAATCATTCTTCTTTCTTCTGATAATTTTAAACCACAAAAACATGCTACATCCACAGAAAATTGCTTAACATGATCCTCAAGTCCTGTGTATTTAACATAGAGGTTGGGAACTAGGGTGAGGCTATTTCAGAACCATAACTTTAGCAAAGGTTTGCAATATCAAAGAAGAATAGAAAAAAGCTGCAAAAACATTCTATGCACCGAATTAAATTTCTACAAAGTTTGAGTATTTTCTATAAAATGATTAGAGGAAAAACAGATTAGGGATGGGCTGATTTCATGTAACCCTTTCAAGTTCAGCTTTAGGATGCAGTTTGTGCATTATGAAAAGAATATATTTATTTTTGTAGTTGAAACTTTACTTCTAAATCATGATGAAGTCAATTTGTGCCATTTTGATGGAACAACTTCATTCCAATATTGGAATGAGCTCTGTCCTCATTGTCACCTATAAGACCCATAACAGCATCCTGATGACTTTAATTGTGATCCAATTGTTTACACAAATCAGGGGGTGAATTTTCACCCCACTGGGTGGGCTGTTCGGGAGCGGGTATGGGCGGGCGTGGAGCTGATCATCGCCCGCGATTGGCTACGTGCCGCTGTTTCACGCTGGGCGGGCCAATTGAGGCAGCTCCTGAGGACAGCGGGAGTGGGCGGGCGGAGGTGGGAATGCAATGGCTGCCAGGTCCAACGGTGACCTGGCGGCCTGTTCACATAGAGCACAGACAGCCTTGCAAAGGCTGTTCATCATGGCCAGTGGAAGGGCTCCCCAGAGCGCTGCTGGTGAGCAGGCCAGGCTGGAGGGTAGGGCAGTGGAGCAGGGTATCCCTCGGTTTTTCTCGGGCGATCGACTAGCTGCCCTCCTGGAGGTGGGAGGTCCTCATTCCTAGGGATAGGGGGAGGAGGCCCCCCACCTGACCAAATGTGACTGGGAGGAGTTGGAAGACGTAATTAGCTCCCGTGATGTGGTGCGACGCATGTGGGTCCAGTGCCACAAGCGTTTCAATGACCTCTTGTGCTCGGGAAGGGTGCTTAACCCAGAGGGTAGGCTTTCCCCCCCCCAGAACCACCACCCAACCCCCCAACCCTGAGTGCAGTTACAGCACTGAATTATTCACAGCGTGTGTCCCAGCAGATATTGCCCATGCCTGGTTCAGCCTGAGAGGGTAGTGCTGAGATGGGTTCTGCACCCGCAGCATGTGTGACACTGACACCCAGAGCACTGTTTTGGGGGCAACCTCAAGGATCTGCACCTGGGCGCAGAGCTGGAACTGCAAAGCATGTCAAAGTCGGGGTGCTGACACGCTGGGAGGGGAACTTCCAGGTAGCGGGGCACCCGTCCATCTGCTGCCCTTGGCGTTCCACCTGCTTGTGCATCCTTGCTTTGCAAGGGTAGACTGTAAGGTGGCAAATGTGATGCAGGCAGCATGTGGGCAAGGGCGGGTCAGCCCTGGCTTCTTGGTGAGTGTGCGGCAGTTGCAAGGTGGCGATTCACTGGAGCTCTGCAATGTCCCACTCAGGTGGGGGTGGCACGGATGTGATGGGAATCCAGGTACAGGGTGGGCTAGTCAATGCTCCTCTCTCCTTGTCAGGGGAAGACCACACACAATGCTGCTGAGTGAATGTGGACTGGCGGAGGCCAGGCCCAGTTGGCCATTACCACCAGATACAAGCAGGAGGCGATGGAGTCGGAGACGCCCCATGTGCCCAGGTCCACCGATGGCGGTGAGGCTGGGGTGCCATGGCGAGGTATGACTGCCGAGAACTGAGGTCACCATGTGTGTCCCAGCAACCATCCCACTTTTGAATGTTCAGTGATTGAAGCTTCCATATGGATTGCCCATTGATTATGGAAGGATGAGCAAGTACTGATCCGGGGCACAGGCACACACATTGACATTGTCTGCACTGTAACTAATCAGATGCCCTTGTTCTTCCTTTCAGCATCACTGGAGCAGGGCCAGGAGGAGGCAGAGGGGCCGCCTCTCACACCTGAGCACCCAGAACAAATGGAATCACCAGCATCACACCTTCTCTGCCAGGCAGGCACCAGCAAGCCCTCACAGCGACATTGAACTCAGCTGGTCAGTGCCAGTTTGGGAGATGGATTGGGCAGCAAGTATCCCAGATTGGTGCCCATCCATTGATGGTGAGCAGGGAGGTCTGAAGCAACCTCACGCTGGCGCACAAGCTGCCTGTCATCTCTGCGGGCTCCTCTCAGGGCACTCCGGATGAGGGTAGCGGCCCCACTACCCCTCTGCCAGTGACCGTGGGATCTGATGAGGCTTCAGTGACTGGGGAGATGCCAACCATGGCACTGGCCACTCCCAGGTGGGGCCATCAAAGGCTCCACAGGTCAGATGATGCCCGCCAATGTCAACGAGGCCAACAGGACAGCAGAGTCAGCAGACTGGCTCAGGTTCCCGTGCCAGCGAGCGGGGAACATCTAGATGTAGCACCCGGAAACGTAAACTTAAGGCACATCCCGGCCTTCTCGTTGGTGGTTTTATGTAGCCCTGCTCTGAGCTAATGACAAGTTGGTGTGATGCTGAACATCTTTGCATTCAGTTTATTTTCTGCTTCATTTTGTTAATTCATTAAATATGTGAAAATGGCTCTGGGTGATTCCTTACTCCTGCAGGTGGATGGGAACCCAGGATGTTATGGAGTGACTGGTCTGTCATTGAGTTTTATTGACAAGGCACATAGTTAATGTCCCTAACCAGGCAGATGTTGCTCTCAGGTATTGAGTATGGAGCCTGCAGCCCTGGCGTGTGTTGAAAGTCCTTCTGTGGTGTGTTAGCTGAAGATTCATTGGATTAAAGCCTCCCGGGCGTCCCTGCCTCCCTGGAGTATGCCCGGGTCTACCCCCTCAGCATTTCCCAGTGTGTGCTCATCCTCGGACTCACTGCTGGATTCATCGTGTGCAGCCGCAACCACTGTGTCTACATCTTCATCATCCACTGCATCCCCCCTTACCAGCGCAAGATTGTGGAGAGTGCAGCATATAACCACTATCAGTGACATATGATCTGGGGGGTATTGTAGTGCTCCCCCTGAGTGGTCCAGGCATCAGAAGCACATCTTGAGAAGACCAATGGCTCTCTCCACCACAGCCCTTGTGGAGCCGTGGCTCCTATTTTACCGCTGCTCAGCTTCTGTTCTTGGATGGTGGAGAGGCATCATGAGCCACCTTCTGAGGGGATAGCCCTTGTCACCCAGCAGCCATCCATCCAGCTGGGCTGGAGCACTGAAGAGCCCCGGCACCTGGGAGTGTCTGAGGGTGTAGGTGTCGTGGGAGCTGCCTGGGTACCTTGCACAGACTTGTAGAATCTGCATCCTGTGGTCACACACTATCTGCACGTTCATGGAGTGGAAGCCCTTCCTGATGACGAAGGCACCGGGCTCACCCACTGGTGCCTTGATGGCCACATGTGTACAGTCTATAGCACCCTGGATACGGGGGAAGCCAGCAATGGCCACGAAGCCTCTGGCTCACTGTGTCTGAGTGGCCTGGTCACAGTGGAAGTGGATGAAGGTCAATGCCCATCTGAACAGAGCGTCTGTAACCTGCTTGACACAAATGTGGACAGCTGATTGGGAGACACCACAAAGATCACCCACTGAGCCCTGGAAGGAGCCAGAGGCATAGAAGTTGAGGGCAGCTGTGACCTTCAGAGCTGCTGGCATGGAGTGTCCACCCACACAGTTAGGGGAGATCTCAGGGCCAATCATCTGACAGATGGAGGTCACTGTCTCGCTGGAGAGGCAGAGCCTCCTTCGGCACTGCACCTCAGACATATTGAGGTAGCTGCTTCACCACCTGTAAACCCTGGCAGCAAGATAATGGCCTCTTCTGCGGCCCCTTCCACCTCTGACTACCTGTTGGCCCTGTGCCCCTTGTGCCTGCGCCTGGCCTCCCAAAGGTGGTTCCCCTGGAGGCTGAATGTCCACTCCTGGCCTCCTCCCCCTTCTAGCCCTCCCTTCCTCCTCAGATGAGGTGCCTCCAGTGGAGAGTTCAGCTCCCATTCCCAGGCTAAGGGAAGGCTTCCTGCAACCAGCAAGGACTCTAGAGTCCAGACCTGAAGCCTGTTACTCCTGCCCAAGCAGCTGTGAAGGGTTTTGAAATATTCCTGCTCACACAGGCAAGTAGCAGTAAGTTTAAGCCTTAAATGCCTGACAAATACTGCTCGTGACCCCAATTACTCCACCCCCCCAACATTATCCTGCTCGTGGATGGGGTTTATGAAAATGTGGCCTATCCGCTTGCCCGTTGCACCCGTGTAATGACCTGAAAATCACACAGGCCCTGAAAAATCAGTGTTAATTACTGCCTCAAGGGCCTTAAGTGGCCTGTTAACTAATGGCGGGTGCGCATTGGAGATCATCGCACTCCCGCCCACTGAAATATCGCGGTGACTTCGGGATGCATGCCCGACATCACTGTGTGTCATTTAACATGTCGGTGTGTGGGACCCGCTCCCACAGGCTGACCTGAAAATTCTGGCCCAGGAGTGGGTCTTTGTACTGATAAAATTTATCATTGTGCTCTAATCAGATATAACAATGTTGAATTTTTACCTAATTGTGTGTGTAATGTTGGCTATGTTACACCTGATAAATTAAAACATAGCGGAAGATTTTCCCTGTGATTTGTGGAATTTTAAACCGGTCTCTTAACACCAAGTGGGATGCATTTGTAGCAGAAACTGCAGAGGCTGGGAGAGATTTTAACTCACTCACAAGCCATTTCCTTACAGAGTTAAAATCAACCTGGGAATCTTCTCCTGAGAAACCTGACTCCCATAAAAATATTTACATTTGGTGGAGTTCTTTCTTGTAATTTGTTCCCTGAACGGGAAGAGGCAGATTCTGAATTTAAATAAATAGTTCATGTTACATTTTGATTTAGTGGAGGGAGAATGTGATGGTTCATTATCAACACAAGTTGTAGGTGAAACAATACATCCAAAGGCATATTCACAACGTGTGTAAATGAATAAGGAAAATATTCCATTTCTGACATCTCGCTGTGAATACACCGGCCATTTGGACAGATGTGTAGCTTGAATTTCTATTGTTGCTCGAGGTCCTCATGGGTCTGACTATAATGACATATAGAGCAATGAGACTATCATATTTATATCACATGCTTTGGAGGAATGTGCAGCTGACTATCCCTTACACACTAACCAAGCTACAGGATTGCATCTTAAAAGTTTTGTTTTCTTTGTGATTCAATGAGTTTGGGAATAAAGTACTTGCTTCCTGTGTCATGAATGGTGAAATGACACTGGGAATAGCTACATAGCTGGGAAACAGCAACACTTAAACAATGGGCAGCATTCTGAATTAATAGAAATAGTCACAACCCTTTTGATCTATTGAGCCTTAAGTTTGTTATTTTTTAATGACTTGTAAAATAATTTTGCTGCAATGTAAAATAAATTTAAATATAGAACATTTCTTGTGCATTAATTTCACTGCAGATCGATTTTATATATTAGACTTTTGAAACAATTGTACCAGAATCCCCATGATTGATTCACATCTCTTGTTGACTAGGAATGCACATCTTAGGTTGTATAGCTCAGAATTAAACAATAATCTCCGATCGGTACAGGCTGAAATAACTTGTATTTATTTACGTACTAAAGAATATACAGAGACTTAAAAGTTAAGCAGACAGGGCAGGATTTTCCGCTCGGCGTGTCAGCGTCCCGATGTCATTGCACAATCGCGCGATATTTCGGTCAGTGGGCACACGTGAGAGTCGGCACTGGGTCCGCCAACAATTAAGATGCCTATTACGGCCATTAATATATTAATTAATCTGTATTTTTAGCTTCCTTTTCAACGTTACAGTTGGCGGGTGGACAAATCTGCCAGGCAGCCTTTGGATTTTTGAAGGAATCACATCCAAGGGCAGGATGAGGTTTCCGATATTAATTTAAAAAAAAAATAAAAGTGTTTGGGCAGAATTTTTATAGTCTATATATTTAGGTGAGTGAGTCTGATGTGCGGGCATTTTTTATGCATTTTAAAATCTTTATTTGATGGTTTTAAATTCTTCAGTTTCCTGAGACAGCTCTCTGCCTTCAGGGAGCTTTCACTGCATACTCCCACGTGTCCGTGCTGATGTCAGCGCTCACCCTCCTCCCATCCCTACCCCAGCAGCACTAGCCGTTAATTGGTCAGCCAGTGTGAAATTGCGGTGGTGGGGGGGGGGGAGGGCGATCGCAGGTGGTGGGCTGTTTCCTGGGCTCACCCACCACTCCAGCCTGCCCACCTCAAAATTCTGCCCTCAGTTTCTCTTTAGCGGAGAAGGCTTCCTTCATTTTAAAGGCACAACACAGTCCAGCAAACAATCCACTATCAATATCTTTCAACTTCTTAACATTCCTCCCCGTGGCATATGTAACATCTGGTTATGATACAGACTTTTCCCCTTCAACATGTCAAATTCAGAAGGGACAGAGGATCTACCATCACAAGACAGGGCTACTTTGAATTTTTCCTTTGAAGTATCTTCCCAACGATTCTAATAATATTGTCCGTGAGCTGAACCACCATATTCAAGGATAACTAACTCATCTGAAAGCTGAAACTCACATGCACAGAACATAGTCATTTGAAGATCTAATTTGGCAGGATTCTTTTCTACGTAATATGAAATCCAGAATTCCATGATTTTAAAAATATAATTATTAACACCCTCACATCAGTAATGTACAAGCAAAGATCAACCCAGTCAGAACAAGCTATCGCCTGTAGATGTGTTAATTTAAATGTAATACTAAAATCTTTCCTTTAACAACTCATCAAAGGTCCAATCTGGCAAAGCTATCACGTCATTTCAATTTAAAAGCTTTTAATGATCCCTCATTTAGGGGATGCATTAATTGCTTGGCAGAATATTTAATATCGATATGCCACATTATCTTTCAGAAAAGAACAAAATTCATTTTAATTCTGACTATAAGACAGATGTATGAACAAAACAAGTGCAGTGAGGAAAAGTGACCATGAGTCAGCAGCTCAGATGTTACAAATGCTTAATTATAGGATTAATTTTTAGTTTGGAAATTGTAATTTTTAATTATAGGATATATGCATGGATGGGTCAGTCTGGATAGCTTATCAGATTCTGTCGAAGGGTCATGAGGACTCGAAACGTCAACTCTTTTCTTCTCCGCCGATGCTGCCAGACCTGCTGAGTTTTTCCAGGTAATTCTGTTTTTGTTTTAGCTTATCAGATAGGCCTGGAGTGGATCAGATCAAAAGTGAAGTCCTATTGTGTTGCTGGAATGGTGGTGAAATATATTTACACCTAGAATTAAAGTAACCTCTCTAAATATCTCTTGAGGAGACATTCTGTCTGTAGTCATCTTGGGAGAAGGTTTGAAGTTAATGTGTACCCCAAGGGTTTAAATTACTCATGCAATTTTCACTAGATCAAGGAAGGGTTTGATGGCACCAGGTAAACAAAGGAAGGTTTTCAGATCAAAGGACAAAGTTAAAGATAATTAATTTGCTTTTCTATCTGGGGTCAGGCCATGTATGTCAGGTTGCCTGCAGATGGGCTGTGAGGGGGTAAGAATTTCTTTTTGTTGTTTTGGTATATCCCTAATGTTTTCAAAATCTGTGAGGCAGCTTTGAGACAGGGCAGCAAGAGGATATGCCAGTAGGAGCCAGAAAAAGGGGCAGAGGGCCATCAGGAACCTGGGGTGCTTCTAATTTAGAGTCACTATGCAAATATGTGAGTGAGGCCCATCCTCAGGGTGGGGAAATCCAAATTTGTGAGGTGTTGAATTAGGGCTGGATGATTCGCCTAGCTGGGTGTTAGTAGGAGAATCCACTAGAAACTCCTCACCCCAGAAGATAACTGGGAAAAGAGAAAAACTGCAGTAAACCCTTTGGAGTTGAGACACACATTGATTTGTTTCAGGAGGTGTGCATGGACATTCAGAAAACTGTAACATAAAAAGAGATTCTCGGTTGAACTTTGCAGTGGATTGGGAAGTGTTCTGTTTGGAATTTTGGGTTTAAAGTAGAAATATTTATGAGATATATACTAAATTAATGGTGCTTGTTCATTTCGTTTTGTCAGGGAAGGTTTTTTCCTTGAGTTCTGTTGAAGGATCATTCGGACTTGAAACGTTAACTGTGTTCCTCTCCCGAGATGCTGTCAGACCTGCTGAGTTTTTCCAGGTATTTCTGTTTTTGTTTTGGATTTCCAGCATCCGCAGTTTTTTGCTTTTATCTTAAGGTTTTTACATTCATGTTGCTTAGTCTTTTCAGTTAATAGCTGGGAATTTCAGTTTCTTTTTAAAAGTTTTCGGTCTCTACTGAGATGGTAACAATATAAAAAAGATGTGAATTAACACAATACAATTCCATCTTAGCTGTTCTAATGAAAGGTCATTGACCTGAAATATTAACTCTCCTTCTCTCTCTTATTGATGCTGAGTGGTTCCAGAATTTTCTGTTTTTATTCTATAGCATTTATCCTGGATTTATTCTTTTTCCTTTGTGAGCTTATTTCAAGTAGAGGCAGGGGTAACTCCAAAGAAAACCGACTTCTTCAGTTCCACCAGAATCTATATTGCAATGCTTGAGATGCCTTTATAGTGTTGTTTTTAGTTAGAGAATTTTACTTAGTGGAAACACCAGAATATATCTGCCAATGATAGAAGACAATTAGCTTTTACCTGATCAGTAGAGATTCCTACATTCAGTCCAAGAAAGGTCAGCATAAATACTACAGCTCATTGCATGGTAAGTAATTCCTCTCCCATCTCTAATTTCCAACTCTTTCTGTGATCCCTTGCATATTTTCATTTTATCAAAGTTACTGGACTCATCATTGCTTTAAATTCTCCTCCCATGTTTCTCCTGATCTCCAAAAGCTGTTCTAGCCGCTCCCCTTCTTGACCACATCTTCATTCTTTTGCAAACAAGAGACAAACGATTTGTCACAAGCTCAATGTGAGAATTTTTCTGTCTCTCCATTACTTCATTCTTTCCGACTTTCCAAAATCTACACTTGCTAAAACTCAATCTCGGCATCACCCAACCACTAGTTTAATTACAAAAGCAAAGTACAGCAGATGCTGGAAATCTGAAATGAAAGCAGAAAATGCTGCAAACATTCAACAGGACTTGCAGCTTCTAGGGAGAGAGAATTACATCGGGTTACATAGCATGTACAACACAGCAACTGGCCATCCAATTCAACCACTTCATGCTGGTGTTAATGTTTCAGGTCTGTGACCTATCATCAAGATCCCAACACTGGAACAATAGTTTAATTATCTTGGCTCCTCTCTTACTCTTTTCGAGCACAATGGCATCCTGCCCTCTGAAGCTTCACTGAGGTTTCTCAATTTGAAAAAGTGGAAAGAGGGAACTTTAAAACTTGGTTCCACCTCTGCATTCACTGAGGATTGATACAGAAAATCAAGTCTCCATTCCAATCTCAATATAGGTCACTTAAACTCTACAAAATGCTAAACAAAATGCAGGAATAAAGATACTTGGAAAATGTAAAGGTTCATTCTGCAATGTTAATTGTTAATGTAATTCATTTTCTAACCTTTGATTCTTTATGAAGAAATCTTTAGTAACTATCTTTTATCTCGAGCTTGTGATACTATGGTAACTCAGTAGTTCAACAACATTTGTTGCAAACATTTTTTTGCTGGATTAACAAGACTACTGGGGAAAGAAAAATCAGCTCATACTGAGTCTGATACAGTCTTCTACGAGACTGCCAAAGCCTATGGATAAATACCTGAGAGGAACTGCACACTTGCACCAAAATGTATCACAGTTAATGACACCAAGACATCAAACATACAAATGCTGAAAAATAAACATTCAGCTGGTTGATCAGTGCCATCTCTGCACAATTTGTATAATAAATTATAGTATCAAGAACAGTACAGCTGGGAATCACAGAGCAGGAGTGATTACTGGGCAGTAACCTCATTAAGGAGTCCAGCATATATTGTAAAGCACAAGAGTGAAGCTCAACCAATTTATCATTGTCATCTAAGCCCTAAGGTTAAGTTACAGCCTTGCAGTCAATACTGTAAAACTCCTGAATAAGTTTTTTCTCTCTGAGCTTGTTGCCATGACAGATTGGAACTGTACGCTCAGTGGCTTTGGTGCTTGATGATATTCATACTGATTAATGATTTTAATATAATTATTGTCAAATTATTGAGCTATAATTAACAACTATCAGCTGAAAAATAATATCATCAGTGTTGTAAGGTGTTGGGCGTAATTCGGTAGGTCTTATTAAGATATTTGTAGTTTTAGGTAGTGCAACAGTAAGTATTTATTAACTACTAGAAACTATATACATAGATACAGTAAAGGTCCAAGCTAGGAGCTGTCTCCATGCTTGCTTCTACACACAGCTCTGTCCAACACTACACTGACCCCTGGGTGTGGGTCTTGTTTTCTTACATCTCTTCTGTGTGGGCGATACTGTACTCAGTCCAATGTTAACCTTTTAGTGCCAGACCATTATACTACATTATTACAGTCAATTCCATCAGCCTCATCCAGATACAACTCGATGCAAATTGACGTTGAATAACCACAGAGGAAAATAAATCAATCAAAATATAATCTAGTATTTCTTTCTGAAATGTGGACTGTTCTAGTGTGCTAAAAAAAATCACCAAAATAGATCCATATCACGCACAGTTGATTACATTTATAAGAAAGAAAAAATTGTAATCTCATGGTCAGTCTATCTATATATTTATCTAAGGTGAACATTTTTTTTTGCTTTCTATTTCAACAACATCTTAAAAATAACCCACAAGTAGTTTATTGTATTTTATTTTAAGGGGATGTTAAAGGAGATCAAGACATATGATCATACTGTTCTGATATGGCAGGTGGTATTTGCTGGGCTAACCAAATCCCAAAGGGAAACTTGGCCAAGCTATCACAACAGTTTGCAATTTGTACTTTATTATGAGAAGGTATGTGCACTGAAGTCAGAAGTAAAGATTCCACTATTATTTTGGTGAGTTTAAATATTAAATTAAGACCCTTATTAACAAAAGAGAAGAAAACCTAAACACATAAGGTTACAGTTACAGAGTTATATTTAAAGTCTTGTAGCATTTCCCAAAAGATTTCTACCTGGCTAGACTCCCAAATAAACACCTTTTCCATGCAACAGTCTAAATAGATTCTTAATCTATAAAACATCCAGTAATATTCCTGCAAGGCACTCATTGTTGCTATAAGGGGGGTGTTTCACAGCTTCTCTATTCCTCTCACTCGACAATGGAAATCGAAAGGTTTTAACAACACCCTGCTTTCTGGAACAAGCAAAAACTTCTCTGGGGTGGCTGGAGGCTGCTTTTCATAGGTCTGTCTTCACACAGCCCACCCTTCAAGATCTCTCATAGCACTCACCTCATGCAGCTTTCAATCTTTCCTTAAATATATTTTCTCCCCTTTGATCTTTAAACCCTTTGTTTTTAACTTCCTTTGGAAGTTACTTTTCCCAGAACATAAAAATCATTCATGTTGTCATTATAGCCAGCACTTCCAGGAAAAACAAACTTTATAACATTGCTTTATTTATTTACAATTTTCTCCAGTTGTAAAACTTCCTGTTATGCCTCTTTTGAAATTCAACAGCTTACAATTCACTTCTCACCTGTCTCCAAAAGCAAAATCCCATTCATACTGTATCGACTGAGATCTCATCTTAGTTTGCCCATCTCCATTTCAAAATGCCTGCTTTTACACATAATCTCTTTGATGATTTAAACCTTGCAGTATGACTGTCTTCGGTTTAATTAAATTAGTCACACATACACACACATACACACACATACAGGCACACACACACACTCCACAAGCCTGCTTCAATATCCCATAGTAATATAAGAAAAAATGCTATTCTCTTCAAAATATGAACATATAAATTAGGAGCAGGAGTAGGCCACTCGGCCCCTTGAGCCTGCTCCGCCATTCAATGCTATCATGGCTGATCTGATTTCTCCACATTCCCATCTGCCCTAATAACCTTTCACCCCATTACTTAGCAAGAATCTATCTAGCTCTGCCTTAAAAATATT
Source organism: Carcharodon carcharias (assembly GCF_017639515.1). NCBI lineage: Eukaryota > Metazoa > Chordata > Chondrichthyes > Lamniformes > Lamnidae > Carcharodon > Carcharodon carcharias. The sequence continues at coordinate 1,737,532 of NC_054485.1, forward strand.
CAATTACTTTGCTTCCACTGCCTTTTGAGGAAGAGAGTTCCAAAGATTCGCTACCCTCTGTGAGAAAAATATCTCCTCATCTCTGTGTTAAATAAGCAACCCCTTATTTTTAAACAGTGACCCCAAGTTCTAGATTCTCCCACAAGAGGAAACATCCTCTCCACATCCACCCTGTCAAGACCCTTCAGGATCTTATGTGTTTCAATCAATTTGCCTCTTACTCTTCTAAATGCCAATGGTTACAAGCCTAACCTGTCCAATCTTCCCTCATGAGATAACTCACCCATTCCAAGTATTAGCCCAGTAAACCCCCTCTGATTTGCTTTTTTTGTATTTACGTCCTCCCTTAAATGAGGAGACCAGTACTGTACACAGTACTCCAGGTGTGGTCTCACCAATACCCTGTATAACTGAAGCATTAACCTCCCTACCTTTGTATACAATTCCCCTCGCAATAAATGATAACATTCTATTAGCTTTCCTAATTACTTGTTATACCTGCATACTAACCTTTCCTGGTTCATGTACTAGGACACCCAGATCCCTCTGCATCTCAGAGCTCTGCAATCTCTCACCATTTAGATAATATGCTTCTTTTTATTCTTCCTGTCAAATTGGACAATTTCACATTTTCCCACATTGTACCCCATTTGCCAGATCTTTGCCCACTCACCACCTATCTATATTCCTTTTTGGCCTCCTTGTGTCCTCTTCACATCTTGCTATCCTGCCTGTCTTTGTATCATCAGCAAATTTAGCCACCATACCTTCAGTCCTTTCATCCAAAGTCATTTATATCAATTGTAAAGAGTTGAGGTCCCAGCACTGATCCTTGTGACACACCACTCATTACATCCTACCAACCAGAAAATGACACAATTATGCCTATTCTCTGTTTCCTGTTAGCCAGCCAATCTTCCATCCACGCCTATATGTTACCCCCCTACACCATGAGCTTTTATTTTCCAAAATAACCTTTGAGGTGACACCTTGTCAAATGCCTACCGGAAATCTAAATACAGCACATCTACCAGTTCCCCTTTATCCACAGCATGTGTTACTTCCTCAAAGAACTCTGTGATTTTCCCTTTCATAAAGCCACGTTGACTCTGCCTGATCATGCTGAATTTATCTAAGTGCCCTGCCATAGCATCTTTAATAATAGCTTCTAACATTTTCCCTATGACAGATATTGGGCTAACTGGCCTCTAGTTTCCTGCTTTCCATCTCCCTCCTATTTTGAATAAAGGAGTTATATTTGCTACTTTCCAATCTAATGGAACCTTTCCTGAATCTAGGGAATTTTGGAAAATTAAAACCAATGCATCGACTATCTCACTAGCCACTTCTTTTATGACCCTAGGATGAAATCTATCAGGACCCGGGGACTTGTCATCCTGCAGTTCCAACAATTTGCTCAATACCACTTCCCTAGCGAATGTAATTTTCCTGAGTTCCTTCCTCCCTTCCATTTCCTGATTTGCAGCTATTTCTAGGATGTTACTTTATCCTCTATAGTGAAAACGAATGCAAAATACTTGTTCAATTCACCTGCCATCTCCTTTTTTTTCCCATTATTTTTTCTCCATTATTAATTCTCCAGCCTCACTTTCTATAGAACAAATGCTCACTTTGTTAACCGTTTGCTTTTTTATATATCGAGATAAACTCTTACTATCTGCCTTTATATTTCTAGCTAGCTTTCTCTGGTACTCTACTTTTTCCTTTCTTATTAATCTTTTATTCATTCTTTGCTGTTTTTTATATTCTGTGATTTTTAGGATGAAGGGAGAAAGTCAGGCCACCTAAGACCACCCGTCGAGAATAAGCCTCTCGTTCCTTCATTGTAATGTCAAGTTGCTGCTTCATTGATTCTTGCGTTTTTGTGCCCAGTGCCATACTGGAAGGTTCTATGTGTTTATTACACTTTACATGAAGAAGCGTTTCCTGACATTAGTCCTAAATTTGTCCTGTGCTAGGTAATGTTCTGGATTTACCTTCTCCAGACCATTTACAGTCTTGATCTTCTCTCAGATATCTCCTTTCAAGATTGAAAAGTCTAACTTTCTCTAGTTATTCCCCATAACTGAGGTTTGTAAGACTGGGTATCATGGCTCCACTCTACAAAGCCTCCAGTGCTTGTCTACATCCCAGGAAACCCAGATACTTTGATCTCTTTCAATGTTATCCTTAAAACCCATTCATGGAGTATCTGTGTTGTCTGCTACTCCTTCTAATGTGAGCACTCTTCAACTGTCTGCATTAAACTCCTTAAGCTTACTTATATATTTTGTTTAGTTCTTTCTCAGCTGCTTTCTTCAATTCTACTGCCCATTTATTTGGTATCATTTGAAAATTTGATTAATTTGCACCGGATTTCCAAATACAAATTATGTCAGTTAGGAACAGTAGTAATCTCAGTACCCATTCCTGGGATATATCACTCAGTATTTCCCACCATCTTATTGTAACAGCTACCCATTGGATTGGATTTTATGGATTTTTAAAAATTCATTGATGGGATGCGGTTGTCGCTGGCTAGGCCGGAATTTATTGTCCATCCTTAATTACCCTTGAGAAGGTGGTGGTGAGCTGCCTTCTTGAGCCGCTGCAGTCCATGTGGTGTAGGTACACCCACAGTGCTGTTAGGGAGGGAGTTCCAGGATTTTGACCCAGCGACTGTGAAGGAACGGTGATGTATTTCCAAATCAGAATGGAGGGGAAGTTCCAGGTGGTGGTGTTCCCACATGTCTGCTGCCCTTGTCCTTCTAGGTAGTAGAGGTCGTGGGTTTGGAAGGTGCTGCCTAAGGAGCCTTGGTGAATTCCTGCAGTGCATCTTGTAGATGGTACACACTACTGCTACTGTGCGTCAGTGGTGGAGGGAGTGAATGTTTGTGGATGGGGTGCCAGTCAAGCGGGGCTGCTTTGTCCTGGATGGTGTCAAGCTTCTTGAGTGTTGTGGGAGCCGCATTCATCCAGGCAAGTGGAGAGTATTCCATCACACTCCTGACTTGTGCCATGCAGATAGGTGACTGGCTTTGGCAGTGGGCACATTGACAGATGAGTATCCTGCCACAGTGCAGGAGACTCCTATCATGCCAGGGTCTTCAAGGCCTCAGGCAGCCAGAGATTGGTCCCCAAGGTCATTGCAGGCAAGGGGACATAAGGGTCAGCAGCCTGTCTCCATGGCAGCTGACAGTGATGGGTGGGGGGTGGGGGGGGGGGGGGGGGGGGTAGCACCATGCTGCAGCGCCCAGGAAAAATTGAAGAAAACCCCACATTAGGCACGATAAGGTGCACATGGGTAGATTTATGGTATGCATCATTTGCACACTTTTGTGTTTCTGTGTATATATATTATGCCTTATATAAACACCTTGCAAATTATAACTGGTTTATTTATTGTGTTTGAGAATGCATGGAGATGGATCCCGTTGACAGTCTTATTTGAATGAACAATCATGTGCACCAAATGAGTTCCACTGTTTGGATGTATGAGATTGTCCAAGATGAGGAACTGGCTTTCCTGTGATGAAGGAGGAAGAAGAATGAAATATTGGCCAAGATGATGAGATGTTTGGATAGACTGAACTATTATTAAAATCTTCTCAGGATTAGAGCCTCCCTTGTCTCACATCCATCCAGGCTCTCCCTGACAGTATGTTCCAGAGCTGGCAGTGACGGTTTACCCTCTTCCTCTTCTAACTAATCAGAGGAACAGATTGGGACTCATCCTTTGAGAGAGGACCCCTTCTCTGCAGTGCCAGGTTGTGAAGTGCACAAAGCAAACAAAGGCATTGAGAGATACTCCTGAAGGAGACTTCCGCCAGATCAGTCAAGGCAAATAAATCTCATTTGAGCAGACAATGGTCTGCTCGATGATGGCTCTTGCCATGCGGTGACTCTCATTCTCTCATTGTATCAGCATTCAGCTTCTGTCCTGGGACTGTGAACCCGGTGTCATGAACCACTTCTTCAAAGGATACCCTTTGTCAGTCCAGCAGCCTTTCTTCCTAAGCATCAGGTCCACAAAACATGCTGGCACCTGGGAGTGCCTGAGGGTGTAGGTGTCATGCTGCTCCCTGGGTGCTGTGCACACACCTGCGTTGTACGCTGCAGGTGGTTGCAGGCTATGTGGACATTGATTGAGTGGTAACCCTTTCTGTCAGTGAATGCCCCTGGCTGTCCAGCTGGGGCCTTGATTGTGACAGGGGTGCAACCAATGACGCCTTACACCCTTGGGAAACCTGCCACAGCCACAAAGCCTCTGGCTCTTTCTATCTGACTGCCATTGTCAGCAGCGAAGGAAATGAATTACTCGACTCAGCCATACACTCTATCTGTAAAGACCTTCATGCAATGATGTGCAGCAGGCAGCGTTACACCACCCAGGTCTCCGTCCTCAATCTGAAATGACTCTGGTGGAAAAGAGTTGAGTGCCACTTCAATGTTACCATCATCGGAGGGCTCCCCACACAGTTGGATGCGAATCTGGGCAAGCATCTGACACGGAGATGTCACAGCCAGTGGGCTCACGAAAAGCAAAGCCTCCGCAGTCATTGTCTCTCAGTCAGCCGCAGGTATGTCATTCTAACCCTGTAACGTGATTGGCAGGGTACGACCTGTGTCTCTGTGCCTGCTGCAGCCTGTGTTTAGCAGCCCCCTCATCCTACCACAGCTTGGCCTCCTTCATCCACTGCCTGTGGCTCCTGCTATGGTCAATTACTAAATGGCGGGTGGGCAAGCTGCTGATTTCAGAGCCTCTCCCGCCCAGAGTATTACTGCCGACCAGTGTGATGATGTCAGTTTTGTGACCCAGCATCATCACGCTGGATATTATGCTTCCACAGGACTAAAATAGCCCTGTTTTCAGAATGTAAAATTCGGCACCTTGTTTTTGACCCTTCAGCCAATCTCTAATTTGTACCCAAATTGAATCTACAGAACTTTGACCTGAAATAATTTCCTTCTCGTGTCAGATGCGCAGGCCATTTGGGATATTATTGTTTCAAAGAGGTCAAGCAATTAGTTAATGCAGGTGAAGCTAACAGGCTGCATGTATGGAATCCAAAATTTAAGAACTTTCCAAATAAGTTTAAGATGCTGACAATTTATTATTTAAAGATTTTCTATTTCTCTCATGGCATTTCAAATCTCCATCTCATTTACAAAAATCCTTTGTTAGAATAGTAGGAGCAGTGTTCAGTTTTTAACAGTTCATATTCACACTGAATAAATTTTTATTCAGCTGTTTATTTGCTGGTGTACATTCTCTCCCTTGAGGTTATTTATTAATTAAAATTGAGTATTTGATGTAATTTCAGGACATTAGAGCCAATATATAATCTAATGGCAATTATAACAATGTTCATATCAAAATTCTATTAATTTTGTCTAGTTGCAATGTTAACAAATCAGAAATAATTATGTTCTGCTTAGTATTTCTTTCACACGTCGCTAGTATGAAAAGCAGTGTGCAGCACTCTGATGTTTCAAACATTGATGACAATTCAGTTTTCTGTTTTTCCAATAAGCACAGTATGAGGAAAATGTTTCAGGGAGAAATATTTGAGTTCATGCTACTAGCAGGTAAATTCACCGAAAAACCAGATAAATAATTAGATAGAAAATTGACAGCATTATATCCATTCTTTCCAAATAAGTGTAACCACTCCAATATAATGTGAATTTAATAATTCCTCTATCATTCTGTACATCTCCTTGCTAGTACTTTAGAAACACCCGTTCAGAATTTTGCAGCTAAGATTGCAAATCATCACTTGTGTTGCTTTCCACAAAACATGTGAAACCATCAAAGAGATAGAAGCAGTTTTATATGTTCTTGGGATCAATAAATTAAGATTTATTCAGAATAATTTCATTGAGATGCTTCCTATAATAAGCCTTCAGCAAAATTCAGTAAAACATTTATTAAAATGAGAGTCAGTGATAATTAAATGTTACTGTATTTTATTTAGCATTATTTTTGGGAAAGTGGTTAGGTGATTGCAATAGTAATTCAAAGCCTTGAACTAATGATCCAGAGACATGAGTTTAAATCCCACAACAGCTGTTGGGGCATTTAAAATCAGTTCACTAAATAAATCTGGAATAAAAAGCTAGTCTCAGTAATGGTGACCATGAAACTATTATCGATTGTTGTGAAAACCCATCTGGTTCACTAATGCCCTTTAGAGAAGGAAATCTGCCGTCCTAACCTGATCTGGCCTACATGTGAATCCAGACCCACAGCAATGTGGTTGACTCTTAACCACTCCCTGAAATGGCAAAGCAAGCCTCTCAGTTATGAGCTACAGGAAAGTTGAAAAGAATAAAACTGGATGGAACCCACAGCATCTCTTTAGGCACTAGAAACAGCAAAGAGACACCCTGCCCAGTCAGCTCTGGAAAGTCCTCCTCACTAAGCTCTGGGAGCTTGTAACACAATTTGCAGAGCTGTCTCGCAGACTAGTTAATCAACAGCCTGACATAGTCATGCTCACAGAATCATACCTTACAGCCAATGACCCAGACTCCTCCATCTTGTCCCATCAGAGGTGGAACTTTGATTCCAGACCTCATGAAGTCTCATGGCATCAGTTCAAACATGGACAAGGAAACCTCTCGCGAGTTTCCACCTAACGCTCTCCCTCAGCTGATGAATCAGTGCTCCCTCAGCTGATGAACACTACTGGGAAGAAGCACTGAGGGTGGCAATGGTGCACAATGTACTCTGGGTGGGGGACTTCAATATCCATCAACAAGAGTGGATCAGCAGCACCACTACTGACCGAGCTGGCCGAATCCTGAAGGTCATATCTGCCAGAGTGGACCTGCGGCAGGTAATAATTGAAGCAATAAGAGGGCAAAAACCTACTTGACCTCATCCTCACCAATCTACCAGTCGCAGATGCATCGGTCCATGACAGTACCATAGGAGTGATGACCTCACGGTCCTTGTGGAGGTGAGTCCCATCTTCACATTGAGGATACCCTCCATCATGTTGTGTGGTACTACTACTGTGCGAAATGGGATAGATTCAGAACAGATCTAGCAATTCAAAACTGGGCAGCTATGAGCACTGTGGACCATCAGCAGCTGCAGAATTGTATACAACCACAATATGTAACCTCATGGCCTGGCGTTTCCCTCACTTTACCATTACTAGGGGACCAACTCTGGTTCAATGTAGAGAGCAGGGGGCATTCCAGGAGCAGCAGAGGCATTTCTAAAAATGAGATGCCAACCTGGTGAAGCTACAACACAAGACTACAGACATGTCAAGCAGTGGAAGTGGCAGGCTTTCACTCATGATGACCCTCAGGTTGCCGCTGGCCCACTGCCTGTGGCTGTAGCTCTCTCCGTCTCTGATGCTTCTCCTCACTAAAGGACTCAAAGCCTGAGTGAATGAGACCCGAGTTTGACTGCTGCACTAGTTTCGAGGGCCTCGCAAGTCCTTCCTGTTTCACACAAGTACCTGTTCAGAAATGACACTCTGACTGTATGGCCCCATTGTGCTACCATACTGTGGTAATCTGATGTGTAATGTACCTTTAAGAAGCATTTATAGTGGAAGATCACATTATCTTAGTATCCTGTAGCAGAGTAGTGCAGGCTACCTTAGTAGTCTGTACTCAGTAGTCAGTTGGATTAGTCTAGAGTTAGAGTCTGTAATGTAGAGACAAGGTTTGAGTTGTAAGTAAACAAGTGTAGCTGCTGAGTTCCTTTGTTAATAAAAATAATGTGTTCAGCATAAGAACTGTCTGCCTATGGTACCAACTCAGTCACCCTGGAACAAGCATGCGACCCAGATCCATTAGTCCAACTAAACTGGTGACCAGGATCCAACAAACTGGTGACAAGGAAAAAGCAAGAAAAAGTAAGGAAGGAGATCAAGTGATCTGAGATCGGGCTGTACCTCGCACGGTAATTATAAATAGAATTTCCGTCCCCTCGAAGCCTGCCACAGTTTGGAAGAGTTGATTCTTTCGACCCAGCCGCGGACGATTGGTCTCATTATGTTGGACGCCTCGCGTTCTTTTTCCAACCTAATGACATTGAGGGGGAGAAGAGGAGAGTGATCCTCTGATCCACGTGTGGGAGTGAGGCTTATGGATTGATTCAAAGTTTGGCAGCACCTAGTGCCCCAGATTCATAAAGCTTTGCTGAATTGGTGAACCTGGTGAAGAGTCATTACCAGCCCAAAGCCCTCAGTAACCATTCAATGGTTCACATTTAACTCAAGAAATAGAGTCCCAGGGGAGACAGTCGCTTGTTCTGTGGCAAGCCTGAAACAGTTAACAGAATATTAAGAGTTTGGTACAGCTATAGATGAAATGCTTAGAGATCTTTTGGTGTGCGTTGTAAATGAAGATATGATTCAGAAGAGATTACTGTCTGAAACAAATTTGGATTTTATGAAGGCACTAGAAATAGCATTGGCTATGGAAAGTGCAGTGAGGGATTCGAAAGCCATTCAGCAACTGCAAAATGGGGCTGTCCTTCACTCTGGGTGGGGAGACCCAGCCAAAAAGGGGAATGAAAATGCACAACTCTGATGAGACGTGGGAAGCAGCTACTGCTTGCAGACAAATAAGAGGAAATGACTTGTCAGCGAAAACATGGGGAAGGATCAGCCCCCGCTGAGGAGGTGGGGGGGTGGTGCTATGCGGGAGTAGGCGGGAGTAGGCAGGAGTGGGCGGGTTCCCAATCGGTGCCCCCAGTTGGGGGTGTGCCACCATTTTACGTGGGTGGGCCAATGAAGGCCCGTCCAGCGTGTTGTGTGTCAGGAAGCGCTGTGTGCTCCCTGGGTGGGCAGGGGGGTGGATTCCCTGAGCCAGGAGTGCGCCCTTTCACACATGCACATGAAAGAACACACAGATCACCCTCAGGGAGGGTGACTCAGGATTCAAACAGTCAATAAAGATGAGAAAAAAATTCCTGAGCTATCCCCTCGCGTGTCACTGTCACATCAGCTGGGACATGTCAATTTCTTTTATTTCAACATTTTATAAACATTTTAAATTCCTCATGAAACCTCATCCTGCCTGTGGATGAGGTTTCATGTTTTTTCTGAAGGCGGCTGGGCTCTTCACCTGCCTGCTAACATTAAGGTGGGACGAGGAGGTCCATTAATCATTTTAATTACTTTTTTAATGGCCTTATTAGGCCTTTGACAGTTTGGCGGGTGTGCAGCCGATTCGGCTGAGTGCCCACCGAACTGAAAATCTAAATGATGTGGGGTGATGGCGGGACCCACGCCCCATGTCACCCTGCCTCATTTTACATGTCAGTGAGTGGAGCCTGCTCCCCTGCTCACCGACCAGAAGACGTAGCCCATGGAATAATGGTAACAGAGGTGGAAGCAGACACCCTTGTAGTGAATGGAAGTTAAAAAAAATCAAATGTTTTTACTGTCATCAAAACGGCACCTCATGAGGCATTGCAAGGATAGAATCAGGCAGATAGAATCATTGCAAGGATAGAATCAGGCAGATAGAATCATTGCAAGGATAGAATCAGGCAGATAGAATCATTGCAAGGATAGAATCAGGCAGAATCATTGCAATGATAGAATCAGGCAGATAGAATCATTGCAAGGATAGAATCAGGCAGAATCATTGCAATGATAGAATCAGGCAGATAGAATCATTGCAAGGATAGAATCAGGCAGATAGAATCATTGCAAGGATAGAATCAGGCAGAATCATTGCAATGATAGAATCAGGCAGATAGAATCATTGCAAGGATAGAATCAGGCAGAATCATTGCAATGATAGAATCAGGCAGATAGAATCATTGCAAGGATAGAATCAGGCAGATAGAATTATTGCAAGGATAGAATCAGGCAGATAGAATCATTGTAAGGATAGAATCAGGCAGAATCATTGCAATGATAGAATCAGGCAGATAGAATCATTGCAAGGGTAGAATCAGGCAGATAGAATTATTGCAAGGATAGAATCAGGCAGATAGAATGATTGCAAGGATAGAATCAGGCAGAATCATTGCAATGATAGAATCAGGCAGATAGAATCATTGCAAGGATAGAATCAGGCAGACTTTCAATCGAAAGGAAAAGCTCTGTGAGATCCAGAATGTAGAAGAGCCTGAAGTAACAGATTCAGATACTTATTCATTGTATAAGAACGGAACCAATTTATGTAACAGTGAGGCTGAATGATAGACCTATCAGAATGGATCTGGACACAGGAGCTTTCACTACGGTGATGGGTGAGCATACTTTCACTTACCTTACTTATTGAGAATGTAAATTAAATTTGGAAGAAACAGATACCAAACTGAAACCTTACATGGGAGAAGAGATCAAAATCAAAGGCTTAAACAGGGTTACTGCTCAGCATGGAAGTCAATCAGTGAAATTACCCCTGATGGTGGTAGCAGCTGAGGGGCCAAGACTCCCTGGATGAAATTAGCTGAAAGAAATGAAATTGGATTGGACTGAGATCTTCCAGCTGAGAACCAGTGGGCTACCTGAGCTACTAAAAAATACACCTCAATTTTCCGAGATGAACTCAGGAAGATCCAAGGGCTACAAGCAAAAATTCAGTGGATCCAGATGCCACCCCCTGATTTATGAAGGCAAGGCAAGTACCTTATGCCATGCAGAAAAAGATAGACTCTGAATTGGACAATTTAGAAAAACTGGGAGCGATACAACATATGCAGTTCTCAGAATGGGCAGCACCAATATTTCCAGTGTTTAAAACTGACCAAAGCGTTCGAATTTGTGGAGATTACAAATTGCCTGTTAATAAAAGGGACAGACACCCTATACCAAAATATGAAGACCTGTATGCTAAGCTGGTAGGTGGAACCACATACATGATGCTGGATATGAGTCATGCTTATTAACAATTGCAGTTAGAGAAGGCCTCTCAGAAATTTGGGGCGGTACTGGCATCGCAGTATTGTCACTGGACTGGTATTCTAAGGATCCAGGATAATGTTTTGGAGACCTGGGCTTGAATCCCATCATGGCAGGTGGTGAAATTTTAATTCAATAACAATCTGGAATTAACAGTCTGATGGTGACCACAAAACCATCGCCGATAGTTGTAAAAACCCATCTGGTTCACTAATGTCCTTTAGGGAAGGAAATCTGCTGCCCTTACCTGGTCAGACCTACTTGTGACTCCACACCCACAGCAATGTGGTTGGCTCTTAAATACCCTCTAAACAAGGGCAATTAAGGATGGGCAATAAATGCTGCCTAGCCAGTGACACCCACATCCCGGGAACAAATAAAAAAATACACACAAGGGGTTGAACCAAGGTACTCTTTTGCCTTTTGATATATCCTCAGCTGGCGCCATATTCTAGAGAACAGTGGAACGTTTACTGCAGGGACTGCCCCACTTTGTAGTTTATTTAGCTGATATTCTGGTGACAGGACTCACTGAAAAGGAGCATTTGGCAAACTCAGAAGAAGTTTTAAAAAGTTTCTCACAGGTGGGAATGAGTTTAAAAAGGAAAAGTGCTCATTCCAAGCAGATGTTTAGATTCACAGGGCCTCCACCTGGTTGAGGAAGAAGTGAGAGCCATTAGAGAGGCACCAGCACCAAGGAACACCTCCGAGCTCAAATCATTCTATGGGCATGTCGACAGAACTGACACCCCCGTATTACCTACTCAAGAAAAAACAATGTTGGTCTTGGCAAACACCACAGAAAGAGACTTTCACAAAGGTGAAACAGCTGTTAGACTCATCCACCCTATTAGTGCATTTTGACCAAAGAAAAGAGTTAGTTTTGACATGCGATACATCTTCCTCTGGAGTGGGAGCAGTGCTCTACCATCGAATGGACGATGGCTCAGAGCGACCTGTTGGATATGTACCAAGAATGCTCAACATAGCGGAAAAGGGATACTCACAGTTAGAAAAAGCAGGCCTGTCAATCACCTTTGGTGTCAAGAAATTTCACCAGTACCAGTACCAGTACGGTCACCATTTTATTATCATTTCAGATACTACACTACAAACCTTTGCTAGGATTGTTCAGCAAGGACAAAGCTATACCATCCATAGCCTCAGCAAGAATACAGAGATGGGCATTGATCCTGGCAGCATATGAGTAACTTTCATCCACAGGCCTGGAAATCAGATTGTAAACGCTAATGCACTTAGTTGTTTGCCTTTGAAAGAAAACGATGAGGATGTTCCAGTTCTGCAAAAACTTGTTTTATTATTGAGTTCTTAGATTCATCCCGGTATGTACTAACAGATTAGAGATCGGACAAGGCGAGATCCAGTCTTATCCAAAGTACCAGAACAATTTCTTCACGGTTGGTCACAAGAGCAGGAATCTGACGAAATGAAACCATATGTTCACAGAAGATATGAGATAACAGCCATGATAATATCTTATTGTGGGGAGCTCGAGTGATTGTTCCTTCAAAAGGACGAAAGCCTTGTTAACTGAACTACATAGTGCACATCCAGGTATTTCCCAAATGAAGACCAGAACACGCAGCTACCTATGGTGGCCTGGGATGGGTGAAGGAATAGAGAGCTTAGTCAGAGGTTGTATGTAATATCAGCAAGTGCAAAAGTTACCTCCAACAGCTCTGTTACACCCGTGGGAGTGGCCAGGGAGGCCAGGGATGCGAGTACATGTTGACTATGTGGGAACTTTTATGGGAACGATGTTTCTCCTTATTGTTGACGCTCACTCAAAATGGATTGACATATATGGCGTAAAGTCACCAACATCTTCTGCTACAATTGACAAGCTGCGTCAAAGTTTCCCCATCAACGGACGACCAGAAGTGGTCATTTCTGATAACGGCACAGAATTTATGAGTGCTGGGTTTCAGCGGTTTATCAGCCTTAACGGTATCACTCATGTAAAAACTTCACCGTACCCACCTTTCCTCAAATGAACTGGCTGAGAGAGCAGTTCAATCATTCGAAACTGGCATAAAGAAACTAATTGGAGACTCCATAACGACCAAGCTAATGCATTTTCTTTTCCATTATAGGACCACCCCCCAAACGACAACAGGTGTCACACCTGCAGAATTGTTGATGAAATGCCGTCTCAGAACAAGATTGAGTTTAATAACGCCAAATTTAGGGGAGAAGGTGAAAAGGTCTCAGGGAAGTCAGAAAACTAGACATGACTAGCCTAGTCGTGAGAGGAAATTTACCATGAGAGAAACAGTGAAAGACCAAGTCATACGGAGACGTATAGATCATATAAGGAGGGCAGAAACAAAGTATTAGGAAATGATTCCTCAAGTATACACAACGGCATCAACATCTCCTGTTGAAAGAACTCAGCTGAGTACAGAGGTATCTGAAGGATCAGCTGTACCTCCAAGAGTTGTGGAAAGAGATTTGCAGGTGCCCACCGAAGAAACTGATGTTGGGACAACACCTGTAAAGGACGTTCCTAACAAAACATCTGAAGATTTAGAGCTGAGACATTCTACACACAGAAGGAAACCCCCAGGAAGGCTGAATTTGTAAACTACTTATCTGTATAAATAATTTGATGTTTTGAGAAAAATTGTAATTATAACTGTAAAATATATTTCTGAGTAAAGGGGGAGGGATGTGGTTATCTGACGTGTAATGTACCTTTAAGAAGAATGTTATAATGGAAGATCACATGATCTTAGTATCCAGTAGCAGAGTAGCGTGGGCTACCATGGTTGTCTGTGGTCAGTAGTCAGTCAGAGTAGTCTAGAGTTAGAGTCTGTAATGTAGAGGCAGGGTTTGAGTTGTAAGTAAACAAGTGTAGCTGCTGAGTTCCTTTATAAATAAAAATCATGTGTTCAACATAAGAACTGTCTGCTGATTCACTCTGTCTATAGTACCAACTCGGCCATCCTGAAACAAGCGGGCAACCCAGATCCATTAGTCCAACTAAACTAGTGACCAGAATCCAACACATACAAACACACGAATTAGGAGCAGGAGTAGGCCACTTGGTCCCTCAAGCATGCTCCACTGTTCAATAAGATCATGGCTGGTCTGATTGTAACCTCAATCCCACATTCCTGTCTATTGAAGACAACCTTTGTTAATCAAGAATCTATCCAGCTCTGCCTTAAAAATATTCAAAGACGCTGATTCCACTGCCTTCTGAGGAAGAGAGTTCCAAAGGTTCATGGTCCTCTGAGAGAAATAATTTCTCCTCATCTTTGTCTTAAGTGATTAACCTCTTATTTTTCTTCAGTGAACCCTAGTTCTAGATTCTTCCACAATAGGAAACATCCTCTCCCCATACCAACCCTGTCAAGACCCCCCAGGATCTTCAAGGTTTCAATCAAGTTGCTACTTACCCTTCTAAACTCCAGTGGATACAAGCCTAACTTGTCCAACCTTTCCTCATAAGACAGCCTGCCCGTTCCTGGCATTAGTCTAGTAAACCATTTATGAACCACTTCTAATGCATTTAGGTCTGTCCTCAAATAAGGAGACCAGTTCTGTACACAGTGCTCCAGATGTGGTCTCACCAATATCCTGTACAATTGAAGCATAACCTCCCTACTTTTGTAATCAATTCTCCTCACAATAAACGGTAGCATTCTATTAACTTCCCTAATTACTTGCTGTACCAGCATACTAGCCTTTAGTGATTCATGCACTAGGACACCCAGATCCCTCTGCATCTCAGAGCTCTGTAATCTCTCACCATTTAGGTAATAAGCTTCTTTTTATTCTTCCTGCCAAATTGGACAATTTTACATTTTCCCATGTTATACCCCATTGGCCAGATCTTTACCTACACATTTAACCTATTTATGTCACTTTGTAACCTCCTTATGTCCTCTTCACAATTTACTTTCCTACCCATCTTTTATCAGCAGCAAATTTAGCAACCATTCCTTCGGTCCCTTCACCGAGTCATTTATATAAAGTGTAAAAAGTTGAGGCCCCAGCACTGATCCCTGTGGCACACCACTCGTCATATCCTGCCAACCAGAAAAAGACCCATTTATGGTTATCCTCTTGTTGGCCAACCAATCTTCTATGCATGCCAATATGTTACCCCCTACACCATGAGCTTTTATTTTCCGCACTACCCTTTGATGTGGAACTTTATCTAATGCCTCTGGAAATCTGAGAATAGTACATCCATCAGTTCCCCTTTATCCAGAGCACTTGTGACTCCTTCAAAGAACTCCAATAAATTAGTTAAACATGATTTCCCTTTCACAAAACCATGTTGACTCGGCCTGATTGCCATGAATTTATCTAAGTGCCCTGCCATAACATCTTTAATAATGGCTTCTAACATTTCCCCAATGACAGATGTTATTCTAACTGGCCTATAGTTTCCTGCTTTCTGTCTCCCTCCCTTTTTGAATAAAGGAGTTATATTTGCTATTTTCCAATCCCATGGAACCTTTCCTGAATCTAGGGAATTTTGGAAAATTAAAACCAATGCATCAACTATCTCACTAGCAACTTCTTTCAAGACCTTAGGGTGAAGTCCATCTGGACCTGGGGATTTGGCAGCCCACAGCCCCAACAATTTGCTCAATACCACTTCCCTGGTAATTGTAATTTTCCTGAGTTCCTTCCTCCCTTCCACTTCCTGATTTACAGCTATTTCTGGGATGTTACTTGTGTCCACTATAGTGAAGACCAAAGCAAAACACCTGTTTAATTTACCTTCTCCCTACTTTCCATTATCAATTTCTCAGATGCACTTTCTATTGGACCAATGCTCACTTTGTTAACTCTTTTCTTATTTAAATATCTATAGGAGCTCTTACTATCCATCTTTATATTTCTAGCTAGCTTTCTCTCATACTCTAACTTTTTCCTCCTTATTAATCTTTTTGTCATTCCTTGCTGTTCTTGATACCCTTTCCAATCTTCTGACCTGCAATTATTTGCCTTTTCTTTATGTTTGAGGCTATCTTTAACTTTTTTAGTTAACTATGGATGATGGGCCCTCCCCTTGGAATTTTTCTTCCTCATTGGAATGTGAATTCTGAAATATCCCTTTAAATGTCTGCTATGTGCTGGCATGTTTGTCTACTCTCCTGACTGCCACTGACACTCCCCATGCTGTTCCCCCCTCTCTGCTAAGCCACAGTATCATTCAGGTCTGGGGTCAGCATTATCCCACTGTTAATCTACTGCCTCCTTATACCTGGTGTGGTCTGATGCCCTAGCATTCCTGTGCACTCTTCATAAAATGCAAAACCCCAGATACAATTGTGGTTAATTGCCTGTTAGACAGGCTTCATTATCTTCCTGCATCATTTCAGAGTGAGGTCCCCCCCCCCACCATTGCCAGCCGCTCTTCAGAACACTCAGTTTATGACATAAAAACATTGGCCTTCCCTCCTGTGCCTTTCATCCTGATATTCCCTCGCCTTCCACCTTCTAGCCTGTTGCCACGGAGCTGGTAAAACCCAGCCCAATGTTTTGGGACCAACTTGATGGGCCTCAATAGATGTTTATGGTCCTGTTCTTCCCGTGGAGCCTCTGTATATATATATATATTTGGATCTGTATTGTTCAATGTGCTGTGCGGTGGTAATTCAGCCATCGCCTGATATGCAGCAGAACAAGTTCTGTGAATTAAATTTAACAAGGGACAACACAAGCTCATTGTCTCCTGTCACAACAAAGCTTATGTCACTTGTTTAAGACGAACATTTCTTTTCCGGTGTTCTCAGTGATATGGCAAGGATGTTTGTTAGAAAATTCAATTTTCCATCAGTAAAATTCATGTTCAGAAAAGTCACAGGCTGGGAGTGCACAAGCCCCCAACATGCATTGGAAAACTTCCCCTTTAAGACTAGTTTTTCACCCAAGGCTGTAAAAAGATTTAAGAGGGGCTAGAGTTCTGTCATGGTTTTCAGCTTCAATTTGAAGGCAAAATTCAGTGTAAGTTTTCGATAACACTGACTCGGCCTAATGTTTCTTGGACCCAGCCCAAGTCCCCCACTGTGTCACTTTCATACCATTGAGAATTGCACAACAGTCTTTGCTGATTATTTCTAACAGAAAGAATTAGCCTCAATGCATCCCCAATCTCAAGCATTTCTCTCCAAACGAATGAGCGAACAGATTGAAATCAAGACGCTCCAAAGTCAGTTAATTTCTCTTCTCAGAGATCATAGCTGTTGTTAAAAACCTTTCTATAATTTTCTTGTTAAAAGCTGCCTTCATTGTCTATCTAAGATATCTTGTGTTTAACAAATTGCAGGTGCAAGTGTAATGACAACAATACCCTGTGTTTAGCCACTGTATATTGAGGGAACAAAAAATCCTAAAAGGCCAATCTTCCATCTCCTGTTACAGCTTAATTGGTTTCTTGCTATGTTTCTGCAGCGAGCTTGCTCTCGTTGCTGAGTGATACAGCTAAACCCTTTACTGTGGCATGAAGATGAAAGTATCAGTGCTATTGTCTTGCCTCATTCTGTGAAACTCAAACCAGTGCCAAAAAGGTCGGACAAGTTCATTCATTTTGGCACTTTTAAGATCATTTTAAAAAGTATATAATTTTTTTTAGCTGTTTAGCAAAATCATTGCTTTAGGTTGTTAAAAATGAACTACTACTCATGTCTACCCAAAAATATCAAAGAAACGCAAAAATAAAGTTGGGACTGATGATTATTTTCATTGGAATATTTTAAGTAATTCTATGTTAAAGTGATATAAATTTCTACTCAAATAAATGTATAATTTGGAACAAATTGAATTAAAGAAAGGAACTTCTTTATTTTTGTATTTTATGAGGTAAAGCTGAAAATGCAAATAATCATGCATTATTGCCAATTTTTGTCATATTGGAAAATATTCTTTCTTGAACTAAATTCTTTCTTGATTCAAATCCCTCCCCCAGTTTTAGCTCAAACTTTTGAAAACAAATAGTTCAGTCTTAAAAGCATCAGGATTAATGTTGTGTTTGGCACTGTAACTAATAAATTTTGATCTCCTTGTGTTTCATTTTGTCATGAAAGATGTGAAAGCAGAATGTGTATTAAATATTAACTAAGAATTATATTCAACTTCTCATTATCAAAAGACATAAATCACTTTCATAAGAGGTAAAGCAACGCTATTGGTGGAATCATTCCAGTTCCATAATAATTGTGCGCTTCCTAGTTTAAATTTTATCTTCAATGGTTATTTTTCGAAAAACTACTTTTGCCATTGCTGAGTCTCACTAATCTGAGGCTTATTGGAGAGGATAATCATCAATTAAGCCAATTACTAGGGAATGGAATTAACTAAATAAACCAACCAGATGGTTTTACATTAAATTCCAATATAGCCAAATATCGCATTTGACAGAAACTTCAATACTGCTGCATCTGTCTAAAAACAGGATGCAAGATCAAGAGAATGAAGTATTTACTTGGTTGTAACTGAACAGCAGTGTGCAAATAGTCTCAAGATTAGAAAAGAGGTTATCTCTAACATCGGCTATCAGTTGGACGTACAGTAATTACATCAACTTAACTTGCAGCTGGGAAGGTCATTGTTCTTATGTGGGTCTATGTTGCTGGCTTTCTCCGTGATCCAGGGAGTGATCATGCAAAGGTCTTTAATTCATCATGCTCAACTTCACATACGAAGCCAATGCTATACTTCTCCAGAGATTTAAGCATATAATCTAGGTTGACACTTCAGTGCATTATTTAGGGAGTGCTGTGCTGTGAGAGGCACTGTCAGTTGGATGAGATTTTAGACTGAATCCATCTGTCCTCTCAGCTGCATGCAAAAGATCCCAAAGCACTACTGAAAGAAAAGGATTTCTCCTGGTTTCCTGGCCAACATTTATTCCTTGGCCATTACCCATTCTTAAAACAGATTATCTGCTCATTTACTTCTGGCTGTTTGTGACAATTTGCTTTGTGCAAGTAGCCTGCCACATTTCCCTATATTATAACAGTGTCTACAGTCCAAAAGTAGTTACTGGCCGTAAAGAGTTTTGGGACTTCCTGAAGCTATGAAAGGTATCATATAATGCAAATCCTTCATCTCTTCTTTCTAATGATGCTGACATTTTCAATGACATTCTATCAATTACTAACTTAGCGCCCTTATTTAATCATCTTAAAATTTGAACTTTAATGGGGGGTGGAAGGGAGATAGCTTTTGATAAACAAATTTCATCCAGTTGCTGCACAGATATTCACTCCTGGAAGTGATTATAAAGTAATTTAATAAGTTATTTACGGAATGCCACAAGTGTGTTTTGATGTTGTACATTTAGGGAGTTCTGATTTTCTAAAGTACTATCCCCGCCACTCAGAGCAGGCAAGTTAATGTGAATGCAATTTACCCTCTTCATCATGTTGGATAATAAAACCAAGAAGCTAAATTACCAACATATTTTAAATAAACAAGAGACCTCACTTAGTATCAGCCATTTCTAACTGTTAGTAGTTGCATCCAGAATCTCGTCATGAAGGTAACAATACTTTACCAAAGGGCAAACAGCTGAATGAAACTGATTGAGGGCCCAAATTTGCCTGAAATCAGAACAACCTTCTAAATAGATAAGAACTTATTGAACTTCCCAAATACCTGGTGTACTTGATATGTTTTGGAGCATCTTTGGAATTGATGCCTATTATACTGGCAAATGGCCCGTGCCCATGCTTAGCATGCACAGAGAAAGTAGTGAAGACTCTATTTAGATTTGAGGAATGTACAGAGAGTCAATGTTGCCCAGTTAATCATTGGCACAATATAACATGGAGTTAGGATGCAACATAACTTGGGCATCCAAACAATGGGTACCTGGATTAGCTTAAGCATCTGACCACAAGGTTAATGAAGATATACGAAATACCCAGAGGGAAGGGAAATTGGTGCACGTATCAACCCAGGTCATGGCCTTGTTATTGCACTAACCCCCTTCTCCATCTTCCTCAGTGCAATACTGAACCTCATCTCCAGCACGCGGAGATAATTTAGCCAATAGACTGGAAATTGTTTAGCCTATGCTGCCTTCAATCCAAAACCCAAGTCACTGCAGCCTCAGTGTGCAGGTGAGGCTTATGTTCACGCTTACCTGGAAACTGCGCTCCAGATTATTGTTGACTCTCCTTCTCTGAAGCATATCAGAAAAAGAGCCTTTCACTAAATACCTAAAAAACTAATGCCCTCTTCCAACCAGCTCCCTCTATCGATTAAGATCAATGGTGAGATCCTTGAAAATGTGGACCATTTTCCATAGGAATATAGGAGCAGGAGTAGGCTATTCAACCCATTGAGCCTGCACCGCTATTCAATTAGATCATGGCTGATCATCTACCTCAATGCCATTTTCCCACACTATCCCATTATCCCTTCATATCATTAGTATCCAGAAATCTATTGATATCCACATCTAGAGAGCCTCCTCTCGATGAAAGCAGACATAGACGACGAAACACATCATCGCCTCCAATGTGCCAGCTCAAGCTTCAGCCGATTGAAGAAAGGGGTATCAGAGAACAAGAATTTTAAACTCGAGTCTGAGGTCATGGTTTACTGGGCAGTGGTGACCCTCGCACACCGGTATGCTTCAGAGACGTGGACAACCTACAGCAGCAACCTCAAAGCACTGGAGAAGTACCACCAGCAAGCTTCTCCAAATACAGTGGCAAGAAAGGCATTCCAACAATAGCATCCTCTCCCAAGACAACATGTCAAGCATCATGGCACTAATCGTTCAAAGCTTGCTCCTCTGGACAGGACATGTCATTTGTACGGCTGACACCAGACTCCTGAAGCAACTGCTCTACTTGGAACTTGGTCACAGCAGGACAGTCCCAGAAGGACAGCAGAACTGCTTGAGGGATGTCCTCAAATCATCCCAGAATAGGTCAAGCATTCCCATCAACTCATGGGAGACCTTGGTCTGTGACAACCAAAATAGAGAAGGTTCATTCAGGAAGCTACCAAGCACATTGAGAGACTTCACTGGAAATGCACAGAGGCAAAGTCAAGGCGTTGGAGACAGCACATAATCCTCCAAATAACCCATCTGCCCAATCATCCGAGCGCCATCAAGTCCTGCAAGTGGCAGAGACTGCAGATTGCACATTGGAGTTATCAGCTCTCTCGAACTCATTGAACTGGAGTAGAAGCAAATCATCCTCGATTCCAAGGGACTGCCTAAGAAGAAGAAAGCATCTGTGACACATTTCCCAATGTCTAGCCTGGAGCAGTACCAGCAGAAGCCTTCCCAAATTTGGAATGGCACCAATGTAATATGGGGGTGAAGGAGGAGAGAGAGAAGGAGGTGGTGGATGCCGTGTTATTATAATGATATAATACTTTGGCTTTATTACTATAAAAGACACAGGCAGCAATCACTCAAAAATATCAGGTTGCAAAGATTCTGGTATGATGATCTGCCTGCCTTTAAAAATGACTCCCCAGGAGATGTCTAGCTCGTCCCAATAAAGCCAAGATAGTCTCACATGTTTGTAGATGTGCTGGATTGAATCAGGCCATACTTTGATGATGGTTTTACACAGATTCTGTAATGTAGAATCTTCCACTGTTTCTCCTTATAACTGCTGGCACTTGCATTGCACAAGAGAGAATCTAACCATTCAATGGCATTACCATCACTGAATCCCCCACTATCAACATCATGGGGTTGACCATTGACCAGAAACTGAACTGGACTAGCCATATAAATACTGTGGCACCAAGAGCAGGTCAGAGGCTAGGAATTGTGTGATGAGTAACTCCCCAAAGCTTGTCCACCATCTACAAGGCACAAGTCAGGCATGTGATGGAACACTCTCCACTTCCCTGGATGAGTGCAGCTCCCACAACACTCAAGAAGCTTGACACCATCCAGAACAAAGCAGCCCCACTTGATTGGCACCACATCCTCAAACATTCACTCCCTCCACCACCGACGCGCAATAGCAGCAGTGTGTACCATCTACAAGATACACTACAGGAATTCACCAAGGCTGCTTGAGAAGCACCTTCCAAACCCATGACCACCACCATCTAGAAGGACAAGGGCAGCATATAGATGGGAACACCAGCATCTGGAAGTTCCCCTCCAAGTCACTCATCATCTTGATTTGGAAATATATCATCGTTCCTTCATTGTCGCTGGCTCAAAATCCTGGATCTCCCTTCCTAACTGTGGGTGTACCTACATCACATGGACTGTAACAGTTCAAGAAGGCAGCTCACCACCACCTTCTCAAAGTCAATTAGGGATGGGCAATAAATGCTGGCCCAGCCAGCGAAGCCCACATCCTGTGAATTAATAAAAAAAAATGCCAGATCAATTTGGAGAACATCTTCAAGTTTGATGTCAATGAAGTCAACTTGTAGATCTAATGATATATCTTCTGCTTTCACTGGGTTGGGCAATCTGCTAAGTGTATCCGATGTGACCATCCAATTACCGGGCTTATCCCTAATCTCACAGTTGTAACCTTGAATCTTTTTCAAGAGCTGTTGCAATCTTGGCAGTGCGCTGGTCAATGGTTTTCACCAAATCCTCTCCAGTGGTTTGTGGTCGGTCTCTACCACAGTAGATAGGTATGAAAATGTATGATTCCAAAGACTAAAGTTAATGTTTCCCACTCAATGTTGGAGTAGTTGGATTGTGTTACAGACAGAGATTTTGAAGCAAATAAAATCGGTTTGCCTTTTTGTTGTCTGCACACTCCCAGACCTTACTGTGAGGCATCTATCTCCAGGGTGTCTTTTAGAAATCGCAGAGGTAGTATGTTGACACTTGCCCCTGTGTCAAATTAGTTACCAACTTTTTTAGGGCAGATATTTTGAATCTTGGGAAACCTGTCAGGCGGTGCGATGACATCTGCATTTTCC
Organism: Carcharodon carcharias; assembly: GCF_017639515.1. Classification (NCBI taxonomy): domain Eukaryota; kingdom Metazoa; phylum Chordata; class Chondrichthyes; order Lamniformes; family Lamnidae; genus Carcharodon; species Carcharodon carcharias. The sequence goes on from NC_054485.1 coordinate 1,760,334, forward strand.
ATGAGATTGACTGTGAAACACGTGTTCACCGCTCTTCATCTTATCATGCACACCATTGTCATTTCTAGTTTGTCAGTCACCTCAGGTATATGTTTCTGACAGGATACTGGATGGTCATTCTTATTGCTTGAAGGTACCCTTGCATCCAGTCTGTTTGGATCAGTGTACAGCTCTTTGAGCTGCATCAGCCTTTGCCCTATTGCATTGCTGCTGCCAATGGCCCTTTCTGACACAAGCCTTGCAGGATTGGTGGAAAGCTGGGCATTCCCTTGGTGCCTGCAGAAGGCCACACCTTCCACACATCTCACTAGGTTTGGGTGTTCTAGCGAGTGTAACAATTATTGGGGTTGTACTTAAGACTTGAAAGCTTTGTTGACCGTCGGGGATCGCTTCGTATTTACGTCCACCTGTGAGGAGCTCTTCAATGCTACATGTTTTGGGCTTCTCTAGTTGATCTTTCTGGAAAGCTTCCATGGGAGTGAGTGCAATCACCAACTCAACAATTCTGTCCGCTAGTTCTGCATTTGAAAAAATCACAGTATGTATCTTTTTCTCTGCATCTGCTGGCGAAGTAGTCTATGGATTCTGTAGGCTGTTGTTGAAATGTCATGAATTCTAGTCGATGAATATGGAAGTTTAACCTGATTCTGAACCGGCCTTCCAATGTAGCCCACATCTTTTAGGAATACTTTAGCTCTTCTGCTGTTAATCCTGACATGTTCAGCCTGTGTAGATCTTCTTTTCCAATTACTAGGCAAATTTTTATGGCTTGCGTGTCTGGTTCAGACACACCAGAATCAAGAAACCATAGCTCTGTACGCTGTTTAAACATTTTGAATTTGGGTAAAAGTTAGCTGCATCCCAGTTCAAACTGGGGAATTTTGTGGACATTTTGACAATATCACAGAATCACAGGATCACACAGTACAGAAGAGGCCCTTCGGCCCATTGAGTCTGCACCGACATGTGAGAAACACCTTACCTACCTACCTAATCCCATTTACCAGCACTTGGCCCATAGCCTTGAATGTTATGATGTGCCAAGTGCTCATCCAGGTAATTTTTAAAGGATGTGAGGCAACCCGCCTCCACCACCCTCCCAGGCAGCGCATTCCAGACCGTCACCACCCTCTGGGTAAAAAAGTTTTTCCTCACATCCCGCCTAAACCTCCTGCCCCTCACCTTGAACTTATGTCCCCTTGTGACTGACCCTTCAACTAAGGGGAACAGCTGCTCCCTATCCACCCTGTCCATGCCCCTCATAATCTTGTACACCTCGATCAGGTCACCCCTCAGTCTTCTCTGCTCCAACGAAAACAACCCAAGTCTATCCAACCTCTCTTCATAACTTTCATTAAGTTACTTCATAATGTTTCATCCCAGGCAACAACCTGGTGAATCTCCTCTGCACCCCCTCCAGTGTAATCACATCCTTCCTATAATGTGGCAACTAGAACTGCACACAGTACTCCAACTGTGGCCTCACCAAGGTTCTATACAACTCCAGCATGACATCCCTACTTTTGTAATCTATGCCTTGATTGATAAAGGCAAGTGTTCCATATGCCTTTTTCACCACCCCACTAACATGCCCCTCTGCCTTCAGAGATCTATGGACACACACGCCAAAATCACTTTGACCTCCCTTTTCCTATAGTACCTGGGGTGAGTGTCGCTGTAGCTGCTCGTTATTATTGCAACCTTCTCTGGCCCAATTTTTACATTGGTTTTTTTCTGTGACTCTCCCTTGCTCGCTATCGATCCAGCCCACACCCTGGTCACTCGCCAATCCCGACAGACCTAGGTTCCTTTTGGCACGCTGTCCCACTCACCGAACTGACCGGCTATGCACTACAATCTGGCCACGAGGGATCTGTCTGCTTACCAGCTTTTTATCTCAACACTTACTCAGTGCTGTGTCTCCAAAACATTTCTATGCAGCCACTACACTGTGTTTTCAACACTCCCTGATGCAGTGACTTTATTGCTGCCTGACCAATAGGTTAAGGATCTTCTCATGCCATGTAACATGATCTAAGGCTGCTCACCATGTCTCCCCCTGTGCTTAATCTTGCTGCCACCTGCCGCACCACCATTGATCACCATGTTGTGTTATTATAATGATATAATACGCTGGAATTATTTACTTCTTGGTGCAAGGCACCATTCACTCATAGGGGATTGGCTAAACACATTGTGGGTTCATTTATTAGGACTAGGCACATAAGAACAGTTATACATAAATATTAAGCTTGAAGACATCAGAGGTGTGTGTGTGTATGTGTGCTTGCTCTGCTCAAAGCAAAAGTGAAACTAAGACTGGATCACATGACACATTTCCCTTCTAGTGATGTCATGCTGATATCCCTTAAAGGCATATTACAACAAAGAAGGGAAATAAAGGAGGGAAAAAGAGACATACAGGAAAATTATTTTTTATAATTTAGAAAACCATAGCGTTGGGAAACAGGAAAGGTTGTTTCATCAAAGAAAGTTTTAGGATTTTGCCATCAGATTGTGAAGTCCTCTTTTAAAGAAGCAGAAAGCAGAATGAATTAGAAGCTGCTATAGGAGATCTTGACACTGTGTAGAGGAGGTGAAATCTTACACTAGGTGTAACAATTCTCTCTGTATCCACAGGTAATTTCTCTCGCTAGTTGTGGGAATACAGTAAGAATTACACACTCTCTCTATATAGTAATTACAAGGGCTGCAGTTACTTCTGAAGATTTCCTGTTTGTTGAATCATGAGACATTTTGTTCACATCCACCTGGGGAAATGCACTAAGGCACTGAGTCTAGTTGTCCATGTTTGTGTAGTTTTTTTTCTTTGTTCATGGGATGTGGGTGCCACTGGCTAGGCCAGCATTTATTGCCCATCCCTAATTGCCCTGTTCAGAGGGCATTTAAGAGTCAGCCACGTTGCTTTAGGTCTGGAGTCACATGTAGGCCAGACCAGGTATGGGCAACAGATTTCCTTCCCTAAAGAACTTTCATGAACCAGATGGGTTTTTACGACATTCGGCAATGGTTTCATGGTCGTCACTGGACATTTAATTCCAGATTTTCACTGGATTCAAATTTCACCATCTGCCAGTGGGTCTTCGGGAATACTCGTCCAGTGACAATCCCACTATGCCACCACCTCCCTGGAATCAGGGATTTTACAGTAGGGATTCTGATAAAATGTTGGCCCTGAAGATGCACCGGACAATATCCTGGTGGAGTTTGTGGGGTGACTGGGAGGATGTTTCACTTGCATAAGTCTAGCAAGAATATAACCACAGGAATATCCAGGCATCCACTTCCTGTGCTGGAAACTCCAACATCCTTACTATCAGGAAGATACACAGGATTCCTGCCTCACATACACCTGGACCTCATACACTCTCCCCACTGGCCCCCCTGTAAGATAGACTCTTAAATAGCAAACTCTGCACTGATCTTTGGGGCTGGAGAGTGCTTCCCTTGTCTGGAGTACTTGCCCATCCCTTCCAGAGGTCAGTGTGCCTGGGTGCACAAGCCTCGAGCGTTATGGAGTGTAGGGGATCACTGCCACCTCCGATCTGATTGGCCTGTGTGAGGAATGGACAGACGCTCTGCCTGTCACTAAACTAAATGGGAATTCCCAAGTGATGTCAGGCTCAAGGTGCGTGTGCTTTCCAGTTTTTTGCCAAGTTATTCCTCGGGAGTTACAGGAGTATTCCAGTGCAGGGGCCAAAGGAGTTCAGCCCCATTATTCAGGTTTTCAACATATTAAGGGGAGTGGATAGCGTGGAGAGAGAGAAACTATTTCTGCTAGTTGGGGAATCCAAGATCAGGGGGTAAAGTCTAAACCAGGCTTGTCCAACCTTTTTGGTTGGAGGTCACATTTCCATTTTTTTCATATTTAAGGGGTAGATGAGCAAATTTTGGGATTCGCTCTTCCCGCTTGTGGTGGGTTTTGTGGCAGGAGTGGAGAACCCAGTGGCAAATCTGCTCTCGTAAAAACAGGTTGCAATTCTCCCGATGGTGTGTTCATGGCGGGTCAGTTATCCTGCTGACTAGCGGCGTGAATGCAATTTGCATTCATTAACATCTCATGAATGCTCATTAAAACAGCTGCTCGCTGGAACCTTGCCACGCCTTCCAATCTTGCATCACGCCAGCGGGAATTTACCTTGACCTCAAGTCCGTTTGAAAAGGGGCGGCATTCACACCTCAGACCTCAGCTCGCTGGTAACTTCGGGGTGAGTAGGACGCACATAGCCTACCTGCCATAGTGAAGCACAGGCCTTATTGTGATGAAAACCGCACTGCTGGGGTTGGAGGGTTGGTCTGTTCCTGCTCTTTGCCTACATTGTCCCAAGGAACATCACTGTGTGTGGTACTCATGCAGACCTCCACCTTCAGAAACTGGCATTTCAACTAGGGGTGGGCTGTGAGGCGAGGGTGAGGTTGATGAACACGAGAGGGCCAATGGGAAGGGAAGGCTGTGGAATGTGAGGGGGAAGGGCGAACATGAGGGGGAGTTTTCTGGGGTTACCCTCTAACCTCTTGTTGTCACAGGAGTGAACAGGAACCTGCTTAGGAAGAAAGGAGAAAGACCTCCTGGCCATGAAAGCCACTGAATGCCAATGGCTTCATTAGCGCTGTTAAAGGGCTGGTCAGAACTGAGCGGATTCACATCACAGTCGCTTCATCTCATGTGTAACACATCGGAATGTAGAGCTTGGGGATGCTGGCAATAGTGAGGGATGCACAGCTGGTTCACATGTGGCATTCCATCAATGAAGACCTGTCACGTCTTCACCAGGTGTGACATTCCTAATGGGCCAAAGGACATCCACTCATTGACCATGAGTAACTGATTGTCATTAATATGCTACATCAGGGATTGGAGCACTGAGCTAGGTTGGGTCACACATCCCACTGAAACTTCAGCGTCCCACGCAAGGCTCAAGATGTTACATATCTGTGACAGTATCTTGGTCACCTCGATGTGTGTGCCAGTGTCTCAGGGACAAGGCAGCAGCAGCAGCCACCATGCAAGTAGGGCAGGGAAAACTATGGACTCTTACAGTCTCCAAACCTGTCATCTTCTGAGCTTCACTTTCTTGGCCCTTGAATCATTAACATCTTCAATGTTTCCTTTCAGAGAGAGGTCAAAAGCAGGTATGGATCCAGGGCTCAATGCTGCCTTTGTCAGGGTCCTAATAAAATGGAGGAGACAACGGAGGGAGAGGCGACTTTGTATGCAGCTCTAGCAGGAGGGACGTGGTCAAGTGGAGCCAGAGCCTCAACAGGAGGGTCAGGACGAGAGACCCAGACAACAGGGGCAACGCACCAGACCTAGGGTTTATTGTAGAAGAATCTCCTACTTACAGATGAGTGAGAGGCAATGCTGTGCACATCTGTGCTTGTCCCCAGCTCTGGTACATCACATACGCCACATTCTTTGTGAAGACCTGACACCACGTGGAGTTGGAGGGTATCCCCTGCCAGTGGCTTTGAAGGTGGCCACAGCGATCAATTTCTTTGCCTCTGGGTCTTTCCAAGGAACAACAGGGGACCTGTGCAGCATCTCTCAGTCTGCAACACACCGATGCATAAAGGAGGTCACAGATGCCTTTTACAGGAGGGCCCATCATTATGTCAGGTTTGCTCTGGATGAAGATAGCCCGGCTGCAAGATTCACGGGCTTCACCACCATCTCATGCTTCCCCAGAGTGCAGGGTGCAATAGGCTGTACCCATGTGGGGTAACAGGCACCAATGTAATGTAATGAATTTCCAAGCCATGATCTTTGCTTTGGTCACATCCACACACAAACACCCACTCCCTCACACCCACACACACCCACTCCCTCACACCAACACACACCCACACACACCCACTGCCTCACACCCACACACAAATCCCCACTCCCTCACACCCACACACAAACCCCCACTCCCTCACACCCACACACACCCACACCCTCACACCCACACACACACTCCCTCATACACAGACACACCCACTCCCTCACACCCACACACCCCCACTGCCTCACACCCACACACAAACCCCCACTCCCTCACACCCACACACAAACCCCCACTCCCTCACACCCACACACACCCACTCCCTCACACCCACACACACACTCCCTCATACCCAGACACACCCACTCCCTCACACCCACACACACCCAATCCCTCACACCCACACACAAACACCCACTCCCTCACACCCACACACCCCCACTCCCTCACACCCACACACACCCACTCCCTCACACCCACACACACCCACTCCCTCACACCCACACACACCCACTCCCTCACACCCACTCCCTCACACCCACACACAAACCCCCACTCCCTCACACCCACACACACTCACTCTCTCACACCCACACACAAACCCCCACTCCCTCACACCCACACACACCCACTCCCTCACACCCACACACACCCACTCCCTCACACCCACACACACACACTCCCTCACACCCACACACACCCACTCCCTCACACCCACACACAAACCCCCACTCCCTCACAGCCACACACACCCACTCCCTCACACCCACACACAAACCCCCACTCCCTCACACCCACACACACCTACTCCCTCACACCCACACACACCCACTCCCTCACAACCACACACACCCACTCCCTCACACCCACACACACCCACTCCCTCACAACCACACACACCCACTCCCTCACACCCACACACCCCCACTGCCTCACACCCACACACAAACACCCACTCCCTCACACCCACACACACACTCCCTCATACACAGACACACCCACTCCCTCACACCCACACACCCCCACTGCCTCACACCCACACACAAACACCCACTCCCTCACACCCACACACACCCATTCCCTCACACCCACACACACCCACTCCCTCACACCCACACACAAACCCCCACTCCCTCACACCCACACACACCCACTCCCTCACACCCACACACACCCATTCCCTCACACCCACACACACCCACTCTCTCACACCCACACACACCCACTCCCTCACACCCACACACACCCACTCCCTCACAACCACACACAAACACCCACTCTCTCACACCCACACACACCCACTCCCTCACACCCACACACACCCACTCCCTCACACCCACACACAAACCCCCACTCCCTCACACCCACACACACCCACTCCCTCACACCCACACACAAACCCCCACTCCCTCACACCCACACACACCCACTCCCTCACACCCACACACACCCACTCCCTCACACCCACACACAAACCCCCACTCCCTCACACCCACACACACCCACTCCCTCACACCCACACACACCCACTCCCTCACACCCACACACACCCACTCTCTCACACCCACACACACCCACTCCCTCACACCCACACACACCCACTCCCTCACACCCACACACACCCACTCCCTCACACCCACACACAAACCCCCACTCCCTCACACCCACACACACCCACTCCCTCACACTCACACACACCCACTCCCTCACACCCACACACACCCACTCCCTCACACCCACACACACACACTCCCTCACACCCACACACACCTACTCCCTCACACCCACACACACCCACTCCCTCACACCCACACACCCCCACTCTCTCACACCCACACACACCCACTCCCTCACACCCACACAAAACCACTCTCTCACACCCACACACACCCACTCCCTCACACCCACACACACCCACTACCTCACACCCACACACACACACTCCCTCACACCCACACACAAACCCCCACTCCCTCACACCCACACACACCCACTCCCTCACACCCACACACAAACCCCCACTCCCTCACACCCACACACACCCACTCTCTCACACCCACACACACCCACTCCCTCACACCCACACACACCCACTCCCTCACACCCACACACACCCACTCCCTCACACCCACACACAAACCCCCACTGCCTCACACACACACACACCCACTCCCTCACACCCACACACCCCCACTCCCTCACACGCACACACACTCACTCCATCATACCCACACACACCCACTCCCTCACACCCACACACCCACTCCCTCACACCCACACACACCCACTCCCTCACACCCACACACAAACCCCCACTCCCTCACACCCACACACCCACTCCCTCACACCCACACACAAACACCCACTCTCTCACACCCACACACAAACACCCACTCCCTCACACCCACACTCACCCACTCTCTCACACCCACACACAAACCCCCACTCCCTCACACCCACACACAAACCCACACTCCCTCACATCCACACACACCCACTCCCTCACACCCACACACAAACCCCCACTCCCTCACACCCACACACACACACTCTCTCAAACCCACACACACCCACTCCCTCACGCCCACACACTCCCACTCCCTCACACCCACACACACCCACTCCCTCACACCCACACACACCCACTCCCTCACACCCACACACAAACCCCCACTCCCTCACACCCACACACACACACTCTCTCAAACCCACACACACCCACTCCCTCACACCCACACACCCCCACTCTCTCACACCCACACACACCCACTCCCTCACACCCACACACACCCAGTCCCTCACACCCACACACACCCACTCCCTCACACCCACACACACCCACTCCCTCACACCCACACACAAACCCCCACTCCCTCACACCCACACACAAACCCCCACTCCCTCACACCCACACACACCCACTCCCTCACACCCACACACACCCACTCCCTCACACCCACACACACACACCCACTCCCTCACACCCACACACACCCACTCCCTCACACCCACACACACCCACTCCCTCACACCCACACACACCCACTCCCTCACACCCACACACAAACACCCACTCCCTCACACCCACACACACCCACTCCCTCACACCCACACACAAACCCCCACTCCCTCACACCCACACACACCCACTCCCTCACACCCACACACAAACCCCCACTCCCTCACACCCACACACAAACCCCACTCCCTCACACCCACACACACACACCCACTCCCTCACACCCACACACACCCACTCCCTCACACCCACACACACCCACTCCCTCACACCCACACACACCCACTCCCTCACACCCACACACACCCACTCCCTCACACCCACACACACCCACTCCCACACACCCACACACAAACCCCCACTCCCTCACACCCACACACACCCACTCCCTCACACCCACACACAAACCCCACTCCCTCACACCCACACACACACACCCACTCCCTCACACCCACACACACCCACTCCCTCACACCCACACACAAACCCCCACTGCCTCACACACACACACACCCACTCTCTCACACCCACACACACCCACTCCCTCACACCCACACACACCCACTCCCTCACACCCACACACACACACTCCCTCACACCCACACACACCCACTCCCTCACACCCACACACACCCACTCCCTCACACCCACACACAAACCCCCACTCCCTCACACCCACACACACCCACTCCCTCACACCCACACACACCCACTCCCTCACACCCACACACACCCACTCTCTCACACCCACACACACCCACTCCCTCACACCCACACACCCCCACTCTCTCACACCCACACACACCCACTCCCTCACACCCACACACACCCAGTCCCTCACACCCACACACAAACCCCCACTCCCTCACACCCACACACACACACCCACTCCCTCACACCCACACACACCCACTCCCTCACACCCACACACACCCACTCCCTCACACCCACACACATCAACTCCCTCACACCCACACACACCCACTCCCTCACACCCACACACACCCACTCCCTCACACCCACACACAAACACCCACTCCCTCACACCCACACACACCCACTCTCTCACACCCACACACAAACCCCCACTCCCTCACACCCACACACACCCACTCCCTCACACCCACACACACCCACTCCCTCACACCCACACACACCCACTCCCTCACACCCACACACACCCACTCCCTCACACCCACACACACCCACTCCCTCACACCCACACACAACCACTCTCTCACACCCACACACACCCACTCCCTCACACCCACACACACCCACTCCCTCACACCCACACACACCCACTCCCTCACACCCACACACACCCACTCCCTCACACCCACACACAAACCCCACTCCCTCACACCCACACACACACACCCACTCCCTCACACCCACACACACCCACTCCCTCACACCCACACACACCCACTCTCTCACACCCACACACACCCACTCCCTCACACCCACACACACCCACTCCCTCACACCCACACACAAACCCCCACTCCCTCACACCCACACACACCCACTCCCTCACACCCACACACAAACCCCACTCCCTCACACCCACACACACACACCCACTCCCTCACACCCACACACACCCACTCCCTCACACCCACACACAAACCCCCACTCCCTCACACCCACACACACCCACTCCCTCACACCCACACACACCCACTCCCTCACACCCACACACACACACTCCCTCACAGCCACACACACCCACTCCCTCACACCCACACACACCCACTCCCTCACACCCACACACACCCACTCCCTCACACCCACACACACCCACTCCCTCATACCCACACACCCCCACTCCCTCACACCCACACAAACCCACTCTCTCACAGCCACACACAAACCCCCACTCCCTCACACCCACACACACCCACTCCCTCACACCCACACACAAACCCCCACTCCCTCACACCCACACACACACCCTTCACACCCATACACACTCTCACACACCCACGCACACTCAGTCGCTCACACCCACACACAAACCCCCACTTTTTCACACCCACACACACACCCTTCAGACCCACACACACTCTCTCACACCCACGCCCACTCAGTCTCTCACACCCACACGCAAACCCCTACTGTCTCACACACACGCACACACCCACACCCACACACACTCACACCTATGCACACCCACTCTCTCTGTAAGGATGTAACTTGTAGAGTTGATGAGGGGAAGCCAGTGGATGTGGTTTATTTGGACTTTCAGAAGGCTTTTGACAAAGTCCCTCATAAGAGATTAGCGTGTAAAATTAAAGCGCATGGGATTGCGGGTAGAGAATTGAGATGGATAGAAAACTGGTTGGCAGACAGGAAACAAAGAATAGGAATAAACGGGTCTTTTTCTGAATGGCAGGCAGTGACTAGTGGGGTACCACAGGGATCAGTGCTGGGACTCCAGTTATTCACAATATATATTAATGATTTAGATGAGGGAATTAAATGTAATATCTCCAAGTTTGCAAATGACACAAAGCTGGGTGGGAGGGTGAGCTGTGAAGAGGGTACAGAGATGCTTCAGAGTGATTTGTACAAGCTGAGTGAGTGGGCAAATGCATGGCAGATGCAGTATAATGTGGATAAATGTGAGGTTATCCACTTTGGTAGCAAAAACATGAAGGCAGATTATTATCTGAATGGCTATAAATTGAGAGAGGGGAATGTGCAACAAGATCTGGGTGTTCTTGTACACCAGTCGCTGAAGGTAAGCATGCAGGTGCAGCAGGTGGTAAAGAAGGCAAATGGTATGTTGGCCTTCATAGCCAGGGGATTGGAGTACAGGAACAGGGATGTCTTGCTGCAATTGTACAGGGCCTTGGTGAGACCACACCTGGAATATTGTGTGCAGTTTTTTCTCCTTATCTGAGGAGGGATGTTCTTGCTATAGAGGGAGTGCAGTGAAGGTTTACCAGACTGATGCCTGGGATGGCGGGACTGACATATGAGGAGAGATTGAGTCAGAATTATATTCACTGGAGTTCAGAAGAATGAGGGGGGATCTCATAGAAACCTATAAAATTCTAACAGGACTAGACAGGGTAGATGCAGGAAGGATGTTCCCAATGGTGGGGGAGTCCAGAACCAGGGGTCATAGTCTGAGGGTATTTAGGACTGAGATGAGGAGAACTATCTTCACCCAGAGAGTGGTGAGCCAGTGGAATTCGTTACCACAGAAAGTAGTTGAAACCAAAAGATTATATATCTTCGAGAAGGAGTTAGATATTGCTCTTGGGGTGAAAGGGATCAAAGGATATGGGGAGAAAGCGGGAGCAGGTTATTGAGTTGGATGATCAGCCATGATCATATTGAATGGGGGAGCAGGATCGAAGGGCTGAATAGCCTACTCCTGCTCCTATTTTCTATGTTTCTATATTTTTGAGTCTTTTCTACTCGAGTTTAAATTTTCCAGCTTCTGTATCTTAGCTCACTCTCATGTGGGAGTCCCAGCTCCCTGAGCCTTCCACAATACCGGCACTGGCCTTAAGATACAGATAAACTGTTGATAACATGTCAAAGAAAACTAACAGAACAACTTTTCCATTAATCATTTCAATTACTTGAATTAAAAATAATTGATGGTCCTTCACATAATTGAATAAATCATAAGATTATAAGAATAGGAGCAGGAATAGGCCATTCGGCCCATCCAGCCTGCTCTGGCATTCGATAAGATCATGACTGATCTTATTGTGGCCTTAACTCCACTTCCCTGCCTGTCTCCCCATAACCTTTAACTCCCGTATTGATGAAAAATCTGTCTACCTCAGCCGGGAGTGTATTCAATGACCCAGCCACTGTGGAAGAGAATTCCAAACACTAACAAACTTTGAAGAGAAACAATTCCACCTCATCTCCATCTTAAATGAGAGACGCATTATTTTTTGTGCCCCTTAATTCTAGATTTCCCCTCAAGGAGAAACATCCTCTCAGCATTTACCCTGTCAAACCCCCTCAGAATAGGAACATAGCAGTAGGCCAATCGGCCCATCAAGTCTATTCTCCCATTCAATTAGATCATGGCTGATTATCTACCTCATTTGAAAAAGATCAACTCTCTGTAAGGCAAGGGTTAAGGGATTGGCTATAAGTTTTTTTTATTCATTCCCAGGATGTGGGGCTTCGCTGGCTAAGCCAGCATTTATTGCCCATCCCTAATTGCCCTTGAGAAGGTGGTGGTGAGCTGTCTTCCTGAACCGCTGCAGTCCATGTGGTGTAGGTACACCCACGGTGCTGTTAGGGAGAGAGTCCATGATTTTAACCCAGCGACAGTGAAGGAACGGTGATATATTTCCAAATCAGGATGGTGAGTGACTTGGAGTGGAACTTCCAGGTGGTGGTGTTCCCATCTATCTGCTGCCCTTATCCTTCTAGATGGTAGTGGTCGTGGATTTGGAAGTTGCTGCCTAAGGAGCCTCGGTGAATGCTTGCAAGTTCAGAGCAGTGTTTGTTGTGCGGAAACTAGATGGGTACAATATTTGCTAATTACATCGAGACTTGCTCATTGCAGTGATATTGCTCAATTGAATGGAACATTTTGAATTGAATAGAACTGTTAACCGCAGTAAACTGGTCAAAATCAGCGGAGGCTGAAACCAGACAGATTATTGTAGCCAGGCAGGAAGAAGTCCTTATATGGTTAAGACAGTGGAAGATATATTTGGGAATATGCTAACCAACCAACTGCCAATCAAGCTCTCAACCAACCAATCCACATCCTGAAGAGGACTATGCATGAGTTCTTTCAAAAACACCCAGTATTGCAATGAAATGGTAGGGTTAGGTATTGTGAAACACTTTCACCATTCACTCTGCTTTCTCAGCCCTGATTGTAGTACCTTCATCCTCATAAACGTGGAAAGTTGAAAATCTCATTCATTGTGGCTGAAAATGGGGCACTTACAAATGGGAATAACACAGCAAAACATATACAAAAAGGACAAAAAAAATGTTGCATTTATATAGCACCTTTCACAACCACAAGATTTCCCAAACAAATTTACAGCCAATTTCCTCACAGCAAGCTCCCACAAACAACAATGTTGTAATGACCAGGTATTCCATTCTTTTTGTCATGTTGACTGATGGATAATCTTGACCAGGAGACCAAGGAGAATTTATTGGCTCTTTTTCAATGTGCGGCCATGTTTTAAATTCTCACCTGAAAGATGGCACCTTCAACAATGCAGCACTCCCTCAGCGAGCTGGAGCGTCAGCCTTGATTTATGTGTTCAAATTTAGAGTTGGACTTAAATCCACGACTTTCTGACCAAAGAAATGAGAGTACATGAACTGACACAGCTGGCAAAGCAATGGCTCATATCACACTGCTCTTATTCTGTTTATTTTTATGCTAATTTGCATCAGTGCTGAAAGGTTACCACAGAAATCCTGACTCGAGATATTATCATATAAAATCACGAGAAGCAGGTGTCAGATTAATACAACTTCAACAACCAGATCTCCACACAGACCTGTACAGGGTACATTACACTTGAAAGTAAAACCCTGGAAGACTTCTCCACTTTCTCACAAGTGGTATTGGCAAATTTCCGAAGCGGGCCTCATCACTGTTAAAAACAGTTCCGTGTTCCATAAGAGAGGAAAATAAAGCAATATAAATTGAATTAAAGCATGTGATGGATGTGCAGATGTCCTGAGCTAGTGGGTCTCCCATTGGTCTACTTCTTTGATTAAGAATTAAAGTGTTAGTTATATATTACCGACAGGTTAGGTGCGTGTATCTGCTTCCATGTTGTGGACAGCTGCACATTAAAATTGTTACCCTGTTTGGTGAATGTGATCCCGCTTGCAGATAGATACTGACAACACTGATGTGACTTGTGCAGTATGGGTGAAACTGCTTGCACCAGGCAGGAGCTGCTGTGCGGTGCAGAGCGGTTGATGTGATCTCCCTGGGTCCTGCAAAGGAATATAATAGCTGATAATGTAGTAAAACTATAGCTGTGCACTTCATAGCAATAACATTGTAAAGCTTTGGAATATAAGTCTGAATTTAATTTAACTGTAACAATGTCAGTTACTCAGCTATACTTTTGTAATATGGCCTGGCCCTAAATGTCATTGGGCCTGAACGATAGATAAAAATATTAATGTGATAGCAGGAAAACTACAAATCATTTGGTCAGCCATACAGGATATTTCAATGCAATGTTTAGAACATTTCTGGATGAGCTATGGCTCATTCCTCTCTGTGGGTATGGGGTACCGCAGGGATCGGTGCTGGGACCCCAGATATTCACAATAAACAACCTATAAAATTCTAACAGGACTAGACAGGGTAGATGCAGGAAGGATGTTCCTGATGGTGGGGGAGTCCAGAACCAGGGGTCACAGTCTGAGGATATGGGGTAGACCATTTAGGACTGAGATGAGGAGAAATTTCTTCACCCAGAGAGTGGTGAGTCTGTGGAATTTGTTACCACAGAAAGTAGATGAGGCCAAAACATTGTATATTTTCAAGAAGGAGTTAGGTTTGGCTCTTGGGGCGAAAGGGATCAAAGGATATGGGGAGAAAGCGGGAGCAGGTTATTGAGTTGGATGATCAGCCATGATCATAATGAATGGCGGAGTAGGCTCGAAGGGCCGAATGGCCTACTCCTGCTCCTAGTTTCTGTGTTTCTATATTATATTCCCATTGTCCAAGTGGTGAACACGTTGGAATGCAGATCATATTTAGGCTGATGTGAGGGCAGGTACACAGATCATATTTATACAGTGTTGTGCCAAGTGAATTGGGAGAAGGTGGTCCTCTGTTGTTTGTAGGAAAACATTTCCTTCATATTCATCTCAACAATTGCACTGCAGGTAGCGAACAGGAAGCTTTCTTCCTGTACATTTGTAAATGCAAAACTGCCTTTGTTCAATAACTGATCAATGTTCAATCAGAGATCCATGATTGGCTGATTGCAGGCTGCTGAATAAAAATATGGACATTGGTTGGCTGAATTGTTTGTATTTTGTAAACAAAATTACTGGCAGATTTTAGGATTGAATTAACGGTGGCACAATATGTAAAAAAAAAACTCCCACCTCAAATATGCTGCCAGGTTTGTAGAATTAGTACGTTTTACATGTAACTTGGACACTGTTGCTGCTGTGCACAGATCGGGCTGTTCATATATTTATCCCAGCAGAGAAACCCTAGTGACTTCAGTTTGCGCCACTGTTTCCAGTGAGTGGTCTTTGTTTCATTCGAACAGATTAGATTATTCAGATAAATGAAATGACAGGAGGAGAAATGGGGAGGTCAAGGATTTCCTGTGAAAGGATTTGCCTGAAGCTCCAACCACGCAAAAGTCCCTGGGCCGTTGTGAATGCGAGGATAAAGCACAGCACATAAACAAACACTAGAGACCACGTCTGCATACAGTACTGAAATGCCAGTGTTAAATCACTCAGCTGTTTTTACCCAGTTTGAGTGCTGGATGCCACAAGTTGATGTTTCAATGGACAGATGTCTATGCCCCTATGCACGTACTTACAGGCGAGATGGATTACAGCACCCACCCCTTCACCATTCGACTGAGAACTGGAGCGTTGGGAATATAAAAACAAAATCAGCACAAACCACGATGCTTTCATTCTAAACAAAAACTCCAGACCATTTATTTAACTAAAGGAGTTTTTTGAAGTCTGAATTATATTTCCATTTAACAGTAATGAAAATTGACAGTTTTTTCATTTCATGCAGTTTCATAGAGATTGTGGCTCTAGCCCTGTGGGCAGATTGCTGATTTAATCATTATTAATTTTGTTATACATTACTGGATCATTACTGTATTCAGTAAATATGAATATACTATTTATAGCTGGAAGTTAAAATCACTTACAAAATACAGGAAACAATTCCCAGAATGCCTCTTCCCCCTCTTTTAGACATTTACCCCATTAAAAGCTTTTCCATTTTTCTTCCTTCGTTGGAGAGGGGGCTGACGGCCTAGCTATTGGTTTATCTTTCAGAGTGGCAAATAAGTCCATACCTCCTGGCCAATCATGGCCAATTATTCTTTCTAAGATCCCAAACCCTGATACCTATGCTGGATATTCTAATTACCTCGGACCACATCAATATGGGCCTCAGTCCACGACCCTCCACCCCACCCATGCTCCAAGACACCTGGGGACATTTCATTCTACTATTTGAAAATAAGATTACTACCCTGGCCTTAGCTGTATCCCCAGCACAGGCAACTGACCATTTCAAGTTAGAAGCAGTGTATTAAAGAATATCCCATACAGTCAATTTCTTTCGACCATATCAGGAGTTGGTGCAAGTTAGGACATGGACGGCAGATTTTTGGATGGCCTGTAGTTTACATGGGTTAGAACGTGAGAGGCTGGCCAGCAGTGCATTAGAACAGTCAAATCCAGAGGTAACATAGGTATGAATGAGGGTTTCAGCAGCAGGAGAGCAGAGACAGGGGCTGTGTTGGACAATGTTACAGAGGCAGGAAGAGGTGGTCTTATGCAGTCAGAAGCTCACCTCTGGGTCAAATATATCACCAAGGTTGTGAAAACTTGAAGCTATTGCCTGTTTAACAGTGAGGTCAGAGCAAGATCAGTGGGGATATGAAAGAACAGCAGCAGCAGTGAGATTGAGCCCAGCAGGGAGATCAATGAAAGAAAACAATGGATACAATGCTGTGAAGATCAGTGACAAACCAGGAGGTTTGGAAATTTTTAGAAGCTAGCAAAGGATGACAAAAAAAAGAGGGAAAAATAAGATTATGAAGGAAAAATATCAAGAAATATAAAAACAGACAGAAAAAGCTTCTACAAGTATATAAAAAGGAAGAGAGTAGCTAAAGTGAACGTTGGTCCTTTGGAGGCTGAGACCCAGGAATTAATAATGGGAAACAAGAAAATGGCAGAGGTTTTGAACAAGTATTTTGTATTTGTCTTCAGTGTATAAGAAACAAAAAGCATCCCAACAATAGTAGAAAATCAAGAGGCAAAAGGAAGGGAGGAACTTAAAACAAACCTGAGCATTAAAAAAAATATATCAGGAAAACAAATAGGGCCAAAGACTGACAAGTACCCAGGGCCTAATGGCCTGCATCACAGGGTCTTAATCTTTATTAATGACTCGGATGAATGGATTGACTGTTGTTATAGTCAAATTTGCTGATGTTACAAAGATAGGAGAGCAAATTGTGAGGAGGATACAAAGGGCGGAATCATCCCAGATTTGCACTAAGTGTAGTAGTGAGCAGATAAAATGATGTTTTACCAGCTGGCTGCAATAGTATTGTCCCAAACCCGCCGCATTATTGATACATTCCCGGGAAACACGCTGTTTTGATGGCGGACAGGCTCTCATTCGCCCGCCACACCATCACCTCGCTGCATCATCACGCCAGGCGCCATATTTAAAGTCCGGCCGCTTACACACATCTCAGTGCTTCCAGCCCACAACTACTGCAGGGAAGATATCCACAAAAAGCAAAAAGACTGCAGCCTCCAGGTTTAGTGACTCGTCACTGGAACACATTTTGGATGTCTTGGAGACCAGTCGCGATGTCCTCTGCCCACACTCTGGCCGCAGAATGGGCAGCGGCGTGACCAACCAGGCCTGGGAGGGGTCACAGTGGTGGTCAGTGCCAGTGCTGCACACAAGAGGTTGGCCATCCAATGCAGAGAGAGGATGAATGATCTCATCTGTGCAGCCAGGGTAAGGCAACCAGCTCATCACTCTAAACTCACAAACTCAAGCCCATCACGCATTCACTGGCATCTCACTCACTGCCAGCTCAAGGGACATCACCACTCACTCTCTCACCCACACACCCTCACATCTCCATCTGGCCTCATCTCCTCTGGAGACTGCCTCCTCAGCCCTCACCATCTTGAGGCTACTTACACAGTTCAGCTTGTGCCCCCACACACATCCTGGGATACCCTCCTTCCCCAGTACAGCCCTCGCCCTGCAGCCTCTTCCCTTGCCTGAGGCCACTTCTCCCCCTTCCCCAAGCAAGCCCTAGCCCTACAGCCATTGAAAAGTCACCCCCACCTTACAGCTGGTCTGGTAGGTAGAGACCTGCCTTGAGCCCACCCAAAAGTGATGTGTTGCGGCCTGTGAAGCCTGGCGCTGATGACTACGAGTGCTGCCCGAAGCGAGGTAGGCAAACAAACCTCGAAGTCCCAAGGGAAGTGCAGCTCGCCAGCTGCACTTCGCTTCTGTGCTGTGGTGAAACATGTCGGCGTGTTTTCCTGTTGAGATGGGCGGACGATCCAGCCAGGTGGATGATTCCTGCCGGCTGGCCTTGTAATGATATGCAGGTGTGTTACAATGAGGTTCCCGGCATCTGATGGCAGGAAACCTGGCCGGCCATGGGCGGGCTGAGCGGACAATTGCAAACTGGTTTCAGAACGTCCTGAAATTGATTGTGCCCTGTTGTCCGCACTACCGAACATGCCCAATGCCGGCTGGCATGGAAAATCTCAGCCACAGTGTCTGCAAAGTGATGTAGATAGGATCAGTGAGTGGGCAAACATTTTCAGATGGAGTATGACATGGGAAATGTGAGGTTGTCCATTTTGGCAGGAAGAATGGAAAAACATTATTTAATGTTAAATTTATTAAATGAAGAGAGACGGCAGAATGTTGTGGTACCGAGGGATCTGGATGTTCTCGTATATGAATCATAAGAAAATTAGCATGCAGTACAGAAGGTAATTGGCAAATAGATAGTTTACTTCTATTGCAAGAGGGATGGAGTTTAAAAGTAGGGAAGTTTTGCCACAACTATACAGGGCATTGGTGAGACCACACCTACAGTACTGTTTGCAGCTTTGGCCTCCTTACTTACAATGGAAGCAATTCAGAGAAGGATCACCAGGATGATTCCTAGGATGAAGGGGTTGTCTTCTGAAGGGGTTGTCTTCTGAAGAAAGGTTGAGCAGGTTGGGTCTATACTCATTGGGGTTTAGAAGAATGAAAGGTGATCTTATTGAAACATGTAAGATTCTGAGGGGGCTTGACTGGATGTTGAAAGGATATTTCCCTTCGAACTAGGGGGCAATGATTAAAATAAGGGGTCTCCCATTTAAGATAGAGATGAAGAGGATTTTTTTCTCTCAGTGGGTTGTTTTTAGAATTGTCTTCTCCAGAAGGCAGTGGCGTCTGGGTCATTGAATATATTCAAGGCTGAGTTAGACAGATTTTTGATTGACAAGGGAAACAAGGGTTATGGAGGACACACGGCAAAGTGGAGTTAAGGTCATAATCAAA
Organism: Carcharodon carcharias; assembly: GCF_017639515.1. Classification (NCBI taxonomy): domain Eukaryota; kingdom Metazoa; phylum Chordata; class Chondrichthyes; order Lamniformes; family Lamnidae; genus Carcharodon; species Carcharodon carcharias. The sequence continues at coordinate 1,780,432 of NC_054485.1, forward strand.
TCAGTCATGATCTTACTGAATTGCAGAGCAGACTGGAGGGACAGAATGGCTTCCTCTTGCTCCTTTTTCTTATGTTATTATGTTCTTAGGCTGACACACTTGACTTAACAGTCTATGTAAATGCAATTACAGTAAAACAATTTATGTGGCTGTACTTGCTGTGTAAGTCCAGATAATGAATGTTGGACTGTCACGTGACAAACAAACCCATTCAGTCCTCAGCTATGATTCATACATGTGTTGCTTCCAGGAGCAGTCACTGGATAACATCAGGCGTTGATTTTTTTCCCCCTATCATGCAGGAGTCCGGAGGCCCCCTTGAAACCCCCACTCCCCCTCCACCCACCCAGCAGCTCCCTGTTACCTGTTGCCTTAGTAGAAATCGTCAAGCAGCACAAACAGAAAATTGAACTTAAGACCTCCACGCTGTATTGCTTTATACTGTAGAAATGACTGGGATAGATGTTCTCCATACTCCCATCTGCAGTGATTCTCTAGCCATTAAATGCATTGTAAATTCACGGCTGCATTGGAAGGATACTTGCTTTGGCATGAATTATAAAAATTGTCTGAATTGTAAACATTTACTTTTTGTTCTTTTTGGGATAAGAGAAAGAAAACTTTATGGGAAATCAGTAAAATTGTGATCATAAACAAATTCTCAGTGAAGACTAAAAACCTCATGAATCAGTTTTACTACTTGTACATGGACTTAGACTTTCAGCTACCAAAAAGATCCAGCACTAAATTAACAAGAACACTTTTCAGACTATCTTTCACTTTCATCAGTTACAATGAAAATGCGATTCCTCCCATTGAAGAGACTGGATAACAGTGAAGGCCTTGAAGATAATTGTGACAAGTGTGATGCATTAGAGAAAGAATGACACGATGAAACCTACTACTCTAACAGTTTACTGATAAATTGGGAACAGGGATCTTCACATTGTAGCCGAATTTTGTAACGAATGAACAGAAGTTTCAAAGCTGAAGGTCCTTGGATCCAGACTCCCACAATATTTAGAAATGGATTACTCCAGAGCAGATTTATAGATTACAAGGGACTTTAGCACACATCCTTAGTAAAATAACAAAGAAGTTATTATCTGTTGAATGAGCACTTTTCAGACAGTGTGATGCAAAGAAAATCACAGGCACTATTGGCTGGGCTGAAGGATTATAAAGGTAAAAAGGGAGAGAAAGGGGGAGAAATGCCCAAAATGAAGGTTGATAATTTTTCAATTACAGTCGCATAAATTAACCTAAGCCTGTTTGATTTTAATTATCTGATCATTTAATATTTTTGAAAATCTAAATTCCTATTTATTGGTTAATTCCATTTTCTTACCTTAAAAAATGGCATTGAATGTATGAGGTAGAGTTCCCGTTGTGTTTTTCAAATCCTTGCCATAACGTCAGAGGAAGATTAAAGGAAACTCCAGAGAAATAGCTGTTTTCACAAAAATAAAAGCAAAATACTGCGTCTGCTGGATGTTCTGAAGAAGAGTTATACAGACTCGAAACGTTAACCCTGTCTTTCTCTCCACAGATGCTGTCAGAGCTGCTGGGTTCTTCCAGCATTTTCTATTTTTGTTTCAGTTGTCTGCACTCTTTCCCTGGAGTTACAGCAGATCAGGAGAATCTATTTGGCAATTACTGATATATAGATTGGCATTGCAGTTGGTATTTTGTTGTAGTATTGGATTGAACATTTTGTTTTTAATGGGGTAACGTTTGAGCAAGAAATCACTCCTAAGCTTTGGGATGCCATCATTTAACAATTCCAATCCTTTCTCACATAGTATCCAAAAGGAAAATTGCCAACTAATCCTTAATGTCAGCAGTGGATGTGTCTCCATCTTAGAACATTGTCATGAGATCATTCAAATATTCAACTTTGAGGTTTCAATCAATAATGGGAAACCTCCCTTGTTATAATTAGGTAGTTTTACCACTGAAAGTAATGTGGCAACACTGAGATGGTATTATGCACTGATCAGTCCAATTTGAAACATTCTGGGTGCTATGCTGTAAAAGGGATGTGCTAGCACTGGAGAAGGTGCACAGGAAAATGACTCACCAAGGCTCCTTCGACAGCACCTTCAAAACCTGTGACATCCACCACCTAGGAGAACAAGGGCAAAAGATTCATGGAAACACCATCACCTACAAGCTGCCCTCTAAGTGAGACGTTAAACTGACCTGGAAAGTTATCACCGTTCCTTCACTGTTGCTGGGTTGAAATCTTGGAACTCCCTTCCTTACAGCACTGAGGGTGTACCTGTATCAAATAGACAGTAGCAATTGAAGGAGCATCTTACTACCACATTCTCAAGGGCAATTACAGGTGGGCAAAAAATGCTGGCCTAGCCAGCGATGCCCACAACCCATGAATAAATGATGAAAAAGATGATTCAACAGGGATCATGGGGGAGACGATGGCCTGGTGGTATTGTTGCTGGACTAATAGTCCAGAGATCCAGGGTAATGCTCTGGTGACACAGATTTGAATCCCACCATGGCAGATGGTGGAATTTGAATTCAATAAAAATCGGGAATTAAAAGCCTAATGATGACTATGAAACCATTGTCAACTGTTGCAAGAGCTCATCTGGTTCGCTAATGTCCTTTAGGGGAGGAAATTTGCCTACATCTGGCCTACATGTGACTCCAGACCCACAGTAATGTAGCTGACTCTTACATGCCCTCTGAAATGGCCTAGCAAGCCTCTCAGTTGTATCAAGTCACAACAAAGCCTTAAAAAAGGAATGAAACCGGATGGACCACCCGGCATTGACCTAGGCACCGGAAACAACAACTGTAAACTCAGCCCTGTCAACCCTGCAACACCCTCCTTAATAACATCTGGGGGCTAGTGCCAAAATTGGGAGAGCTGTCTCACAGACTGGTCAAGCAACAGCCTGATATAGTCATCCTCATGGAATCATACTTTACAGATAATGCCCCAGACACGACCATCACCATCCCTGGGTATGTCCTGTCCCACCGGCAGGACAGATCCAGCAGAGGTGGGGGCACAGTGGTATACAGTTGGGAGGGAGTTGCCCTGGGAGTCCTCAACATAGACTCCAGACCCCAGGAAGTCTCATTGCATCAGGTCAAACATGAACATTAGTCCTGCTGATTACCATGTACCGCCCTCCCTCAGCTGATGAATCAGTGCTCCTCCATGTTGAACATCACTTGGAGGAAGCACTGAGGATGGCAAGGGTACAGAAAGTCCATCACCAAGAGTGGCTTGGCAGTACCACTACTGACTGAGTTGGCCGAGTCCTAAATGACGTAGCTGCTAGACTGGGTCTGCAGCAGGTGGTGAGGGAACCAACTAGAGGGAAAAACATACTTGACCTCAACCTCACCAACCTGCCTGCCGCAGATGCATCTGTCCAAGACAGTATTGGTAGGAGTGACCACTACACAGTCATTGTGGAGGTGAAGTCCCACCTTCACACTGAGGATACCCTCCATCGTGTTGTGTGGCACGACCATTGTGCTAAATGGGATAGATTTCAAACAGATCTAGCAGCTCAAGACTGGGCATCCATGAGGTGCTGTGGGCCATCAGCAGCAGCAGAATTGTACTCGAACACAATCTGTAACCTCGTGACCTGGCATATCCCCCACTCTACCATTACCATCAAGTCAGGGGATCAACCCTGGTTCAATGGGGGGGCGAGCTTTCCGCATCTGCCTGCTGCAGTGATCTTCCAGTCCTGCCATAAGTCAATGGACTTCTGGCTGGGGCACCACCTCGCCCACGGTGAGTCCTGCCCGTCACAGGGCCAGAAAATCCTGGTCGAAGAGTGCAGGAGGGCATGCCAGGAGCAGCACCAGGCACACCTAAAAATGAGGTGTCAACCTGGTGTAGCTATAACACAGGACTAACTGTGTGCCAAACAGCATAAGCAGCAAGTGGTAGATGGAGCTAAGAGATCCCACAACCAACGGATCAGATCTAAGCTCTGCAGTCCTGCCACATCTAGTTGTGAATGATGATGAACAATTAAACAACTCACTGGAGGAGGAGGCTCCACAAATATCCCCATCCTCAATGATGGAGGAGTCCAGTACATCAGTGCAAAAGATAAAGCTGAAGCATTTGCTACAATCTTCAGCCAGAAGTGTCAAGTGGATAATCAATCTTGGCCTCCTCCGGAGGACCCCAGCATCCCAGATGCCAGTCTTCAGCCAATTCAATTTACTCTACGTGATATCAAGAAATGGCTGAAAGCACTGGATACTGCAAAAGCTATGGGCCCTGACAATATCCTGGCAATATTACTGAGCATTTGTGCTCTAGGACTTGCAGCCCCCCTAACCAAGATGTTCCAATACAGCTGCGACACTGGCATCTACCCGGCTATGTGGAAAATTGCCCAGGTATGTCCTGTACACAAAAAGCAGGACAAATCCAACCTGGCCAATTACCGCCCCATCAGTATACTTGCAATCAACAGTAAAGTAATGGAAGGGGTCACCAACAGTGCTATCAAGTGGCACTTGCTTAGCAATAACCTGCTCACTGATGCCCAGTTTGGATTCTGCCAGGGTCACTCAGCTCCTGACCTCATTACAGCCTTGGCTCAAACATGGACAAAAGAGCTGAAGTCCTGAGGTGAGGTGAGAGTGACTGCCCTTGACGTCAAAGCAGCATTTGACTGAGTGTGGCATCAAGGGGCCCTAGCAAAACTGGAGTCAATGGGGATCAGGGGAGAAACTCTCCAATGGTTGGAATCATTTCTAGCACAAAGGAAGATGTTTGTGGTTGTTGGAGGTCAGTCATCTCAGCTCCAGGACATCACTGCAGGAGTTCCTCAGGGTAGTGTCCTCGGCCCAACCATCTTCAGCTGCTTCACCAATGACCTTCCTTCCATCATAAGGTCAGAAGTGGGGATGTTCGCTGATGATTCACAGTGTTCAGCATTATTTATGACTCCCCACATACTGAAGCAGTCCATGTCCAAATGCAGCAAGATCTGGACAATATCCAGGCTTGGGCTGACAAGTAGCAAGTAACATTAATGCCAAACAAGTGCCAGGCAATGACCACCTCCAACAAGAGAGTACCTAACCATCGCCCCTTGATGTTCAATGGCATTACAATCACTGAAACCCCCACTATAAACATCCTGGGGGGGGGGGGAGGGGGGGGTTAACATAGACCAGAAACTGAACTGGACTAGCCATATAAATACTGTGGCTTCAAGAGCAGGTCAGAGGCTAGGAATTCTGCGACGAGTAACTCACCTCCTGACTCCCCAAAGTCTGTGCACCATCTACAAGACACAAGTCAGGAATGTGATGGAATATTCCCCAAAAGCCTGGATGAGTGCAGCTCTCACAGCACTCAACAAGCTTGACACCATTCAGGACAAAGCAGCCCACTTGATTGGCACCACATCCACAAATATTCACTCCCTGCAACACCGACGCACAATAGCAGCAGTGTGTACCATCTACAAGATGCACTACAAGAATTCACCAAGGCTCCTTAAACAGCACCTTCCAAACCCACAACCACTACCATCTAGAAGGACAAGGGCAGCAGATAGATGGGAACACCACCACCTGGAAGTTCCCCTCCAGGTCACTCACCATCCTGACTTGGAAATAAATCGCCGTTCCTTCACTGTCACTGGGTCAAAATTCTGGAACTCCATCCCTAACAGCACTGTGGGTGTACCTACACCACATGGACTGCAACGGTTCAAGAAGGCAGCTCACCACCACCTTCTCAAGGGCAATTAGGGATGGGCAATAAATGCTGGCCCAGCCAGCGACACCCACATCCTGTGAATGAATAAAACAAAGGATGAGGAAGAATTTAAAAAGCTCAATTTCCCTGCCCTACAGAGATGACAGTGAAGGAGGGCCTCACTGAGGTATTTAAACTACTAAAAGTCTGGAATGAAATAAACCCTTAATATGACTTTAAAATAAGTTAGGCAATATGGCTATGCGTATAAAGTAATAAAAGACAAAATTGGATCAATGGCAGAAGAAACCTCTTCACTGTCAGGGTGATAAATGTCTGAAATAATCAGCCAGGCAGGTCACACTCAGGTGTCTCTGTCTCTGTAGCACACTCCAGCTTTAAGTTCAGAATTTAGATTCCTACATGTCAGGCCCTAAATTTTCCCATCAGTTCTCCTAGGATCCCCTTTTGGAGTGAACCCTCGATTTTCTCAAAGGAAGAGAAGTTTTCTCATCCTTGCATTTGACAAAGTTCACTGAAGATTTATTTCAGATACTGAAGCTTTTTTTTGCCCCCTTATGAAGTGGGCTATTGATTCAGAATCCAATATGTTTCCAGGGGGAACTCAAAACCTCTTTCTCTCGAGAGCAGCCCCTCTCTGCCCATATTTTACAGCCCGCGTGTCCATCATGTTATTCCAATCCCCAGCCAGTTGGTGAAGTATGAAACTAATAGGGTTTTCACAGAATGCAACATAACATATGTTTTCCTCCAGCCCACCAACACGTGCTCTAAACACTTAACAATGCCCTTCACTTGTGTACCTTAACAATCCAATTAACATACCGTTAGGATATTCAGGTTAAAAGAATTCCCTTAAAACACAGCCCGATGGGAGAGTTAAAAAAAATGGTTTGGGCTTTGCTGCTCTAAATGGCTTTTCCTCTGCCTGTTTTTTAACTTCTGCAGTCAATTATTGCCCACATAGAGGAATCTGCAGGCTAATCTGCAGGGGCAGCCTTTAAACAGAAACCATATGTCTACAGTAATACAGTAATTCTGTCTACCCATAACTCTTGGCAAAATGCCGTGACTACACTGGTAACTTAATACAGTCTGCAAGAAAGAACTGAAAACTGATACCAGTAATTAGAGAGAACCTCATGGCTTTACCTTTGGGTTTGGTCCAGACAGAGGGTCGGAAAATTCTATGCTCTTTCCTCAATTATAGCTTTACATTTGAATGTTGTTTCAGAAACTGTGGAGGACTCATGAACGGACATCGTTCAGCAAATGTTACGTTGGATTAATTTGGAAATTCAGTCAAGTCAGCATGAACATCATAAATAATTTAACATTAAGCTCAAAAAGTATTTTTAAAGGGAACAGCAGCAGTGCAATTCTTAAAGGGAAACGGTTGGGAAATGTCACATTGTTCTTCATTTACCCAAACACACAAGAGGAATGTTGGAGAAGGAATGAGATTCCCTTGGACGTAACAAATACTGACCCATACTGACCAAACTGTCAATTACTGACCCAACGCCCACTGCCCCAAGCAAACACAGGGAGGCTTGAGCAGGATTTAAACAGAAGGGGGGCAGGGGACAAGAAAGAGCCTTTGTTGTTCTTGCAGACTTGTGAAAATCTTAAAAAGTTAGAAATAATATTGCTTCCATCCCTCCCAAAGGAACACACTGGGATAGGACTGCGTGTTTCCTGGGGTGTTGACTCAGCTGTGATACTTGTACGCAGGAAAAGTTTGTAAAACATCCAGAGCTGGAAACACTTGTGCTGGCACGTATGCTACCTTTAAACCCTGACGTAGGTCACTCCATACACTGCAAGTTAGATCAGAGAAACTGTCGCTATGGTCAAGGAGCCAGAGCTTCTGTTATTACTTTTGAAACTGGTGAATACCCAAGGCACTGATATCAAGTGTCAGTTAATTTCAATGTGTATTGCATTTTCAGTCAATCAGACTGGCATGTATTCAACTAAACAACTTGCATTTATATAGCGCCTTCAGCGAAGTAAAATATCCCAAACTGCTTCACAGGAATGTTATCAAACAAAATTTGCCATTGTGCCACATAAGGAGCTATTGGGACTTGTCACCAAACCTTGGTCAAAGAGGTAGGAATTAAGATAAAAGCAAAAAACTGCAGGTGCTGGAAATCCAAAACAAAAACAGAAACAGAAATACCTAAAAAAAAACTCAGCAGGTCTGGCAGCATCGGTGGAGGAGAGCACACTTGACCCCAGGGGTCATGAGGACTCGAAACGTCAACCGTGCCCTTCTCTGCCGATGCTGCCAGACCTGCTGAGTTTTTTTCCAGGTATTTCTGTTTCTGTTTTTGTTGAGGTAGGAATTAAGATTTATCTTAAAGGAAGAAAGCAAGGTAGAGATGCAGAAAGGTTTAAGGAGACAATTCCAGAGTTTAGGGCCCAGGCAGCTACAGGCCCAGCCGGCAATGGTGGAGTGATTAAAATTGGGATTAGAGGGGTGCAGAAATCTTGGAGGATAGTACGACTGGAGGAGATTACCGAGATAGGGAGGAGTGAGGCCATGGTGGGATTTGAAAAAAATAGATGAGAATTTGAAAATCGAGGCATTGTTCAAGCGGAGCCAGCATAACTCGGGGAACACAAGTATGGTAGATATAGGAGTTGGTGAGAGTTAGGGCAGAAGCAGCAGATTTTGGCTGGGCTTGAGTTTATGGAGGCAGGAATGTGGGAGGTCAGCACGGAGAAATCTGAAATAATCAAGTCTAGAGGTAACAAAGGCATGAAATTAATCAAGCTTCATAACCCATACCATTTAACTCAATCAATACCAAGGCCTAGCAAACCAACTTTTTGAGAACCAGGACACATCTCTTGTGTTTGTTCCTGCTTCTGATAGCTAAAGGCTTAGGGTGGAATGTTAGGGTTCTGTTGTGGTGGGGTCTGGGTTGTAAAATGCATCGAGTCATTCAAAAGACCATTAACAACGGGAGGACCATAAAATCTGCTGTGCAAAATTCCACCCTTCAGAATCTTGATGCTATTTTACTGCAGCACGTTAATGCCAGGGAGGAAAGTGGTGAGAGAACAGCAGCCTCCTCAGACTGGCCCAGTACAGTCAGTTTAAATGAAATAAGCTTTGTCAGGGCCTTGGGGAGGAGATTGAATGTTTTTTGCAAAATACAATGAGGAAGGAATTCCGTCCTGTTGTACTGGTTTTTGGGCATAAAATGCACACTGGAGGTAGGAAATATCTGTTGCCAACAGGTCCAGGTTTAATTGGGAATTGGAACTGGCCCCAGTAGAGCTACTCTCAATCAACCAGTCGAGCTATCCCCAGTTGACCAGCTCCCAGTTGACTAGCTGATCAGCTCCCTATTGCCCAGTTAAGTTGCTTCCTGTTGGCCACTTGCGCTGTTCCCAGTTGAATTATTTCCACTTGAGTCGTCAAATTGGTTCTAGATGCACCCTGTTAGCCTGGTTAAATTTACTGGCCCAGGTTGATCAATTATTTTAAAGGAACACTGACCGTGAGGCTGGGTAAGGGGTGGGGCATTGTTAACTATGAGAGTGGGGGTGGGGTTTGTAAGTATGCGGGAGAGGGGTTAGTTGAGGGGGGGTTGGGTTTTTTAAAATTGAGAGCAGGAGCGGTGGTTACAGCTTTTCTTGTTGAGACCTCCTGGCTGAATCAGTTCCAATGCCACTTGAATCACTCAAACTCACCCT